>NW_006442484.1:2356141-2471399 GCF_000325575.1 Pteropus alecto
CTGAATTATCACTGCCCGACACACAGGAGCTAACTATACAGTAAATAAATAAACAGATGGTAAATGAAAGAACATATTCACTGATGTCTTCCACAGGGACCTCTTTAGCTAATCTTTAGGATGAGCAGGAGCTTATAAAGAGGCCCTGCATGAAGAGTTTGGCCAAATAGAGGCAGGCCTAGAGAGTCTTGCTTAAATGAAACAAAAGATCTCTCTCAAGAGTTTGAGTGTAAAATGTACAGAGGAAATAAACACTTGGTGTTGGAGGCAGAAGACAGAAAGGCACGAAGAAAACTTAGTACATGTGCTATGAATTATGAGAAAACATTTGCAGTGTGGATATAACAGATGTACCTGCCTCATAGAATTTTGCAAAAAATAAATAAATGCATGAAAAATGTTTAGAATGGTGCCTGGCTCCAAGAAAGCTGTCATGGAATGTTAATAATAGTAGTCATTATTATATTTTTTTAAATTTAGAATAATAAAATTACGTAAAGTTTTATAAAGTTGCCGTAACTCTCCCTGAACTTCCATGATACTCTATGATACCTTTATTTTAGGCCTTATCAATGATTTACCAGTCTATTCATACATAAAATCTATTTGCCACATACATTTTAGGTGCCCATAATATCCCAAACACTCTTCTTGGATTCATTTCCTTTCTACGTAGTAAGTTTTTGCGGTGGATATTTTTTTAAACATTCTGATAACAAGATAGAAAAAATGAGTAGAGAACATTCACTGTTCACTGTACTTAATTTTTTTCTCATCATGGGTACAGGTAATTTAATTTAAACAAGGCTTAAGTCACTCATGAAGATTATCTATGTAAGTCTCCCAATAGCTTTTAGTTTTTCCAAAGGTGAAAGCAGGTCACTAAGTCTTTTTAATATCTCCAAATTTTTATCAAAGTAGGACCCCAGTCTTTACCTCTGAGTTAAATCAGAATTGAATTGATTCGAAGGTGTATGTGGAATTTCTTGAATATTAATTCATAAATTTGTATTAGTAAGTAGCTACTATATGTTGTGCATATTCTTAGATACAAGGGATAAAAAGATAAATGAGAAAGGATCTCAGATTTTCAAGAGCTCAGTTACAAAAATCAATCATGATAAACGACTTGAAAAAGTCCATCATACAAAGAAATGTAATCTATGAGAGCACAGAAAAGGGACACCTGATGGCCGGGGAAATAGGAGATCAAGAACACCTTCCTAGAAGAGGTGATGACTACAATGAATTTTGAAGAAAGAGTCAATGTTAATGAAATATTAAAGGAGAAGTTTTCAGAAAGAAAGAATAGTGTTTTGAAGGCAAAAGATAAAACGTATCGAAATGCATCCAAGTGATGTTAAATACATATTTCAGACATGTTTAACTAAAATATGCAACATCGTGATATATATCTATCCATACATATTATACAATTCAAATGACAGAACCTATTTTGAAGTGTGTAGCCCATATGTATTATAAATCTAAATTTTTTAATGAATCAATTACCTTTTATAACTTGACTCTGCTTAATTCTCTAGCTTCGTGCTTTCCTTTTTCCTAATAACAGTCTTTAATTTAGGTTTAGGCATATTTTGTCCATAAGGAGCCAGGTTGTAAATATATTATGTATTGTGGGCCAAGCAGTCTCTGTGGTGACTACTACCTCTGCTGTTTCATGAAAGCAGGCATAAGCAACACGTAAACACATGAGAGTGGCTGTGTTCCAATACAACTTTTTTTCATGGACACTTACATTTAAATTTCATGTAATTTTCCTGTGCCATGAAATTCTATTTTCCTTTCAACTTTATAAAATTATTTAAAAATATGGAAACTTTCCTTAGCTTACAGGTCAAAATTATTTAAAAATATGGAAACTTTCCTTAGCTTACAGGTCATACAAGTGTCATACCACATTTGGCCATCAGAATGTAGTTTACCAACTTCTTTTCCAGGAAATTATTACAACTTAGTGATTGAAAGCTGAAGTAAAAGTTCGTTTGGTATTTACACTTAACTCAGCCATTGTATTACCTTTGTAATTTTGAACTATCTAGAGAGAGTTCAAATAGCTTTCCCTATAGGTGATGGGAAGTTATTTAAAGATTTTAAACAGGACAGCAGAGTAATCTAATGAGCATTTTAGAAAAGTCTTTCTAACTAAAGAGTGAAACTAGAATCAGAGCAGGCCAGTTGGATAAAGACAGGGCAGTTAGGAGGAACTATAAAACAAATTTCCTTCATTTAGTTAGCTTTTTCTTGTTGTTAGACCTGAAATCAGAATATATCATATTTAATTGTATTATGTATCTATACTAAGCTTATTATATCATTTCTAACATCATTTACAAGTATACTATATTTCCATTGCAAAGTAATTAATTGTCAGCTATATATGATGACCTTGTGAGTATCACATGTGATAAGAATGGATTCAGAACATATAAACTGCAGATAGGAATGTCTTTGTAAAGCAATTTTACCAGGAACATGGACCATCTGTTTCCTTCGGAGATAGAGTATCTCAGTCCACAGTGTGGTTCCAAATGAATAATAGAGATTGGTTTTTACAAGTCAGCTTTATCTGTTACAGCAATGATTAATAGCCCCATGATCAACCTTGCTTACAAAAAGAGAGAAAACATCTGAAAACAATTTGGTATCGGAGTGAGATGAATCCAAATTTTACAAATAAGATTAAAGTCAACCTAAGTAAATGCCATTGAATTTAGAACTTTTCCTTATCGTGCCGGTGTAAGAGAAAAACTGTGGGCAAAGAATGTATTGGGTTAGAAACCAGTCTTCAAAACTATGTAGCCTTAGTCAAATCAGTTAATATCTCTGAGCCTTCCTTTCATCTCTGTGAAATGAAAATAGTAACACATGCCTTCTGAACCCTCATCAATTTGCATGTAGAGTCTAGAATTTGGGAAGCTACTTAGTACTCAATACATATTGAGTAAAATTATTTTTGGAATGGTGTGTGTGTCTGTGTGTGTGTGTGTGCACGTGCGCGCGCATGTGTGTGTGAATGCGCACAGCGCCCAATCTCCCTCTCTAGTCCAAAAAGTTCTCATCAACTTTTTGAAAAGTGTGTTTCTGTGCCTCAGAAACACACTTTTTCCCTTCATTTTTTACCTTCTTAACTTCTTAGCATTACTCCATCATTTTTAAATTGCCCTGCTTTAGCTTCTTGAACATCTTATATTTTTTTTATTGTTGTTATCTCTCTCTCTCTCTTTCTCTCTCTCTCTCTCTCCCTCCATCTTCCCTCTTACATTCTCTTTCTATTCTTTTTTGCTTTAATAAAAGTTCATTAAATGTTGGACCCCTTTATAGCTCAGTCCTAAGGCATTATTTTCTTTTACTCTATGTTCTAATCCTATGAGATAATATTTGTGCTCATGATCTCAAATATCATCTATGCCCAGGTGGCTCACAATATACACCTCTAATGCAAAATTATCCTTTTTGCTTTAGAATTAACTAAAACCTAATTACTACATGCCAACTTTATTCAGATTACCACTTCTTCAAAGAAACTTCCCTAGGTCTCTATGACTAAATCTGTTATTCTCATTTTACCAGACTATAGCCACTTATACTTGCTCTTAATGTTTAACAAGTTTGGTGTGATTCTTTGTTAAATGTACATTTTCCCCACTCCTGTAAACTCTTTGAGAGCAAAGTTTTATTGTTCTTGTTATTTTATTTTTGCTGAATATTATTTTCATAGTTCTGAACTTATAGGCATTCAATAAATATTACATGTTGAAATAAGGTATAGAAATAGCTGATTAAACAATTTTGCAGATATAAAATTAATGCATGTAACATTGTAATACAGACAGATGTCTTAGCTAAGTTTCTTGAAAAAGAAGACTGAGAAAAGGGAGAATGTGCAGGAAGTTTATCCAAGGATATGTTATCCAGCTGGTTACCACTGTAGACAGTGTTGACCCCAAAAATGAATGTACCTGTTGAGAAGGGTTCCTGGTGACTAAATAGGCTCAAATTTACAAACTGAGCCTAGAAACCATTGCCAAACAGGGGTTTCTCACACAAGTCATACTTCAGGGGGAAGT
Organism: Pteropus alecto; assembly: GCF_000325575.1. NCBI lineage: Eukaryota > Metazoa > Chordata > Mammalia > Chiroptera > Pteropodidae > Pteropus > Pteropus alecto. The sequence continues at coordinate 2,360,233 of NW_006442484.1, forward strand.
TTTCACTAAACTGTCTGCCATCTATTCTGAACTGCCTTCATACACTCTGTGTCCTGCTATCTGAGTCAGCCCTTATAAAGGAGCTCCTAGCATTGTATTTCAACCAGTAGGACTGAAACTTTCCTTGTTCAGTCGGAGCTGCACAGCTATACCTCCATTAACATCTTTACCAACTATTAGAGGGGCTCCATACTAATCAGTCAGTACTGTGCTTTTTACACCAATCAAACTACAAGAATTTGGATTCCTCATTTGCATGAGAATGAACAAATCAGGGACCAAGAATTGGGACATTTCTCTATATACGTCAGCTCCTCTGTGGCTCAGAGAGCACAATTTTCCCTTTTCGCCAAAGACTGGAGACTACCTTTTCCAGGCTGGAGCTAAAATACCAAAGAAAGCAGGGCAGAAATGAACAGAACAAAGTAGAGCAGAGCTCTCTATCTGAAGAGGGGCTTTGCCCTCAAACTATGCTGTTCTACAGCTGTGTTTCTTCATTACTGAGCTGTAACACTAGTGAGTTGTTCCAAAGCCATGTTATCCACATCCATGCTGTACCATAACTGAGCTGTTTGCATTGAATAGTTTCTTCTTTACTGTGCCTCAAATTGGGGATCCTTGTTGGTATTGAACTGGTTCCAATAATCATAGGCTGACAGTGACTATAGCTAGATTCTACTAGAGATTGTGTAGAAGGGATCTGTAGACAATACAGCTGATAATTGTCTATCCAGGAAACAGAAAAAAAAAAGTTGTTTGTTGACCAGCTGATACAGCCCTTGCTCAAGAGTCCATTACATGGATACTAACTTTCTCATACTTCAATTTTTCACATGAACCAATAAGCTAAACAGGTACCCCCATAAACCTTTCTATAGCAAAATCAGAGACTCCACAGGACACAAAGTAAAAAGGCTGAAGAGCAGATACTGATGTCTAATCATTTTAATTTATATTTTCAAAACCTCTAGAAAGTAAATCACATTTTTATGTATTTATTGGCTAGTTTCTTATTTATATAATGTGCCAAATTATCCACCTGAGTCGCTTGTCTATTTAAAATTTTAGAAGGTTGGTGATTTATTTATTTATCTATTTATCTATCTATCTATTTATTTATTTATTTATTTATTTGGAGATCTTTACCAGAGCAATGATATACCCCTTTTGTCTCTCATTTTATTTTAATATAGTCAAGTCTAATAGTTTGTGCTTCATACACTTTTGGTTTATTCTCTTGCTTTTTGATCTCGAAGGAACAAAATAATTAGAATTTTTCTCCTGATAATTTTATACAAGATATATTATTTTTTTCATGCAAATCTTTGATTCACTTAGAATTTATTTTGGTGCATCTAAGCAATGTCTGAGTGATCCATTTTCTCTTCATCCATAACGATATTTAGTGTAATTGTTATTTTTTAAAGCCATTGTGGTTGATGTGTAGTAATATCTCATTGCAATTTGAGTTTATATTTTCTTAATGTAGAACAATGCTGAACATCTTTACATATGTTTATTTACCAGTTGTATATCCTTTTCAATTGAATGTCTATTCAGATATATTGCTCATTTCATAATTGAATTGTTTCTGAGTTTTTTTCCTCTTTCTTTCATTTTTTTTTTAGTTGAGTGTTTAATTTTTTTTTTTTTTTACAAATTCTAGGAACTATTTTTGCTTGATAAGTAGTTTGCAAATATTTTCTTCTAATCTATAAACCTGTCTTTATCCAATGCGATCTTATACATAGCAAAAGTTTTTAATTTTTACGAGGTTGATTTTATCAAGTTTTTCTTTTATGGATCTTGCTCTCCTTATCTTGAAGTACTCTGCACATTTCATTGTTTAGATTCTCATTTACTATCTCAAAATACAAAGATATAATTCACAACTGCTCATTATTTATTATGTAGACCTAATGAGCTCTTGTTTTATTCCTCTTGTCTATCATCAATAAACAAATGTTCATCTATAAACAATCTAAACCTTCATTGGCATATTCTCTTCTTAGAAAGAATTTCACACAATGCAGAACAATGAGCTCAAATAGCCACTAGCTATTTCTTGGCAATCAGGAATTCAGAGGTTTATGACTAGGCACAAGGAAGAAATATATGTATGTACTTATCTTAAAAAAGTATAAGTAACTGTTACATGTGTCATTTAAATATTAAGTGGATAATCTAGTGAATATAAGCTATAAAAGTTTAGAGTAAAATGATTTTTTGTAAGATAAACTATCCAAGTAGAGAAACTAATTAGACTCAAAGCTTGGCATTTTATGTTCTCCCAAAAGTCTATCACAAACTCAAATATGATCTAATATGTGAATGAAATAATGATAGAATAGACTTCTTATTTGATAAAATACTAGGAATTAGAATGAATACAAAAGAACAAAGGACATATAAGATACATTTTTCCTCTCTGAGAAGATATAATCTAGCTCAGAAAACAAAATCTAAGAGTGCTGTAAGATCTCTAGGATAGTTCCAAAGGGGCTATATAAGTTGGAGATGATAAGTGCTAGATTTCACAGAGAAAACAACATAGTGAACTTTATTGTAATTAAGGAAGAGGGCTGGAGTTGGATGGGGTTAGGGAGATTCCTGGGAAAAATTACGTAAGCAAAGTCATTGGGGGTAAAGAGCACAAAAGCAAAGATCTTAAATTGAAATGAAGCCACTTAGTAACTTGGATGCATTCAATTAAATTTTATTTAATATATATTTCTTAAATTCTAATTATGTGCTTAGAAATATTAGACATCATAGCTATGAAGAGGATAAACCATGATAGTGGGTGTTAAATATTTATTTTTGTACATAGATAACACAATTACTTAAAAGTAGTTAAAATCTAATAAATAAAAATGTGTAATACCAGAAATTGGTAGGAGAAAGTAGGAGCTATTAATTAAATTGACTAGGTTTTCCAAGTTTCAATTTGCTGACATGGCACCCCAGGCAGGAGCAACTCCAGCTCATACTTAGAAAGTTATTTCAACATAACTTGTACCAGGTAGTTCTGAGCAATCAAAGGCAGTAGTTGATGTTGGCCTACATAAGAACCCCTCCCAAGGGGCCACACGACCAATACTCCCTGAGGCTGGCATGAGACCACCTGTCTAGCCCCACAAGCAGCACATCTAAAGGGTGGTCTAAACAGGTATATGAGCCTGCTGGGGCAAATCTCATTCTGTGTGGTCAACCCCAGCACAGCAGCACCTACTCTGTGAAAATAGCCAATACTCAAAGTCAGTCAGCCTGAGAGTCAGTCCCATCCATTGAGCTTACAGCAATCAAGGCTTAGCTACAACAAAATGTACAAGAACACTTCCGGGGCTCCCGGTGCCAGTGATCAGGGAGACTGCTACACTGGACCACACAAGGCACTTATTACATAAGGCCACCCGCCAAGATTGGGAGATGTAATAAAATTTTTAATACGTAGAAATAAACAGAGAGGCAACTACAATGAAAACAAAAAACAAAAACAAAAACAAAGAAACATGCTACAAATAAAACAACAGGAGAAAACTCCAAGAAAACAAAACTAAACTAAACTAAACTAAGTAGCCTACCAGATACAGAGTTCAAAACACTGGTTATAAATATGCTCAATGGATTTAGGGAAGAATAAATGTTTTCAGTGAGGACGTCAACAAAGAAATAGTAAGCATAAAAAAGAACATCAGAAATGAAGAATACAATAACTGAAATAAAGAATAAAATAGAAAGATTCAACCATAGATTAGATTAAGCAAAGGATTGAATCAGTGATTTGAAGACAATGTAGCAGAAGATACCCAATTTGACAAGCAAAAAGAAAAAAGAATTTTAAAAAAATGAAGGAAGTTTAAGATACTTTGGGAAAACATAAAATGCACCAATAGCTGCATCATAGGGGTACCAGAAGGAGAAGAGAGAGAATGACAGATTGAGAACCTATTGGAAGAAATAGTGGCAGAAAACTTCACTAACCTAGTGAAGAAAATAGACATACAACCCCAGGAAGCTCAGAGAATTCCAAACAAGGCAAACTTAAAGAAGCTCACACCAAGACATATCATAACTAAAATTCAAAGTGTAAAGACAAAGAGAGAATCTTAAAAGCAGTAAGAAAAATATGCTAGTTATTTACAGGCATACTCCCCTAAGTGTGTAGCTGATTTCTCAACAGAAACTTAGCAAGCCATAAGGTATTAGCAAACAATATTCAAAGTGATGAAAAACCGAGGACCTAAAGCAAAGACTACTCTACCCAGGAAGGCTATCAATTACAATAGGAGGTGAAATAAAGAGCTTCCCAGACAAGAAAAAGCTAAAGAAATTCATCACCAGCAGGCCACTATTAATGGGAACGTTAAAAGGACTTCTGTTGAAAAAGGGGTAGGACAAACAAGCAAACAAAAAATAAAGAAAACCTAAATACTACTAATAAAATGACAATAAATATAAACCTATCATAATCACTTTAAATATAAATGGATTAAATACTCTAATCGAAAGAATCAGGGTAGCCAAATAGATAAGAAAACAAAACCCATAAACATGCTGTCTACAAGAGACCCACTTCAGACCAAACAACACAGAAAATGAGGAGAATGGATGGAAAAATATATTTCATGAATCCAAAAATTAAAAAGAAGATGGGGGAAGAAAATAAAATGACATAGATGATAGAATCTCTGTTCATTCCTCTTGCAACCAAATCAAAGTTGTGACAGAAACAAGGAGCAAACAGCAAGGAAAAATCATCTGAGATTTTCCAGCACTACAGAACAGAAGCATTACAACTAGAGAGAGAAATAATTAATCAATCTGCAACAGTAGAACGCAGGAGGGGGTGAAGATGCAAGGCTGCCCATTTGTGAGTGGCTGAGTGCGACAGCCTGTGCTAGATGTCTCTTATAAAGGGGCCATGTTCGTGAGCTGACTTGCCCGGCGATGGACCTGCTTGCTCTGAGCACCAGCGCCAGGTCAGCTGCTCAGGGGCCACCAGGGACTTATAATGGAACACTAAGTTGTTGGAATGAAGATTGGAGGTGAGGATCTCTCCTGGACAGAAGTGCTGAAGGTGTCCATTGTTCCTCTGTTGAGCCCTCCCCCCACCCAGTGTGCAGATGCAGCACCACCATAGCTGACACTTCACAGGTATCCCTGAAATTCAGCCTCCCCCAACTCGTAGCCCCACCCAAGCTACATCCAGTTGTGTCCTCAGTGAGGTACTCCATGCTGAGCAGTGCCAAGACTCACACAGGTGGCAGCTGGCCTTGGTTTATGTCATGGCCTCTTGAGGCAACTACAAGCACAGTGTTTGTGGATTGCTTGCCGATATTGTACTGAATGAAATGGGTCGGATAGAGAAAGACAAATATCACATGATTTCACATACATGTGGAATCTAAAGAACAAAATAAACAACAAGAACAACAGTGACAATAAACTCATAGATACAGAGACTATTTTGAGAGTTGCTAGATGGGAGAGGGTTGAAGGGACAGCAAAAAAGGCAAAGGAATTAAGAGATGCAAATGAATAGTTGCAGAATAGACATGGAGATATAGAGTGTAGCTTGGGGAAGATGGTTAATCATGTAATAAATATATAAAGAGGAAGAAGGGTACTAGATTTAGTGGGGTGATCACTTTTCAACTTATGTAGACCTCTCATCACTATGCTGTACAACTAAAACTAGTCTATTATTGTATGTCTTCTATAACAGAAAAAAACTAATTGAATCATACAATGCAAATATGAGCAGCTAATTGTCTATTATGTTTCATTAATGGCAGAAAAAATATATATGAGTTTAGGAAAGGAACAGCAGAAAAAGAAAAAGTTGATATAGCAATAGTGTCAGACAAAATGAACTTTGGAACAAAGGCTATAATAAGACATAAAAATGATCATTACATAATGATAAAAGGATCAATACAACAAGAGAACATAACCTTAGTAAACATATATGCACCCAAAATAGAAGCACCTACTATGAGTGTATTACTGTCGATCAACATAAAGGGAAAGATTGACAGTAATACACTCATAGTAGGAACTTTTCAACTCCATTGATAATAGACAAATTTTTCAGACAAATAATCAACAAGAAAATAGTGGCTTTATATAACACACTAATAGATTTACTTGGTATCTTTAGAGCATTTCACCTGAAAGCAGCAGAATATACATTCTTTGAAAGTGCACATAGGGAAATTTCCAGGATAGACTATATGTGAAGTCACAAAACAAATCTCAATAAATTTAAGAAGACTGAAATTATATCAAGCATCTTCTCTGACCACAACAGTATAAAACTGGAAATCAATTATAAGGAAAAAAAAAAAAAAGATACCCAAACACATGGAGGCTAAATGATATGTTACTAAACAATGAATGGCTTAACAATGAGATCAAGGTAGAAATCAAATGATATATAGAGACAAATGAAAATGAAAACACAATGGCTTAAAGTCTATGGGACACAGAGAAAGCAGTCCAAAGAGGAAAATTCATACCGAATAGAGTCCTATCTCAAGAAACAACAACAAAAAAATCTCAAATAAATGATTTAACCTTACACTTTAAAGAACTAGAAAAAGAACAGCAAACAAAACCCAAAGTGAGGAGAAGGAGAAAATAATAAAAATCAAAGTGGAAATAAACAAAACAGATTCTAGAAAACAATGTTAGGTAATTATTCAGACATGAGTGACAGGAGGAACAAGAGAAGAAGAACCATACCAAAGGCTGCATAAAGAACACCCCATTTGTAGTTAAAGCATTATTCCTGCATCCTGAGAGACAAAGTACCGGAGGGCCACAAAACTATAGCTGGTTTAGTCCAGTCACAGACGCTTGAGAAAAAGTTACTACTCTAACCCGCCACAACCCCAATATCATCATGCCATCATTATAATATCACGTCTATACCTGGAAGTTCATGAATCTAATTATAACAGACTGAATTCTAGGTAAACATGTGCATACCAGAATGTGCTTTATATAGCAGCCAACTGTCAAACAAAATGACCTCATGTGCCAGTCACCTTGAAATGCCTTTTTGACCACCTGTTATAACCAAATATAAACAGATCTTCCCACTTCTGCATTGTTACAGCCCTCTTTCTTTGCTGTGACCCACTCCTGAGGTGGAGCGCATTTTCATTTCTGCACAGTTTAGGTGTGGTCAGTTTCTACCTCAAAATGTGCCTTTGATAAATCTTACCTCTCATAACTCTCATTGTGCTGCAATTATTTCGTGAAAAGAAACTAGAATCTCCAGTGTTACCTGGGCAGCGCCGGAGTTCAGTTCAGCCCTTATGGTAACAACAACACAAAAGATCAATGAAACAAAGAACTGGTTCTTTGAAAGGATAAACAAAACTAATAAACCTTTAACCAGACTTATCAAAAGAGAAAGAGAGTAAGAGAGTGAGGAAGCACATAAATTGAACAATAAAAGAAAAAGAAATAACAAATGAGTCCACAAAAATACAAAGAATTATAAGAAAATGCTTATAACAATTATATGTCAATGAACTGGATAATCTGGAAGAAATAGACACATTCCTAGATTGAACAATCTGGAAGAAATGAACACATTCCTAGACACATACAATATCCCAAGACAAAAGTCATAAAATCTAAACTGACTGATTATCACCAACAAAATCAAATCAGTAATCAAAAAAATTCCTAACAGAAAAAGTTCTGGACTAGATAGGTGAATTTTACCAAATATTCAAAAAATGTTATAACCAAATCTTCTCAAACTCCTTTTAAAGGCCACCATTACCCTAATTATAAAACCAGACAAAAACATTACAAAAAAAATTATTAACTGATATCCTTAATGAACATAGATGCAAAAATTTTCAATAATATATTAGCAAATTGAATTCAACAATACATTAAAAAGATCTTACATCATGATCAAATTAGATTTATTCCTGGAATGAAAGTTTAGCTCAATATCCCCAAATCAATAAACATGATATACCACATTAACAAATTGAAAGATAAAAAGTCATATGATCATAATAACAGATGAAGAAAAAGCATTTGATAAAATCCAGCATCCATTTATGATAAAAACTCTCAGCAATGTGGGACTAGGAGGAATATACCTCAACGTAATAAAGGCCATGTATGACAAATCCATAGCTAACATTATATACAACCAAAAAAACTAAACAATTTTTCCTTAAGATCAGGAACAAGACAAAAATATTCACTTTCACAACTTTTATTCAACACAGTATCGGAAGTTCTAGGGACAGCATCAGACAAAAGAAATAAAAGGCATCCAAGTTGAAAAGAAAAAAGTAAAACAGTCATTTGCAGATGACATGATACTATGTATAGAGAAATCTAAAGATTCCACCCAAAAACTGTTAGAACTGATCTATGAATTCAGTAAAGTAGCAAGATACAAAATAAATATTTAGAAATAAGTTGCATTTTTACGAACCAATGATGAATTATCAGAAAGAGAAATTAAGAAAACAATTCCATTTAAAATTTCATCAAAAACCATAAAATAGGAATCAATTTAACTAAAGAAGTAAAAATCCTGTATTTGGAAGAAGATACACATAAATAGAAGCAAATATCATGTTCATCGATAGGAATAATGATCATCATTAAAATGTCCATATTACCCAAAGCAATCTACAGATTCAATGCAATCCCTATCAAAATACGTAATTGGCAACGCAATTTTTACAAAACTAGAACAAATAATCCAAAAATTTATATGAACCATAAAAGATGCCGAATAGCCATGACAATCTTAAGAAGACCAAAATTGGAGGTATTACACGGCCTGATATAATACTATACTACAAGACTATAGTAATTGAAATATCATGATAGTGACATAAAAACAGACACTCTAATCAACGAATTGGAATAGAGAGCCCAGAAATAAATCCATGATTATATGCTCACTTAATATATGACAAAGAAGACAAAAATACATGATTGGGTAACACAATCTCTTCTATAAATAGTGCTGGCAAAACAAAAGATACATGCAAAAAAAAAATGAAACTGGACCACCATCTCACACCATATATAAGAATAAACTCAAAATGGATTAAAGACTAAAATGTATGACTCCAAACCATAAAACTCCTAGAAGAAAACATAGGAAGTAAACTCTCTGATATTGCTCTTAGTAATTTTTTTTCTGATATATCTCCTTGTACAAGGGAAACAAAAGAAGAAATAAATAAATGGGACTACATCATACTACTAAGGTTTGGCATAGTAAAGGAAACCATCGACAAAACAAAAAGACAATCTACTGAATGGGAAAAGATATTTGCCTATCATACATCCCAAATGGGGTTAATATCCAAAATTTATAAATAATTCATATAACTCAAAAAGATTTAAAAAATCCAATTAAAAACGGGTAGAGAACCTGAATAGGTATTTCTGTAAAGAGGACATACAGATGGCCAAAAAATACATGAAAAGAATCTCAAGGTCACTGATCATCAGAGACATGCAAATTAAAACCACAATAAGATATCATTTCACTCATGTCAAAATGACTATCATCAATAAATCAGAAAAAAAAGGTGTTGACTAGAATGTGCAGAAAAGGGAACCTTCATACACTCGTGGTGGAATTGCAAATTAGTATAGCAATTGTAAAAAACAATTTGAACATTCCTTAAAAAATTAAAAATAGAACTTCTGCATGACCAATTGTACAGAAAAGGAAAGATGGCAGTAGTCAGGTTTCCTCCCTACATCCTTAGTAGCTCCTGGATGGAAGTGACTCAATACATCTTACCTCATGTAACTATGTGCTCGGTATGCATGCGCAGGCTTCTGTTATCTGGCAGTGTGCCACTATTGTTAACCTGTGTATAAAAAGGTGCTGCTGCCCTCTGAGGCTGGCTGTGCCCTTGCTGGAACCTCAAACCTACAGCAACACACTTGGTGTAGTCACAAGCAGGATTCCCAGGTAAGGGAGCTGTATGCCCCACAGGAGGATGGGAGGGACATGTGGCTCTCACAGAGCATGTGGTATCCCATGATGACAGTTTTGATGACTTGTAATCCACCTCAGCCTTGGGAGTCAGATGATGGGTCTCCGATAAGTATTGAGAAGGCCCTCTGCTCCCCGGAGGAGCAGCTGCTGGAGAAAGCCTGGGCTATGGCTGGTTGAGTGGGCTGGGTGCGTTTAATGGCTTTGAAGCAGAACATGGACAAAGCTCTAGCAGAGGCCACACAGGTAAAGAAGCTTCAGCAAAAGGCAGGTGCCTTAGACACAAGGCTGCAACAACTGAAAGTTAAACTTCAAAGAGGTTCACCCTCGGTGTTGCCCTCAGAGGTGGGGAAGACATCCTGGAAGACTTTTTTATAAAAGGACGGCTGCCCTGCAAGGCTATGCCCTCGCTGGAATAAAGAGCTATGTCACCTACGGCTCACTGACTTTTTTTCCAACTGCCCGAGCCTCGTACCCCTTACCTTGGAACCTCAAACATGCAGCAACACACTCAGCAGTTCCACATCTGGGTATTTACAAAAAAAAACAAAAAACAAAAAACACTAATTCAAAAAAATGTATGCACCCCTATGTTCACTGCAGTGTTACTTACTAAAGCCGAGATGTAGAAGCAACCTAAGTGTCCATAAATAGAGACTGAATAAAGAAAAAGTGATACGTATATACAATGAAATATTACTCGACCATAAAAAATGAAATCTTACCATTTGGAGTGATGTGGATGGACCTAGAAGGTATTATGCTTAGTGACATAAGTCAGACAGTAAAAGACAAATACCATATGATTTCACTTACATGCGGAATATAAGGAACAAAAGAAACGAAGAAACAAAATGAAAATAGACTTGCAGATATAGAGAACAAATTGGTGATTGCCAGAGGGGAGGAGGGTTAGGAGGCTGGGTAAAAAAAAGTAAATGGATGAAGAAGTACAAATTAGTATTTACAAAATAGTCATGGGGCTAGGGAGTATAGCATAGGGTATATAGTCAATAATATTGTAATAACTATGTATAGAGACAGATGGATACTAGAGTAATCAGAGGGTTCACCTCATAAATTATACAAGTGCCTAACAATTACACTGAACACTTGCAACTAATATAAACTAAAAAAAAAAAAATTAAAATTAAATTAAAAATAAATATAAAATAAAAATGTAAGCATCACTTCTAATATATACAATAGCATGATAAAGTACCTGTATTTTCTATTTTCTAAGTGCAAAAAAGGTACATTACATTTTATTTTCTTTTTACCAGCATTCTTGTTTTGACCCTACTTACTTTTCCTGCCACTCTCAAAATTCTTTCTAGCCCTTATAATAAAACTGCTCTAAACAAAATTCTGTACGTGTGGCTTTCAAATGCTTTCCTCTTATTCTCCTTTCCACCACTGCAATTAGGCTTTTGGCCTAATCTCTCTACAAAAGCTGCTTTTCTCTGTGTCTCTCTTTTTCATATGGATGTTAAGTTGTTCCACACCACTTCCTGAAAAGGCTATCTTTGCTCCACTGAATTGCTTTTGTATCATTGTCAAAAATCACTTGAGCATATTTCGCGGTTATATTTCTGGGTTCTCTGTTTTGTTTCATTGACCTATCTGTTTCTTCCTCTAACAAAATGACACTGTCATATTAGACTAGATTAATATTAGGTCTTACAAAAGAGTAGAGTGATGTTTCCCACTTTTTTCTTTCAGTTTCAAGATTTAGTTATTCTAGTGCCTTTTCTTATAAACGTTAGAGTAAACTTTTATTTGTCTACAAAAGAAAAATATCTTACTGAGATTTTAGTAGAAGTTGTAATTAAATTTACAGAAAATATTGGGGAGAATTGGAATTTTTACTATCTTTAGTCTTTCAATCTATGAACAGTGTCTGTTTGTTAGGTTATCTTTTATTTCATCAGCATTTTGTAATATTCAGCATACAGATTCTATAAATGTTTTAAATATATACCAAGCTATTCCATTACCTCTGCAATGCTTATAAATGGTATTGTGTTTTTAATTTTGATTTCCATATGTTTATTATTGTATATAGAAATGCAACTGATTTTTGTGTGCTGATCTTGGATCCTGTGACTTAGCCAACCTCATTTATTAATTGTAGTATTTTTTTGTTTTGTTTTGTTTTATAGATTCTTTTGAATTTTCCATGTACACATTCATGCCAACTGTAAATAGAGACAGTTTTATCTCTTCCTTGCTAATTTATATGATTTCATTTTTTATTACCTTAATGCAGTGTCTAGAAATTCCAATATTCTATTGAATAAAAAAAGTGAGGCAAGCATCTTTGCTTTGTCCCCAGTCTTAGAGGAAAAGCTTTCAATCTTCAATCTTTGTCTACAATGTTATCTTTAGAATTTTTATAGATACTCTTCAGCAAATTGAGGTAATTCCTCTCTATTCCTAATTTGTAGAGTTTTTAATTTTAAATAAATTTTGAATGTTATTAAATGCTTTTTTCTGTATTAAGTGATATGATCACACAATTTTTATGCTTTAGCATAAAAATTAGTTTACTTGGCTTTTGTCTGTCATAAAATGACTTTATATCATCTAATTTTTAAAAGGTCTGTTCATTGGAATATAAAATACTATATTAACTGTTTCTTTCCTGAAGTAAAAATTCCATTTCATTGCCTTTTGGTTTACACTGTTTCTGTTTAGAAGTCAGACGTCTTTATTTTTGCTCTCTTAAATGTAATGTGTTTAAACCCTTGCCTGATTTTTAAATATTTTTTAATCTTAGATTTTTTAGAAATTCTTCTCTAATGTTCTTGACTGTGATTTTAATTGTATTTATTGTGTTTGGAGTTTGTTATGCTTCTTGGATCTGTGGATTGATTTTCTTCATTAAAAAAAAAAAATCTATCTGTATCCCTCTTCCATCTTCTACTAGGATTCCAGTTACATATGTACTAGACCATTTAATTTTCTCCTACAGTCTCATATGGACTGTTTAGTTTACTTTTAAATGATTTTGTCTTTGCATGTCAGTTTCCTGGTCCTCTGAGTGTGTGTTCAGTCTACTATGAAGACTTTTGAATGGTTCCTTCATTTCTGATCATATATATAAACTATATATATACATATATATATATATATAGTTTTGTTTTGTTTTTTTAATTCTAGAACTTCCATTGCTTCCTTTTTGTAGTTTCTCTCATGTTGCTGAAATTTCTCATCTGGTTATATATGTCACCTTCCTTTTCCTGCTTCTTTGATTCTTTTATAAATTTATTATAGTTATTTTAAATTCCTTTGTCAGGTTGCTGCTTTGCAATAAATGATGGTCTTGGATGCTTTGGGAGGATTTCTACCCATTTCATTTGCTTACTCCTCATCTTTGTTGTGTTGCTGCCCACAGCCAATGACCCATGAACAAAAAAATGTTGATGCTTGTTCAATCACTCTGTGATCAGTATGCCTAAGAATGTTCATTTCTCATACCAGCCTTCACATGGTCATTAAGTTGGATTTGAAGTTAGGCTCTTCTATATCTATTTTATGATTGCTTTCTCTACCTCTGGATACAGTAATTAAAGCATCCATGGGTATCTATTCTCCTAGGAACAGCCTAACTCTTTCAGAAATTGAGCTAATTTATGTTTCTGTATGACTTTTTTTTCTGATTAGGTATCTTTTTTGTTATTATAAGATCAATGTGTCAGTCTTGCATTTTTTCTTACAATCTAATTACAATAAGAGAAATACAGCACGACCTGTTTTTTTTTTTTTTAAAAATCCTCTCGCATTATTCTTTTCAAAGTCTTCTTCTAAGTTATGGTCTCTAAGCCAAAGCCAACATCTCTAGAACAGCCTTCAAGACCCACAAGAGCTGGCCTTCTATGAACAATCTGAAAACATTCGTTCCTGGTCTCTTTTCTTATTCATTATGTTCCACTGATCTCATTGTGGTTCCTCTCACACATTAGGCACATTCCCACCTTTGCACTTCTTGTTTCTTCCATCTTTCAGAAATGTTCCTCCCCAGTATCTCTCCTCAATATGTATCTCTCCTTTACTGCCTTCAAAATCTTAAAAACAAAGAAACAAACAAAAAACAATAGCAAAAAAAAAAAGGGAAAGTAAAAGTGAACATTTTCTCAGAGTGACTTTTCCTAGCCATGCTATTTAAAATTGTTCCACCCCCTTTTGGAGATATAGTTGCTCTCTTTCTTCCCTGCTTTTATTTTCTCCACAACATTTATCACCTTCACATGCAAGGTGGTGTGGTGTATGTGGAGTATGTTTGTGTGTACATATGTGTGTGTGTATAACTTGCTAATTTATTATCTTCTCCCCAGTTGAATGTATCCTTTATAAATTCTGAGACTTTTGCTTGTTTTTTCTATTGTTATATCTGTGACACTTCAAACAATATTTCTTCATATTGTTTTATAAATATTATAAAATGGATAACTGAGTAATACAAAATTTAAAAACATGCAAGTCTCTCTCATGTCCATACTTTATTTGTTACAATCCGTTTAGTGATTTGCAACCACTGAAGAAGTCCTGAGGTTTAGTTTTGGCGTCATGAACAAAGAAACACCTTGTCAACTTGATAAATTAAAAACTTTTACTAATATTATTCTTATTGAATCTAATGTAACTGATTTATATGTATGGCTAGATATTATGTATAAATTCTAGGAGTACTAAGGATCTTAAAGAAGAAAAGTAGAAAAGATTTTATTTCCTCTTAAGAAAATGTACTATGCGTATGTCTGTGCAGCCTCACTTACCTAATAAGTAATTTAACTGAGTAACCAAGCCTCATATGGTCAAATCAAGATGTACAATTGATTTATGGGGAGAACTTAAAAATACTTTTTTCAAAAATTTAATGAGTAGAAAAATAGAAAAGCAGGAAAATAACCCTTAGTAATTTCCCCAAACTTTGCAACATTACATCTACAAAGCACCATGACTGTTTGAATTCATTAAGATAAATTTCCAACCCTGTGTTTTGCTGCCTTTAATTTGATTGGCTGTCTCAATTTGATTGCATTCCAGCCTCTCCATGTGAGAGGTAATGGCTGGGCCTGATTTCATGTGGTGGTGGGGTGGAGCTCAGAATGCTGGACTTTGATATTAGTAAGTCCTGGCTTAATACCCAAGTTCCATATGTTACTAGCTGTGGAACTTCCTCAGTCTCAGTTTCCTTATCTGGTAGTGAGATTATTGACCTAATATAACTAATATGAGGATTAGAAATAGCAAGTGTAAAAAACTGTGCACATGATAGGGACTCAGCTCATGATAACATGTGTTGTGCTAAAGAGACAAGTTTTAGACTTAGCTCAGAACAGTCCATGGAGGTTAAATATGCCAAGACTTTGGCTGTAAGACTTCTTTATCTTTTGAAAAACCTCTCATCCTTGGGGACATGGTAGAGGGATTTTACAGAACTCGGGATACCAAATACTTGATATATTTGTTACAAAAAAGAAAACATGAACTAAAAATGGGGACACATCTTTAAATATAATGACTTCAAGTAAACTATTTTAATAATGATGATAGAAGTATTTATGTATTATATATGTAGGTAACATATACTTATATAGAGAAAATTATATATATATTTCATATACATATGTGAAAAAGAAATCATGTGCACATTAACGTTTGCTAAATTTTTCTGGGCTCTTCTATGTATTCAAATACATATGAAACATCAAAACACACCAAAACAGCCCAATTCTATCTAATGAAAAAGAAAGGCATACCTGAAGAGACAGTGGAAAGCAGGAAAGAAGAAATGGAGACTATGCCAAGTTGATGTATGCATTAGACATGTCATTTGAGAAGATAAAAAATAAATTGGAAGGTAAAAAGAAAAAAAGGATGTAGTTATGGCTTCCAAATTCATTTATTATTGCAGGTTGTCTTTGTAAGAAGCCCATTGTATAGAGTCTATCCATTATTTTATATATGATGAAAGCAAGAAACAAATAGCTTAAATTATTTGTCCCGGTTCACACAGCTAATATTGGTGAAGCAGATTACAAACCCAAGCAGCATGACTTCACACCTTCAGAGACAAAAATATCTACTTAAGACAATTTACACGCTTAAATTAGCATCTTTAGAATATAAATGAAGTGGTTTATCTTACTCTCACATTTCTTAACATTTTATAAACTGTGATTTATGGGACACTATTTTTAGGAAGTTTCACTTTTGTGTGTAGAAGCTAAAGAAAGACTAGCCATCACATATTTTTCTTTGAGATTGACAGTGTTTATTAACATACTAAGGCTCTGAGAAACCTATAATAAAAAATAAACCATATATCTTTAACATTAAACTTTAAAGAAATAAACTTATTCATGAATGAAAATGATATATTTTTCTTTGTGCATCTGTCAAGAGCCCTTGATGTGATATCCTTTTAATACTACTTTGAGAAATATGACTTGAGGTAATTCTGAAATTAGGACCCAGGGGTGATGCCAGAAAATTTCCTTCTGTAGGAAGATTCAGCACATTAATTAGCTTTATGGCACCTGGTTATGTCTTCATTAACTTCAGATCTTCTTTGGCACAATTTCTGACATAGTCCTGATGCAGATGCACTTTTTTTTTTTTTTTCTCAGCAATGGTCAAAATTAGGGAACTTCAACTTGCAAACTTGTAGTATTATGCAAAAATATTTCCCATTTTATAAACCCTGCCCCAAGCATTTTTATTAATAAGAAGTCTTAAGAAAGGGTTTCAAATGAAAAATTTGATACTTGTCATGTTTTAACATTTCAAATTGGAATACATTTTTTTTAAAAAAAGCTCAAAAATAAGTTAGTATGTTTTCTAACTGTGAATAAACTGGATGTTTGGGGGCAGAGTCCAAGCTAAGTCAAGTCTTTTTTACCCTTGCAGATTCTTTTGCAAAAGAGACTGCAAGGTCAGCCCCTAAGTGTGATTTCATGGGTCCTAGGAATATCAAAACATATCAAAATAACCCAATTCTGTCTGACAGAAGAGGAGAATGGCACATCTAAGTGTATAAAGTAATGGAGAGAGAAAGGAGGCTGTGCCAAGTTGATGTGTACATAGACGCGTGTCTGAGTGAGAACAGTAGTAATGAATTGAAAAGTGAAAAATCGAGCAGCTCTGGCTTTAGAATACTGTTTTTTTTTGTTTTGTTTTGTTTTGTTTTTTTCCCTCGAACACTTTATATCTCAGTGCCTTATTCATAAATTGAGTTCTAACATTTTTCTGATTCTGCTTTTAACTTTATAACTTATACTACAAAACTCATTATCTAAGTCTATACCTCAGTCCTTTCCAAAAACTTTTAGGCAACTTAACAAAAATGTAGATAGTTAAAATAAATTTTAAAAATAAAAAAATATATATTAAGATAAAACTACAGTTAAACTGAGCACATAGAAGTTAATTCATGCAGCAAGGATTTACATTCTCAGAGTGGGGTATTAGTTATTTCAGAGTTTCTTAAATGTTAATACCAACAGGGAAAAGGTAAAAGTTACCAATCCAAAAAAAAAAAAAAGAAAAAAGAAAAAAAAAAAAACACTCTCTGATGCTTAGAAGCAGAAAGGCCTTTTTGGTGTTGATGTGTGGAATACACCCAGTGCAATCTTGATAAAGGGCTACACACATCGTGCTGGTAACAAGTGGAATGTGGAGCATGATTCTGCATCACACCTGTGTGAATAGGTGCCCAATCTTTATTCATTTACAATGATCATCGACATATGTGGCAGCTCTGATGACATCTGCACAATTAACACACTAGAAAAAATAATTTTAAAATGACTGTTTCTAATAACACTGAACAGATAAGTCATCTATTTTTAGCAATTGTGATTATTCAGGATATCATGCCTTTGGCTTCAGCCCTTTAATAATATTAATCTGTGTCTCTTGCTCAAACAAATGCAGACAGCATAGCTTCTACAAGAAAAATGTTTTTGATTTGAAGGAAAATAAATAATTTTATTTGAAATGTCATTATCTGTACTTAAGAGAATATACTTAAGTGACTTTCATAGCTTAGTATACTCTTTATTACCTATACTTAGTAGAATATGTACTTTCTCTCCTCCTTGTTTTAGGAAAGATGTAATGAAAAGAAGATTCCACCTGCTGGTCTTGTGACTCTGGTCTTTACTGCTCCCATTCTAGGATGCTCATAAAAAAAAAGTCAGTGGTGTCTGACTTGTACATGTAGTAATGATTAATATTAAATTTAATTTATCCATTTAAGAAATATTTACTGGATGACTACTATTCCAGGTACCAACCTAGGCATCAAATTAGAAATGGAAAAACATGGTTATTATCTAGTGAGAATGTACATGAAACTTGTAAAATAGCCTTTAAATGTTATTTAATGTTATAATTGCTCATAGACTATGCTAATATTTTAACTAAAAAGGGAATATAAAAGATATTGGGTCTGGTTATGGTGACTACTAGTACACTGTTTTTTTGGTCTTCCAAACTCTTCTCATCTGCTCACCAGTATTTGGAAGACTATATGGTGTTCTCTGTAGCTACAAGTTGCATGAAATGTAGGATCTGTCTGAGGGTTACCCCAGAGATTTTATTTCCTGGTAAGATATTTTTAAATGGTGCTATATTTGTTCATAAAACATTCATGTGGTGTTGTGCTAGTTGAGTGGTTTTATACAAAAAATTACAGAATATAATTCATACCCTAATTTGAGAGAACAGATTAATTTCTTTAAAATGTTAATTATGAGAAATTATAAAATTATTTATTTTTCAGAGCATTATGTGAAGTACAAAAGGATGCACTCTCTGGGCAGGATATAATTACAATGTGACTTCCTCTATGGCTGCAAACACTTTTTAAAAAATTCCTCCCTTCTTCTGAGCAGATGCAGCTTTATACCAGGGTACACAATTTGGGTAACCAGCATGCGATGGATATGAACCCCTACTCACCTCCTTGGCTGGGCAGCTTTGGACAAAGTCCAAAACACAGCAGAGTATGTGCAATACTGAGGTAGTGCCACCGGAATGAATGCCAGGGTAGCAAAATATTAATTGGAAAATTAGTAAAGCAATATCATCCTTAAGACAGTCAAAAAAAAAAAAAAAGCTCCCTTTAGGCATTATTTTTTTAATTTTTTTTTTTTTAGAAAAGCTTTATGAAAGATGAAGAAAGAATAATAGCATTTTGAAGAATAGATAGGATTTACATAGGCAGAAACAGTCATAGAGCTACTTTCAGCTGGCTAGCTGAAATAAATTGAACAAAAGTATAAAGATGGACGAGGGTACTTTGTGGGAACAACTGGGTAAAGCATTTGGTTGAAACTGATGAAGAGAGTGAAAATTAGAATATAAGAATGGAAATGCAGCTTGGTGCCAGGTGACAGCAGAATTTTAATATTAGAATAAAGAATTTAAACTCTATCTTTAGGCCACGGCAAATCATTGAAGCAGTTTGAGATAATAATTGATATAATTAAATTATTATGGAACAATATATCAGAACAATGCAAAGGAATTTTCTTCCACTTAAAATGAAAATCAGTAATACACGTTTTTACAGAGAAATGCAAAATTTCAAGTAAGGTAAATAAAATCACCTGTAATTCAACTACAGAGAGGTAATGATTACTAATGCTTCGACATACTTAACTACTGGTTTATTTTATGCATGTAAGTGTACTTATATATTATATAAGTGCATATATTATATATAATAATGGTGTTATACTGTGCATAATATTTTTAAAATATTGTGTCATTTAACAAGATTATATGGATTTATTGGTAATAAAAAGCAGTAGGTTTAAACTTCAACATAAATCTTCTGTTACAGCTCCATAGAAATTACACAAACACACATGTATGTTTTCAATTTAAATGTAAACAATATAAATATAAACTGTCATTTGGACACAAAATAGAATAGAAGCACAAACCAAGGAGGAAAGCTAACGTCATGAACATAGGTACAACTTTATCAAAATTGATTAAAAAAAAAAGGGGTAAGTAAACTGCCAAACAATATTGGGTTTAAAAAAATGAAACTAATTATGGGTATAATTCATATTTTAAAATCAAAACAAGAATTTATGGTCAAATTCAAATCAATAGCAAAAAATCGTTGAAAATTAAAGTTTTTATTAAAATATAAGTTAATAAACTAATACACAAAAAATAAAATCTGAATATGTCGAAAACCATCAAAGAAATTAAGTCAGCAATTAATACGACCACAAAATATTATTAGTTCAATAATGTTTTATAATCAAGTATGAGTTAACTTTCATAGATGTCATAATTCCTATATTACATAATTTTTTTAGAGAAACAAAGTATAAATATTTAATAAGTGAAGGGGAATAGCTAACAATCTTTATAAAGACAGAATAAGCTTGAAACCAAACAAAATAAAAAGATAAAATATATAAATTTTAGACTAACTCTCTTCCTGGAAAACTACACTAATAATAATGAATTATAATAATAGAGGACATATAGCACTTTATCTATATTAATTTACTTAATTCTTAAAAACTCCTATAAATTTGTTGCCACTGTTTTACATTTTGTAAAAGATAAACCTGTTACAAGGAGATTAAGTACTTATGTTCAGGGCCTCAATTACTGTGACAAAACCAGGTAGTCTAGTCAAAAATATCTGTGCTCTTATTCATTCCATTATATTTTATCTCCATATAAAATAAATTGTGGAAAATCAAACACACTAGTATATTTAGAAAAAATATATATTTTATTACCAAAGAGAGCTTATCCCAAGTATATAATGTGTTTCAAAAAAAAAAATCTATTAATATAATGCATATTATTAATAGATTAGAAGAGAAAATGTAATTGTATCAACATATGCCAATAAACTACTTGTTAAGACTCAGGTAACATCATACTTAATAATGAAAGAATAAAAATTTTCCACACTAAAGTTAAAAGTAATTCTAGGATGGCCATTCTTACCACTTCTATTAATATTTTACTGAAGGGTCTAGCCAAACCAATTATGCAACAACAACAAAAAAGACATTGAAATTAGAAAGTAAGAAATAAAAGTATCTTTCTTTTCATATAGCATGATCTTGTGTATAAAAAATCTTCAGAAGTATTTAGAAATCTCTAGGAAAATTTATAGCTAATAAGTTCAGCAAGGTTACAAGGTACACAATCAATATGCAGAAATCAATTGTAATTCTATACATTATCAATGGACAATCTGGAAATAAAATTTTAAAAACAATTTCATTTAAAATAGCAACAAAAATTAAATATATGTAAACTTAAATATATACAAGACATAATAAAATTGTACTACAAAAGACATCATGGAAAAATTAAAGAAGTACTAAATAAATGGAAATATATACTATATTCATGAAAGACGATATGGATAAAATGTCCATACTATTCAGACTGATCTACAGAAACAATTCAATTTCTATCAAAACCAGCTGAACTTTTTTAAGTATAAGTAGTTTGATTAGGTAGTCCTAAATGGAAGTCCATACAATGGAAGACGATATGGATAAAATGTCCATACTATTCAGACTGATCTACAGAAACAATTCAATTTCTATCAAAACCAGCTGAACTTTTTTAAGTATAAGTAGTTTGATTAGGTAGTCCTAAAATTTGTATGGGAATGCAAAGAACCTAGAGTTGCAAAAATAATGATGAAATAGAAAAGCAAAATTAGGTGACTCAAATCTCCTGAACTTAATACTTACCACAAAGATATAGAAAACAATTCTATGTGTTATTGGAATAAGAATAGACATAGATTAATGGGATAGAAATAAGTATTTAGAAATAACACCATGCATTTCTGGAACCCTGTTTTTGATAAGAGTGTCAAGATAGTTCAATAAAGGTAAGAATAGCATTTTCAACAATTATGCTGGGACAACTGGTATTCTCATGCAAAAGAGTAAAGTTGGACTCCATTTAAAAAAATTAACTCCAAAAGCATCAAAAACCTGTAAGAGCTAACTATAGAACTTTTAGAATAAAAAAAAGTGTAAATATTTGTGACCTTGAAGTAGATAATTGTTTCTTAAATATGACTCTTGAATCCCAAGCATACAAAGAAAAAATAGATAAATTAGAATTAGCAATATTAAAAACTTTTGTGCATCAAAGGACACTATTTAGAAAATGAAGAACAACCCACAGAAATGAGGGAAATATGTGCAATTCATGTATCTGATAAGAGTGTAGAATCCAGACTATATTAAGAACTCTTACAACTCAACAACAAAGAGATAAACAACCCAATTAAAACTAGGCAAAGGGCTTGAATAGACATTTCTCCAAAAAAGCTATAGAAATTGCCAAAAAACACATGCAAACATGCCCATGACAAGTCATTAGGTAAATGCAAATTAAAACCGCCATGAGATATCAGTTAATACCCATCAAGATGGCTATAATCAATAAGTGAGATAATAACAAGTGCAGATAAAAATGTACAGAAATTGGAACATTCTATTGTATTTTAGAATGTAAAATGGTGAAACTTCTTTGTAAAACATTTTGGCAATTATTCAGAAACTTAGGTATGAAGTTATCACATGACCCAACAATTCCACTTCTCAGAATGTATTGAAGAGAAATGAAAATCTTCATACAAAAGTGTGTAAATAAATGTTCAAAGCAGTGTTATTCATAACAGCCAAAAATGGAAACAACCCACATGTCCATCAAGTAAGGAATGTATAAACAACTGTGGTATATCTATACAATGAAACACTATTCAGCCATTAAAAATGAAATATTGATATGTGCTATAATATAGATCAATTTTTAAACATGCTAAGTGAAATAAGCCTGACACAAAAGGCCACGTGTGGTATAATTTTATTTATATGAATTGTCCAGAATAGACAGATTTAAGAGACTGAAATCAGACTAGTGGTTGCCAGGGCTGGGAGACGAAAGAATGAGAAATAATTGCTGGTGAATAAGGGATTTCTCTTGGGGTGTTAAAAAAAAAAAAAAAAAAAACTAAACATTCTGAGTATTAGATAGTGGTTATGGTTATTCAACCTTATGAATATGCTAAAAATATAAACATTATAAAAGTTGTATATATTAAAAGGCTAAATATTATGGTATGTGAATTGTATATCAATAAAAAAGATGCCAAATCTAAATAAGAGGTATGATTCCAGATTAAATCCTGGAGGAGAAATATAAATTTCTGTAAAGGACAATATTAAGACAATTTGCAAAACTTAAATAAAATCTGTACTTTAGACAGTCGTATTATATCAATATTAAATTTCCTGTTTTGTGATAATTTGGAAAGTTACATGGAAGAACTTACTGGGAAAGTGTTAAAATGACTCTTGCTTGCTCTAATAACCCAACTAAGGGCCTACCCAAACTGCTTCCATTGGCTTTTCCATACAAATGGCCTGTCTTGACACATGCTGTAGAATTTCCTAAAATCACTCAAAGGTTCACAAAACTCAGACACATGGCATCTGGTCTTGGGATGTCACATACCTCTTTCTGAGCAGCCCCAAGCCTGGCACTAATGATGGCCAGCCTCTGTTCAAGGCTTGACCCCCCAAGGGCCCTCAAGCCCAGCATGTCTAGTGGGCATTTTTGGATTGATTAGTGGCTCATGCCAGGTGTCCCTGGACAAGGAACAGGCTGCAGCTAAACTTGGCCTGCGGCAGGGCTTCTCCCAGAGAGTCATGGTCTACAAGACTGGTGGACAACTTCAATCTGAGCCAGAGCCTCACCTGGGCCACATTCAAGGATGACACACTCAAAGGGCAGACTGAGCAGGCACCAGAGCCCTATTAAATCAAATCATGCATCATAGGGTCAGCCTCTGCACAACAGCTCTTACACTGTAGTCACTAACCAATCCTTACAACCAATCAGCATGTGGATTAGTCACTCTTATCAACATGCAAATAGCAACCAAATCTCACTTACAACAAGGGGGCACATACAACTCATGGTACGTGTGTATGTGTGTGTGTGTGTGTGTGTGTGTGTGTGTGTGTGTGTACTGGAATATTACTTAGCCATAAAAAAAGTGATATCTTGATATCTTGTCATATGCAACAACATGGATGGTTCTAGAAACTGTTGTGTTGAATACCATAACTCAGAGAAAGACAAATGTCAGATGATTTCACTTACATGTGGAATCTAAAGAGCAATATAAACAAAATAGTGACAAACTCATAGATAGAGACATTACTGATGGTTGCCAAATAGCACAGGAATTGGGGTGGGGGGTGAAAGAGAGGAAGAAATTAAGAAGTACAATTTCGTAGTTACAAAATATTCATTGGATTGTGAAGTACAGAATAAAGAATATAGATAATAATATTTAATAACTATGTATGGCATCAGATGGGTACTAGATTTATTGGGTGATCACTCTGCATGTTATATAAATGTATAATCACTATGTTGTACACCTGAAATTAATATAATATTGCATGCCGACTGTAACTTTAAAAAATTAAAAATAAATAAATAATAAAATCTGATTTTAAAAAAGAATATAAATATGTCTCAAATCAATAATATAAGTATCTACCTCAAGAAATTAGTAAATCAATAGTAAAATGAACTCTAATCAATCATAAGCATGAAATAATAAAGATAAGAGCAAACATCAATGAAATTGAAAACTACAATGGAGAAAAATATAACAAAAAAATTGACTCTTCCAAAAACTAAATGAAATTGATAAACTTTTAAAAAACTGACAGCAAATAAAGAGATATAACAGAAATCACTAATATCAGAAACAAGGTGTATTACTAAAGATATTGCAGCCATTAAAATGAAAATAGGATATTACGAACAACCTTATGATTGTAAATTTAACAACTTAGAAGAAATAAACCAATTCTTCCAAAACTGCAATCAAAATACAAACCAAAATTCAATAGACAATCAAAATAGTCCTATAGACCTTTAAGAGATTGACTTATAATTTAAAGTTTCTGAAAAAGAAATCATCAGGCTCAGATTGTTGCCCTGGAAAATTTTACCAAACATTCAAAGAAAAATTACTACCAACTTCATACAATCTTTTCCAGAAAATAGAAGAGAAGGAAATGTCTTCCAAGTAATTTATGAGGCTAATATTTTGATCCCCAAACCAATCTAAAACAGTACAAAAACAAAACAAAACAAAAACCACACAGGTAATATTGCTTATGAACTTAGATGTAGAAATTCTCAACAAAATATAGCAAATCCAATTCAGCAATGTCTAAAAGGAATTATATATCATTACCAAGCATGATCTACTCCAGATCTACTCCAGTTATGCTAAAGTGATTTAACATTCAAATGCCAATCAATATAACTCACCGTACGAATGAACTAAAAAAGAGAAATCATATCATGATATCGATCAAAGCAGAAGTATTTTACAAAATCTTAAAACCATTAATGTGAGTACTCTTACCAAACTAGGCATAGAGGGGAAATTCTTCAACTTAAGAGAATCTACAAAAACAAATAAAGATATGAGAATCTCATACAGCTAATATTATACTTAATAATGGAAAACTGAGTATTTTTCCTCTAAGACTGAGAACAAGGCAAAAATACACTCTCTGCAAGTCTTATTCAACAATTTCTAGCCACTGCAAAAGAGAAGAAAAGAGATAGGAAGAGAGAGATTGAGAGAGAGAGAGAGAGAGAGAGACGCATGGAGGGAAGGAAGGAAGGAAAGAAGGAAGGAAGAAAGGAAGGAAAAGGAAGGAAGAAAGGAATGTAGGGTAAGTGGATAAAAACATAAACGGATAAAGGAAAGAAGGAAGGAAGGAAGGAAGGAAGGAAGGAAGGAAGGAAGGAAGGAAGGAAGGAAGGAAGGCACATATTGGAAATAAAACTCACTATCTGACGATTGTATAATTTTCTATTAAAAATCCAAAGGAAACTAAGAACAATGAATCCTAGTGCAAACACAAAAATCAGTCACATTTCTATATACTAAAATAAACATGCGGTAAACAAAATTACGATGTAATACTATTTTTAATTGCTGCATAGAAAATTAAATAGATATAAACATAACAAAATACATATAAAATGTATGCTAAAAATTACAAAGTGCTGATAAAATAAACAAAGTAAACCTAAATAAATGTCCAAGATTTAATGATACTCTCAATTCTCCCCAAACTGATCATTGGGTTTTAATTAATGCAATTGTTATCAAAATTCCAGCAAGTATTTTTGCAGAGATAAGTTCTTAATGAAATTTACATGGAAAGGCAAAAAATCTATAATAGCTAAAACAAACTTCACAAAGAAGAATAAAATATGATGAATTACTGTACCCAATTTTAAGACCTGACAAATATCTATAGTAATCAAGCAGTGCGATATTAGGAGAACAATAGATACACAGATCAATGAAACAAATATAACCCTCCCAAAAATAGATAACCCAGGAACAGACTCACACAGATATGCCCCAATAATTTGTTGCCAAAAATGCAAAAGCAGTTCACTGGAGGAGAGCCTTTTCATAAACAGTACTGGAACAGTTAGATATCCATAAGTAAAATTTACAAAAGAACCTCAACCTAAACTTCACACATTAACTCAAAATAAATCCCAAATTTAAATTTAAATGTAAAACACAAAATGATGAAACTTTTAGAAAAACTAGAAAAGTATCTTAGGATCCAAATTTAGGCAAAGACTTCTTAAACTTGACATCAAAGGTGTAATCTATAAAAGTAAATATTGATTAATTGTATTTTATTTCAATTAAATATGTTTGCACTGAAAGATCCTATTGAGGGTGGCGGGAGGGGGAAAGAGAAGCTCCAGAGTGATAATAAAATAGTTGAAAATCACATATCTGACAAATTGATTTGTGTCCAAAATACATTATTTTCAAAATTCAACAATATGGAAACAAACAATCCAATTAGAAAATGGTCAAAAGACATGAATAGGCATTTCACCAAAGATATACAAATATAAAATAAATGTGAAAAATATTCAACATCACTATCAATCATAAAAATATAAATTAAAATCACAATGAATTTCAGTGCACACTTATCACAATGTCTAAAATTAAAATAATAGTAGCAACACTAAATGTTAGTGAAAATGCAGAAAAACTAATCATTCTTATTTTATTAGCGAAGTTATACAATAGTAAACAGTTTGACAATTTCTTATAAAACTAAACACATAACTACCATTGCAGTCTTGAGCATTTAACTCTAAGAAATGCAAACTTATATTCCATAAAAACTTGTACACAATGATGCATAGCAGATATACTCATAATTACCAAAAACTGGAAACAATACAGATAATCTATAATGGGTGATTAGTTAAATATCCTGGGCTTCAACCATACCATGGAATACTACTCAGTCACAAACTACTGATGCACCCAACTACCTGGGTAAAGCTCCATATAATTTTTTTCTGAGTGAAAAATAATCTAATTTTAAAAGGTTATGTACTGTATGATTCATTTTTATGACATTCTTGAAATGACAAAATAATAGAGATAAAGAACACGTTAGTGAGTGTTGGAATTCTGAGACCAGAGGAGGGAGGTGGGAAGAAAATGGATATAGTAGTAAAAAGGCAAAAGGAAAAAATTTTGTGGTAATAGATTTTTTATATGTCTTGACTGTTGTGGTATTTTACTATAATTTTGTAACATGTTGCAACTGGAGGTGTATTATTCTGCTCAGACTGCTATATCAGAATACAGTAGACTGGATGGCTTAAGCAACAGAGATTTATTTCCTCACAGTTCTGGAGGCTCCAAGTTCAAGATCAAGGTGTCCTGAGGTTTGATTTCACCTGAAGACTCTCCTTCTCCTTCTGCTTTTCTGTGGTCTTTCCTTTGTGTCTGTGTCTTAATATCTTCTTGTTATAAGAACACCAGTTAAATTGGATTAGGGCCCACCGTAATTATCTTATTTTACCTTAATTATCTATTTAAAAGTCTTATCTCCAAATACAGACACATTTTGCAGTACTGAGTTTTAGGACTTAAACATATGAATATTGTGACACATTTCAGGGCATAACAAAGAAATTATTTCCTGTATTATTTATTATAACAGTAGGTGCATCTATAATTATCTAAAAATAGTTTATTAAAATAATGTGAATAGTAATTTTTTTTAATATTAAGAAAATAACCGAAGTTCAAAGTATTGCCTTTATTTTGAAAGTAAAGGTACCTAAGGCAGCAATAGGCTACAATTAAGTCATTTCATTCAATTGAGCTTTTAATAGGCATCTAATAAGTATCTATTGTGTCAAGTGATATGCCAATTTTTAAAATGTACAAATGAGTAAGATTTAAATACCAGTAGTGATGGTTAATTTTATGTGTTACCTTGATTGGACTATGGTGTGTCCAGATATCTGGTCAAACATTATTTGGAATATGAGAGTATTTTTAAATTAAATTCACATTGAAATCAACAGAGTGAGTAAAAGCACGTCACTCCCTGATGTGAGTCATCTGCATCCAATAAGTTGAAGGCTTAAATAGAAGAAAAAGGTTGGCCCTCCTCTGAGTAGAAGAATTCTTCCTGCCTGACTGTCTTCAAACAAGTGTATCTGCTTTTATTCTGCCTTTGGGCTCAAACTGAAACGCAGGCTCTTCCCAGGTCTGCTCAGCCTGTGCCTTCAGACTGGAACTACACCATCAGTTCTACTGGGCTTCCAATTCGCTGGCCCACTCTGCAGATCTAGGAACTTACCAGCTAGCCTCCATAATTGTGAGTCGATTCCTTAATATTAATATAATACAACAAAAAAACTGGAAGACTCGGTAACTAGGTACTAAAACAGATGTTGTACTTCATTCTTCCATCATTATTGTTGTTGTTGTTGTCGTTGTTATTATTATTATTATTATTATTATATTTATATTAGCTATAATATTCTTCTTAAACTTGAGAGATCCATTTTCCCACCCTCAGTTCTCCGAGTGCAGTCCTGTCTTTTTTAAACACACTTGGACAGTTGAGCGCTCTATGTTTCCACAAAGTTGGCTTCCAGAACTAAGTGCTGTTCTTGGAGGCTCTGGACACCTGAGGTACACCTTTCTTTTAACATCTTTTGGACAGGAGTGCAGAACTGCCTCATTCTAAGGCAATATCCTTACCATTTCCTAGAGTGTCCACCTTTTTGGGCTGGAATAAACATTACTAGAAGTAGGTGATTGATTCCAAGCTAACTTCTCTTCAGTCAGAGCCTGATTCAAATGAAGCTCCTCAAGAGGAGGAATATGGTGAGCAAGTTTATTCTCTATCACCAATGTCTAGAATAGAGTCAAGCACATGTTCAGAAGATATCAGATAGATAGATGATAGATAGATCTTTTTGAATGAATGAACAAGTTTTTTCATGTTGTATAAGCCAATGTATATCTGGAATGTACTCATGCATCTTACCAAGCCTTGTCTATTTATCTATAAGAAGGTGGGTCACATACAAGCTGTGGGTGGTAGG
The DNA here is from genome assembly GCF_000325575.1 of Pteropus alecto. Taxonomy (NCBI): domain Eukaryota; kingdom Metazoa; phylum Chordata; class Mammalia; order Chiroptera; family Pteropodidae; genus Pteropus; species Pteropus alecto. Next base: position 2,389,769 of record NW_006442484.1, read on the forward strand.
CAGGTACATCTGCCACAGATTACATTGTTGATAGCAGGTTCTAAAAGGACTGGCAATTGTATCCACATTAAAGCCTTTCTTCTTTAGCCATGGTTATGTGCTGGCTATAAAAACAGAAAAATTGTTAGCCTAAAATTATTTTGGTTCCATGTGACATGACTGCCTCAACACTCATTAGATGTTACTCTCTTAATTAAAGGTTTGTTCAAGTTAAGTTTTCCAAAAGTGAGTTGCCAGTATTCCCAGAAGTCCTAAAAGGAACAAGCTAGAAGCAAGGGCAAACATGCATGGTGGCACAACACTGTGAAACCAAGCACCTTAGGGGGTCACACACACAACATTTGAACAGCACACTTAACTTTTCATTGTGGGCTTACATCTCCATTTTCAAATGAGCCTCTTGATAACTGTGAGGACACACATTACATCATCCATATAACATTCTTTAACTTGGGCACACATTGACTTACTCACCATAGGATTATGATTGCTCTCTCGTCTATTTGAGTAGTAAAAGCAGAGTAGTGGGATTATTTGACTGGACTGAGGGAATCAATCTCTTTAATATACATTTAACAAATCAAGTCAACAATCTCATTTTGGAATCTCTGAAGACAGACAAATAGTTCAAGCAATGATTCTTTGTTTTCTCTTAGCATTCAAAATTGCCATCATGCAAGGAGTCTTTGTAATAGGATAAGTGAATATCTATACTGTTATTATTAAGCTGTCACTCTATTATTAATAATTGTTTCCTGTGTGCAGGGGCTGGGCCAAGCCTGAAATCTATGAATTGTTCTGACATAAAATGGAAATTGGATGGGGAGACTGTCATTTACTTAGAAAGTGTGACTGTCCAGGGTGAGTCCATAAATACTGGAGACACAGATTAAGATTAAAAAGATGGGAGTTGTTGCAACAGTAATTTTGGGAATTACAGTAACTGTGAGTGGGAGTAAGTGTAGAAAGACACTGTTTCTTCACTTTTTCTTCTATCAAAAATTGACAGTTCCTATAATGACCTACTTGGTTGCTGTCTTTAAATTTCACTGAACTATCCCTCAAACTTAATCCAACTTCTATATTCCCTGATATAGTGACTTCCTTAAAAATTTTGACAAATTATTTCAAATATACAATTATAAGAAATAACATAGCAGGTATCTATCACCCAGATGTAATGCATGTTTGCATTTAGTAATATATGCTTCAGAATTTTTTTTAAGAAACACACAGTTGAAGTTCTCTAACTATTGCAATTGCCATTTCCCCCTATCCCCTCTATAAATAGTATGCTTCTGAAGTTGGTGTTATTAATTCTATGTATGTTTAATAAATTAACTCCATATACAAGTTTTACAATCAGTATGGTATTGACTGGTGTGTTTTGAAACTAATAGTAGTGGTAACCTTCTCTACGTTATTTATTTGCATCTTCCTTTCTCTATTTCTAACATATTTTCATAGATTTTTGCATTTTCACTTTTCTAAAATGCTAGTTCTATCATGTAAATTATTCAAACATCTTCTTTCTCACAATGTAAAATCAAGTCTCTCCAACATGGCATAAAAAACAAGGACAGAATTACATAATTTATATTGACATCTTTGGCTCTGGGATATAGAAAGTGTAGAATAACATTTTGCAAATGGATAAATGTTTATTTTTTTTTTTTGTACCTAACTTCTGTGGTTGAGTCAAAGAATAAATGAAGCAATGGAAGTAGAATTGTTTTAAAAGGCACAGAGTTCAATACAAATATAAGATCATGTTCATACTGTCAGCAGCAAAAATAATGATAATATTGCTTAAATAGCATATCCTTACTGGATTGTAGCCGATTTTGTCATTCTCTGAAATCATACTATTTGTGGTGTAGCAAAAGCATCCTCAGGATAATTAACATGTCCACAATTATGTTTCATAGCTCTACTGCAATATCACTCATTGAATCTCTGACTGTGAAAGTAATTGCAGGTAATATGGTCACTATTTTTTTGTACTTTAAAAACAATGCTAACCATTATGTAATTTTGTCTGGATACAGATATATGGAATGCTGATCAATTATTATTTCTCAATTCTGATTGGTTATAAATCTTATGGTATTTCCATGTTATTATTCTCATTAATTACACAAAAAAAATGAAGAAAAAGATGTTTAAAGTCACAAGCGACACACTACCTCACTATGGAATATTGAGAAAATATCTAAAGCCCACATTTGCCCAATCTAATCTTATAACTGGACTGTGATTTGAGTGCTTGCAGTTTTTCCATCAGTCCTCATGCTAACAACCTCTCTCTCCGCTGCATAATTGTTCTGACAGGGACACAAAATGGAAGTGGGATGGGGAGACTACTTGGAAAGTGTGACTGTCCATGGTTGAGTCCATGAATACTGTGGCAATAGATTAAGATTCAGAAGGTAAGAGTTGTTGCAACAGTAGTTGTGGAAATTACAGTAACAACTGTAACTGTGGGTAGAAGTTACTGTTGGAAACATTTTTCCAAACCTTACTTTTCATTCCATATGAGTTTAATTTCACTTTCTAATGGCTTTGAAATATACATTTCCTATTCAGTGCAGACTTCTGCACAGATAATCCTTTCCTTTAAGTTACTCCTTTTTCTCTATTGGCACTTCTCCTCAAGATTACCTTATTCTGTATTCAGTAATGATAATAATAATAAAAAAAAAGCGCTGTGCCAATTGTTAAGCTCTCGTGTCTAAGCTTCAAAGCTGCATTTTTATACTCTGCTATGTGATGCTGGAGCTGAGACCAAAACTACATTTCTACTTTGCCAACTGTTCCACTTGGCTCTGACAATGTAAAATATAGAGGAGTAAGCAAGGCTGAAGGGGGAGAAGGAATTCGCTTCTTCTATCCACTTCCTGTACCTGTAAGGATCACATCAGCCTTGTTTTTTCACTTTGGTGGCTGTAGTTCACATTAGAAACAGTAATTTAATTTAATTTTCAGTTTTTCTAATATTTGCAGGACTGGTGTCATTGCGTTCCCTCAAAGATACCCCACCCCCACAGAAATCCCATTTCCATAGGAAACTTCATAGACACCAGCCCCAACCTAACCCACTGCAGACCGAACTCTAAACTTCTACATTTAAATAATCTTAGCTTCATCCCACTTTGTTGAGTCAGCCCTAAATGAGTCAACTACCTCATTAATATTTAGTGCCTTCTTTTGACATTTAATTTTTTTATATTCATTAACAATTTTTTATATTTACTTTATTTTAATCTGCTAAAATATTTAATATAGTTTCTGTCTCCTACCTAGGCCCTGCTTGATAGGAAAATTGGTAATAACGGTAGGAACAGACTCACAAAAACGAGAACTGGTTTAGTGCAGAGCTAAGTAAATTTTTTCTGTAGAGAGCCAGGTAGTAAGTATCTTTGACCCTGTGGATCATAAAATCAGAGTTACGAGGCCTTTATTCTGTTGTTATTACATGAAAGAAGTACTACACAACATGTGAGCAAGTGGGTGTGGCAAAATTTAAAAGACCCTTATTTGAAAACCCTGGTTGATAGATGGAGATCCAGAGTAGATTCTGGAAACAGGAGTTCTAGGTTTGGATAGGCTGCAAACAAGTGCTATGTCTACAGAGAAGTTACATACTGGTCCCTTACCTCAATTCCTCCTCTTGAATAAAGGCCTTTGGCATCAAATATCTCAATATTTTTCTCAATCTCTGTATTTCTATGCATCTAAGACTTGGTCATTTAACTTAATGACATATCCAAGAGTAAACTTGGGCACAAGAAAACAAGTATAGCAATGCACTTTCAGAAAGACAGCATGAAAAACTTCACTGACCTGCTTTCTAGTGAAACTACAGAAAATAATTTTTAAAAAGCCACCATTTAAGGTTTCCGGATATGATCTTAAAAGTATGTAGCAAATGAAGAATATATCTATTCAAGCAAGTCTTCTAAAATTCAGTAAGAATAGTAAGCATTTGTGGCATTTGAACCAAGGAAACAAGGAAAAGTTTGGAAAACACGTGAAAATTAAAAGAAAAATAAAACATAATCCAAAATAACCAATGACTCAAAGTATTTTCTTGGTCCCATTTTGGTTTTCCTTTGAGATGAATTAAAATGAAGATATAATCTCCTAAAACTTATAAGATATAGTTAAATCAATGCTTAGAGAGAAATTTATAGCCGTAAATATCTATGAAAATGAAAAAATTCAAATTAATAAACTAATATTCCACTTTATGACACTGAAAAAAAAAGAGCAAATTAAGGAGAGGGAATAATAAAATAAGGAGGGGAAATAATGAAAAAAAATAGAACAAAAAATAATGAAATAGAGACTAGAAAAATAAAGAATAACAAACAAAACCTGGTTCTTTGAAAAGGTCAACAAAATTGACAAATCGCGTGCGCGCACGCACACACACACACACACACACACACACAGAACTGCCCAAATGTCTTCATTGTTGAAGTCTTCCTAACATGTAAAGAAGAATTAATGCCAACTCCTTACTATATTTTTAAAAAATAAGACAGGAGCAAGCACTTTCATCATTCCATTGGGCTAGTATTACAACGATGTAAAAAACAGGTAAAGCCATCACAAAAAAAATAAAAAATAAACCACTATAGCTTATGAGTTTGAATGCAAAATTCTCAACAAAATGCTAGCAAACCAATTCTAGTAACATATTTAAAAAAATCCATCATGATTAAGTGGAATTCAAGATTGCTTTAGCACTTAGAAATTAACTGATATAATGTACCATGTAAATAGAAAATATGAAATGAAGGCCACATGATCATTTCAGTAGATACAGAAAAGCCATTTAACAAAATTCAATACACTTTTATCATTTAAAAAAAAAACTCTCTAAAACTAGAAGGAAACTATCTAAACTTGATAAAACACATGTAGAAAAAAAACGACAAAAATCATACTTAATGTTAAAAGACTGCCTTTTCCCATGAATTTAGAAAAAAGACAGGGATGTTTGCTTTCTCCATTTCTATTTAATACTCTACAGGAAGTTTTAGCCCCCCAAAAAAGGCAATGAAAAGGACTGAAAGACATCCAGATTGGAAAATAAGTAAAACTACATCAGCAAATGATAGAATCGTACATGTAGAAAATCCTGAGGCATCCACTAAAACACTATGGAAACTAATAAACGAGTTCAATAAGGTTGTAGAAAATAAGATCAATATACAAATGTATTTGTGTATACTTGCAATAAAAATTTAGAAAGAGTTTTAGTACAATACTATTAAATGTAATTAAATAATGAGAAGTAAATTTTACCAAAGTGCAAAATTATATTCTGAAAATCATAAAACTTTGTTTGAAGGTATCTTATAAATATTTTTTAAAAATTCCATGTTCATGGATCAGAAGCTTTAACACTGCTAAGGTGGTAATGTTTCTCAAATGCCTTGTTTGTAGAAATTGATAAGCTGATTTTAAAATTCATATAGAATTGAAAAGCACTTAGAATAGCCAAAACAATACTGAAAAAATTAAATGACATACACTTCCCAATTTTAAAACTTATCACAATGCCACAATGATCAAAAAGTATGACACTGGCATTAGAATAGACATATAGAGCAATGGAATAGAATTGTGAACAATTCTACATCTATGGTAATCCATTTTGACAAGAGGTTTAAGACCTCTCAATGGAAAAAAGAATAGCTATTACAAGAAGGTACTGAGACAACTGGATAGCCACATGTAAAATAATTAAAATGGACCATAATTTCATACCACATAAGAAAATAACTCAAGTGGAGCAAAGGCCAAAATGTAAGAGCTAAAATTAGACAATACTTAAAGGAGTTCATAGAGGTTAATCATTATGACCTTGGATTGGTCACTGGGTACTTAGAAAAAACTCTAAAAGCAGGAGCAACAAAAAGAAAAATAAATAAATTGAATTTCATTGAAATTAAAAAATTTGTTTCAAAGGACACTCAAGAAAGTGAAAAAAAAAATCCAGTGAATGGAAAACAATATTTACAAATTGTATATCTAATAAGACCTTTTATCTAGAATATATGAACTCATAAAACTTTACAATAAAAAGACATTCTAACCAAATTATGCAAAAGATCTAAATAGATATTTTTCCAAAGAAGATACACAAATGTCCAGGAAGCATATGAAAAGATATCACGTAGTATTAGTCATCAGGAAAATACAAATCAAGACCACAATAAGATATTACTTCATCCTTACTGGGATGACTAGAATCAAGAAGTCAGATGAGTGAAATTATACGGTATTTATCTATCTCTGTCTGACTTGTTTCATTCAGCATAATAACTCCTAGGTTGAAAGGTTGAACTATATAGCATGTGAATTACATCTTAATAAAGTTGTTACAAAAATTAACTGTGATGGAGATCTAGACAGAGGCCTAAACAAATGAAGTTTTCTTAGATCATTGCACATTCTGTTAGCTTATGTGGTTGCTGTAGTCTTTGAATTCAGATGACTTTGGCAGTTCAGAATAATCAAAAGAAAAAAAAAAGATTGAGGGTATTTAGGAGGTGTCATTTTGATCCACTTAAGGGGTATTTGATATTCTTAGTGATTAATAGGGGCAGAGGTTGGGGATAAGAGATACTGGATTTTAACCTGTGGCACTTAAAAAAAGCTGATAGAATGGGCTTCTTGGTTTTTGCTGTGTGAAATGAGGGACCTGTATTCCAGCTTCTGGGCTTAGAGATCTGCAGAATCAGGAGCTCTTTGCAGAGCCCTAACCAAAAGGCCCTGTGAACTGCCAGAGGGAATGCTGGTTGCTGTTCCTCATCTTTTTCTTTTATTAGAAAACCACCACTGCCTTTTTCTGTAATTACCTCACCTTCACGTTTTGATAGACTGCAATATTTTGAGGTTGTGCTGAATTGAGCCTTATTTCTCCCTGAGAGTTACATAAACCCAACTGTCTACTTTGCTTCTCTTCCTTATTTGTGTTTCCACTCTGACAGACATTTTCATCAACTTTTACTTATAAGACATATATACTGCTTTGTTGTAGGCTTAAATTTCCCTCCCATTTAGTAATATTTAGTCAGTGGCTCCATTCTCAAAATCTAACTGGTTCCTGAAATGAACTAAAACATGCTTTAACCAATCTCTGAGATATCAGCAGTCTATGAATGGGAGCCAACAGGCTCAAAGGACAGGGACTTTACCTTGATAATTGCCTCTGCAGAGCTTAGAATTACTGTCTCACGGCAGGCTTTTGGTGAATGTGTGATGAACAAATATTATTGAATGTTTGACAAGAAAGAAGAGTGGGGCAGTTGTTTGGGGATAAGTGTAGCAAGTTTGGACAGGATGCTCAAGTGTCACATCACAGCTGCCTCATTACATCAAAAGAGAAACCTGACTGTGGTACCCCTGCGTGTAATTACAAAACAATTCTCAGGCTACACTGTTGCTGTGTTTACTTTTTCTGAAACATTGCTCTTACCTGCAATTGCAGAAATCCATGTATGAGACATTTTACTTTGTGTTAATTCCGAAGGTTAATTTCTTTCCTATTGTGGAGTTTTGGGTTGCACAGTAATGGACATCCTAAAAGTAAATCTATTAGTGAATAAAAAAATGAAGACTTTTTTTTTTTTTTTTTACTAAAATTGCTTTTGTAATTAAAGGATGCATGTTTTGTCCCAAATGCATCCAAACTAAGGATATAGGCTGTGGGGTGAACTGGGACATGACATACTTTTTTTCTCAACAAATAATTATTATAAATGAAAAATTGAGTCAACTCTAAAATTCCAAATATTACTTACGACTATGAATTGAAAGGTTCACAGTCTATTTTCTCAGGAATGATGGTTAGAGTTACTGCATCTCAGCTCTGGCCTTCCTGGTCTTATGACTCTATTTAATGGAATCATATTTAAGGGTATTTAATGATAATGAGTGACAACTCTGAAGTTAGACACATTTTGAGTGGAGTTCTGGCTTCGCTATTTCCTTTCTTAGTGAACTTGAGAAGTTATCTAATTTTTATGGATCTTAATAGCTTAATCTGTAATGTGCAAGGATGAATAGAACTGGAAGTAAAAAGTGGTTGTGCGAATTAAATAGAGAACAAATGTACAACTCTTAGCAAAATCCCTGGCACATGTAAAGCATTTATTAAAAATCAATGTCATTAACGTTCCTTATAAAATGTTGAAAAATGGATTTTTTTGTACATAAAATGTTCTTCACATAATTATTTTAGATTGCGTGATGTGGGTCCATGAGTGAACACTTTGCCTGATCATTCTTATTTTGGTCTTAAATACTAATTTGACTATTAAATATAATTGTTTTTATTAAAGAAATTGCTTAATATACAAATGCAGAAAAATATGTAAATTAAATACAAAAAAAACTTTTATTGGATAAAAAAAAAAAGACTTTTTTTTTTTTTTTTTTACTAAAATTGCTTTTGTAATTAAAGGATGCATGTTTTGTCCCAAATGCATCCAAACTAAGGATATAGGCTGTGGGGTGAACTGGGACATATGTTACTTTTTTTCTCAACAAATAATTATTATAAATGAAAAATTGAGTCAACTCTAAAATTCCAAATATTACTTACGACTATGAATTGAAAGGTTCACAGTCTATTTTCCCAGGAATGATGGTTAGAGTTACTGCATCTCAGCTCTGGCCTTCCTGGTCTTATGACTCTATTTAATGGAATCATATTTAAGGGTATTTAATGATAATGAGTGACAACTCTGAAGTTAGACACATTTTGAGTGGAGTTCTGGCTTCGCTATTTCCTTTCTTAGTGAACTTGAGAAGTTATCTAATTTTTATGGATCTTAATAGCTTAATCTGTAATGTGCAAGGATGAATAGAACTGGAAGTAAAAAGTGGTTGTGCGAATTAAATAGAGAACAAATGTACAACTCTTAGCAAAATCCCTGGCACATGTAAAGCATTTATTAAAAATCAATGTCATTAACGTTCCTTATAAAATGTTGAAAAATGGATTTTTTTGTACATAAAATGTTCTTCACATAATTATTTTAGATTGCGTGATGTGGGTCCATGAGTGAACACTTTGCCTGATCATTCTTATTTTGGTCTTAAATACTAATTTGACTATTAAATATAATTGTTTTTATTAAAGAAATTGCTTAATATACAAATGCAGAAAAATATGTAAATTAAATTTTAAAAAGCTGAGTCCTACAGCTTGAAGAATATCACTAAATAACTCCTTTTAACCTGGTATATAACTTCTTTTAGCCTGTTGGAGAGTGTGTGTGTGTGAGTGTGTGTGTTTCGTAGTTTTGTTTTGGTTTATTTTGTTTTAAGACTTTTTTTTCAGAAAAGTTTTAAATTCAGAGCAAAATTGAGAGGAAGGCACAGAGATTTCCTATATACATTTTGCCCCAACACATGCATAGCCTCCCGCATTATCATCACTCACCAGAATAATACATTTGTTACAATGGATAAGACCTACACTAACACATCAAAATCACCCAAGGTCACTTATTTACATTCAGGTTTACTCTTGATATTGTACTTTCTATGGGTTTGAACAAATGTTCAATGTTATTATACTGAATATTATGTTATTATATAGAGTATTTTCATTGCTCTAAATATGCTCTGTGTTCTGCCTATTTATCCCTTCCCACTCCACTCCCAACTCCCAGCAACCACTGATCTTTTTGCTGTTTCCATAGCTTTACCTTTTACGAAATATCATACATTTAGAATCATATAGCACATAGCTTTTTCAAGTTAGCCTCTTTCACTTATTAATATGTATTTAAGGTCCTTTCATGTTGTTTCATGACTTGTTAACTCATTTTGTCTTAGCACTAAGTAATAATCCATTGTTTGGCTGAAACGCAGTTTATTTATCTATTCAACTACTGAAAGATACCTTGATAGTTTTCAAATTATGTCAATTACGAGTAAAGCTGCTATAAACATTCATTTGCAAATTTTTAAGTTTACATAAATCTTCTACTCCATTGGGTAAATAACAAGGAGTGAGATTCCTGGATTGCATGATGAGAGTATGTTTTGTTTTGTAATATACCATCAAACTGTTTTTAAATAGGTATGTAGCAGTATTTGACTATTATATTGTGTGTATATATCTATGTATGTACACACACATATACATACACACATACACTCACACACACACACACACACATATACACACACATACGTACATAGATGCATACATACATATTTCTGTGTTTTTCACTTAATTTCCCAGGGCTTTTGTGAACACTTTACAAATATTGTTTTTAAGAACTGCTTGTGATTACAATGGATGGGGTACCACAGAGTATTGTGATTAAGGATGCTGATTTTATAATCAGGCAAACTTGATGTCTAATCCTGGCCCTGAAACTTTGTATGAATTAAGAGATATTACTATTATCTCACTGAAGTCCAGTTTTTGCAGATTAAATTGTGTATAGTGTATAATTTTAAATGAGTAAGATCTATGGGAGATTTAAATAGAATAGTGAATTTAAAGCATTTAGTACAATGCATGATTCATAAGACTTTTCCAATAAACAGCAGTCATTGAAATTATCATGATTTATATAACTGTGTCCTGTCTCACACATTCATCACCTCCTCCACCCCTCCCAGGACTTTCGCATTATTTAATTAGCAATATGATCGCTACCTTTGCACATGAGGCATTACATTTTTACAATGTAAACTTTTAATTTTAAGGACACAAGACCTTTTTCAAAACTCTAATCCTTGACATGCATGTGTTACGTTGTCATTTTACTGTTGAGGTAGCAAAAAACAGACAAGTGTGTGACACATAGAAGTGACAAGGTCGGATCTAGAACCCAGGCCTCTTGGCTTCCATTTCTGAGCCTATTCCATTAAACTCATTTTGTATACCCCATGCAGAATAGCAGATGTTTTTCATACCTTCCTCTATGACTCATAAGAAACAAAATGATTCAGTTTTGGAAACATTTATTCACACATACACCTAAATATTTGACACACACACATCAGTGAGTAATAAATATAAACACTTGTCAACTCCATCACAGTGAAAATACTTCGTGTTAAAATTTTAGGGAAAATGCATTACTACTAATGATAAACTGCCATTCCCAGTCTAGGTCAGGAAAATATGCCTTTTTTGCTTTGTTTTGTTTGGCCTCTCTCTTTGCCTTGCAAACTGTTACTTTACGTCTCTGCCCTCACGTGACCTTTCTTCTCTTCGAGAGCACATCGCTGGTTTCTCTTTCTTTTCTGCTAAGGACACTAGTGTTATAGGATTAAGACCCCACTCTTATGACCTCATTGAACATTACTTATCTCCTTAAAGATCCCATCTCCTAATGCGACTGGGGGTTGAGCTTTAACATATAGATTTTAGAGGAGACAAAATAAAATTTATAACATAACACTGTATAAGACTCAGGAGTGTCCTATAGTCTACTGAAAATATGGTAAAAATAAATAGTCAGTACATTATGGCACATCAGAAAACTTGTTTCATCTTCATTGGATTTTTTGTTTGTTTGTTCCTGGTACTATGAAAAGAGCACATTAAAAAAAGAAAAAACAACAACAACTTAGATTTAAATAGTAGATATTAGTATTCTTGAAAATCTTTGGCCATTCTTACTATTGAGAATTCCTTGCTAGTTCTGCATCCAAGGCCCTGATTTTCACCATGTTACTGGGCTCCTTCCTTTCTCTCCTCCAAGTCTAGCTATTAGTCTTCAACTTACCTCTGTCCCTTCTCAAAGCCTATTTCTGAAGTGGAAAAATTAAGCCTCATCTTGGTTTCAGTGTCTCTACCCAGACTGTATGCTAATGTTCTCCACCCTCCACTTACTACCCAAATTTTTAGAATGTTTTCCTAAACAAAGAACCATATGCTTAGGAAGGGAATTAGTTCCTTCTCTAGCTGAGAAAAGAAGATACTGTCATTTTTTATTTGATATAGATTTTAAATAGTTAATGGTGATTGGAGATAATGCAACTGAGGCTTAGGACACTTTCAAAAAAATGAAAAACTCAGAAACAAAAATGAATATATTGTACTGTGTAAAAATAAAACAAAAGTTTAATTCTTAGAACATATGATGAACTCTGATATTTTATATTCTATTGCATATATTGTTATAAACATTAAGTTGATTTTACAACCATTAACAGATTGTGACCTGCAGTTAGAAAAACACCGGCTTAAGGAGGTTAAATTAATTACCCCAAATCCAAGAGCTCCTTAGTGTTGGAGATGAAATTTCAATACCCACTTGACCAACTGAAAATCTATAAAGCACTATTAGAAACATGAAAAATTTGAGTCTTCTCCAGGGGATGGACAACATATTCATGAGTTTGCAGGAGTTTTCAGTGAAAGCAGTTCACAGAGAAATAAAGAGAGTTTAACCTTTTACCCAGAACTGCTCATGCCTGCCTATGAAGGTGACCAGATTCTCCTTAAATTGGGAATGCAGACTCAGACAGTTAACTTTGAAGATATTTTGCACAACTGCTGTTTTAAAGGACTTTTATAAAACTCAGTGCTGTCATTAGACCTATGATCTTTGCACAGTGGTGATATTTTAACTCATTAGACTTGTGCAAAATTTAATATAAAGAGAGAACTGCATGGTGTACTTAATGCAGCAAGTTTAATGCCATAATAAATACACAATGTAGATTTTTTTTTCTTTTTCTCCATTAGAACTGTACCAATCTCAGATTAAGCACATGCACATCCATCTACACACATACATATGAAACACACACATACCTCAGAGGCACTGAAATCTAAACATATTTTTCCCAAATATCCAAAAATCAAATGAAAAATATGTCACAAAAATTCAACATTAGTGAAAAAAAAAGGCAATAATAGAATAGGAACAAAGTGGATAGGAGGAAAACAACAAATAGAAAAGCTCTTTGTCCATCCTCTTTAAACTAAGAGCTGCATATAGGCTCTGTCTCTCACACTGACAGAGGAAGCTCTCACTTGCAGAAATAAACAAGAACTCCAGCTTCACCCATATATCTCCCAATTCCCCATCACCGAAGTATGAAGCTATTGTGGCTTCCTCTCCTGGGTGAGACATTGTCTGACCCTAAAGAGAGATGGTGCTTAAGTTACACTGGGTGATCCTCTTTGAACAGTAGACTTAGAGCAGCATGAGGACCATTTGACAAAAATGGGATAGGTGGTAAGGCATGAAGAAAACCTTATATATTTCATAATATTTCAGACACTAAAAATAGACTTTTCGATTTCCTATTTTCACAATAAAACAAGAGAAACTCAACAGGTCATATCATATAATGTTTAAATTTATTCTATCACATTATCTGCAACCAGCGCTCAAACTATATGTGGTAAAGTATCCCCACAGCTTAATTTTTTTTTTAATTATTGTGGATTGATACATTTGCAAAACATGAAATGACCTGAATGGTTTATTAATTTTAACTTCTATAAAAATTCCATTTTTATTACCATGTCTACTTATCTTGGACTGGCAATAAAAAGTTATAGCAATGATCTAAGTTATATTTGAATACCTCCAGCATTACTACAACAATCATTCTATCTTAAGATAATTTGATTGCATTTTCTTCATATAGAGAGTAAAAACAGTGAGTCAGTTATTCAGCTGGGTGATGGTGATATAAAGATGATCAAGCCAGGAACTATGTGCCAATGGACTCAGCCCAACCCAAAACTTGAAGGTTTGGTGAAGACTTCCAGAAGAGAAGGTTCAAAGCGGAATCCTGAGGGAAGAATAGAAATCAAATGTGACAGAAAAAGAAAAACTTTTTTGAACACAGAAAACATGATTAGACATATGAAAATGTGAATGAGCGCTCAGAAAACTACAAGAAATTTGGTGTACAGGAACTTAAAGATCTCTCTCTCTCTCTCTCTCTCTCTCTCTCTCTCTCTCTCTCTCTCTCTTCTTTCCATCTGATATAGAATCATATCAGATTCTCTTTAGTTTCTTCTCACTGGTTCTGGTGATATCTGTGAGGTTCAAATTTAGTTCAGAACTTTATCATCACCAATGTCAAAGGGAGAGAAGACAACAAAGAAAAAGAAGGAAAAAGAGGAGAAGAAGAAAGAGTAAAAGAAAAGGAAGGAAGGAAGGGAGGGAGGAATCTCAAATTAAATTAACTTAAAAAAAGTTAAAAAAATTGTTTCGAATATCACAAAATGGGCAACATTTTCCATTCCCAGAATCTCATCAATTTTTCATTGCTTTAATTGGCTACATTCACCTAATGTAATCACTACGCCAGAGTACTATAGAATATGCACACTGTACTGGCATTAAATAAATATTTGCAAATGAGCACATGAATTTTTCAACTAATATTAATAATAGGTAAAACAGCTGGAGCTCTGCCTAATGCCGCAGATCAGACACTAAAGACAGATTTACTTCTTTATTATTTTAAAATTTTTTAATTAATTAATTATGATGGAAGTTAGTGACTTGGTTTTGCCAGAGACAGAAAAGTATAAATATGTGAAAAGAAATTTTTAAAAAGTAATTTTACCTGCAGGAAATGATTTATCTTAGGAAAGGAAATGGGTTTGTTTGGGAAAATATCTTGATAAGCTATTTGGGGAGGAAGGGAGAAGCCTGAAGGCATGAATGTTGGCAGGAAGGAAGTAATAATAGGAAAAGCTCAAGGGCTTTTTACAACACTGGCAGACTTAGTTTGTGCTGGGGAGAGAGGGGAAAAGACCAGATTGGGGAAAGGTGAAAAAAAAAAGCTTCTGTGCAGTGGTGAGAAAGACAGGAACTGAAAGCTGGGGCAGTCCATTGGGAGAAGCAACCAGGAATAGACCAAGTGGAAGGCTGGCCAAAGACATTTTAAACCAGAGGATGTTTCACATTCAGTTTGTAGGGTCTGTGCAGCTGTGATATGACCTGTTCCTTCCTCCACTCCATCCCACCTAAATTCCAACAAAGTCTGCTACACACATATGGTATATTTGAAATTTTTTTGTTTTTGTTTTATCTTTTATAAAATTTGGAAAGCAACAGTTGCTTCCCTGGAATGAGGCAGTGCAGAAAGAAATAGCATCTACAAGGGGACAAGAAATGAAAAATATTTAATTAGGAGAAAGTAGGAAAATTGAGGCTCAGGGGGCCATAACATAATGCCAACTGGAATGCTTAAAAACTCTGGAGAAGAAGTTAGACTTCTTCAGGCTTGGAATTGGCCTACCTTATTTTATTTAAATCTCAGCACTAGGTCGACCAGAATGATCTCTTATCTTACAAATGAATAAAAATGAATATTTCATGCATATTTACATTTATTTGTTTTATTTGCCTTATTTTACTAGAGATCTGTAACACAAAAATAGAGTTTTCAGGGTTTGAGAGAGACATACTGTATTTATGTATTTTGTTGTTCTCATGAAATACTGATGGCAGTGAAACCCTGTTGAAATTAAAAGTGCCAACTTAAGCATTCTCTATTAATATGCTGATGATTGATGAATATCTTAGTCGCACACATGGAATTTTTCTCTCTATGAGTTTTCCTATTCATAGTTTATTAGCTAAAAAAAGCCTTAAAATAGAGTATCTTTGTATAAATGAAATTCAAATTATGTTACTTCTTAATAATAACTAGCTAGTATTTATACTGCACTTACTGTTTCCTGGTACTATGCAATTCCCTTTCCAAACTTTACAAGATTGAAATCTCAAATAGTGAATACTTGTTTCCAGTTTGTAGCTGAGTACTCTGGGCCCAGTACAGTGAAACAATGAGCAGGATGGCACAGCTATTAGAGAATGGACACAAATTTTGAATTTAAGTGTGTTTATCCCAAACTCCATTTGCTATTTACTAAATATATTTTAATTTAAAAATAAATTTAAAAATGGAAACCTTAAAAGCACACCTGAATCACTCACTATGAAAAGAGAGATGAGGCTTACTTCGTTCACCGGCTTAAATGGATTGGTGCCTGATAGGTTCTCCAGATATCTACAGTGGTAAAGGTTTTTTTTTTGTTTTTTTTTTGTTTTTTTTTTTACTAACATAATTTAAAGCTAAACGTAATGGGAAAGGAAAGGAATTACATTGTTTTCTTTTTAGAAACAGGAAGTTGGAATATACACTTTAACTTCTTTTTATTTACCTCTACCTTTCATCCTTGTGGCCAGCTTGACCAAAGTTTATATTTGACTGTTTGCATTTTTTAAAACATGTTGTTTGTAGTAGCTTGGGGCTTCAAGTAGCCAGGGATGGAAGGAGGGAAGGAAGGAAAGAAGAAAGAAAGGAAAGAAAGAAGGAAAGAAGAAAGGAGGGAGAAAGAAGAGGGCAGAAAGGTAATACCACAAACAAAAAGTTTGTTTACTATAAGAGGAATTAGCAAAGAACATATTATGCTGCCACCTCATTATAAAACATACAGATTCCTGAAGACATTCAAATTATTGGAAATTTTTGTTTTATTTAAATATCTAAGTTTGAAGCCTTTTATTCATTTTGTCCCAATAAATCATTTATGTATGTATGTGTGCACATACATATATAATACATACATCTAAATTAAACTAACAGTACATAAAAATCATCATAATATAATCAAATAGTTTTTAATAGAATTATGTAGTTAACACACCTTTTCTCAAGCTCATACATAAAACTGAAATAAATCTTTTAGATCAGAATCATCTAACTTTCATTCTCAAATCCTCACATTTCAGAATTGGCAAAGACATTAGGAAAGCTTGAACAACCTCCCTCTGATGGGAACAGTGATTATTTATTTCTACAGCAACTAACCAGTGCTTACCTTTTCTCAGCCTGAAGAATCTAGGGGCAAACAATGCTTTGTATTTGTAGCCAGACCAAGATATTATTAGGCAGTTCCAATTATTAGAAAGAATATATTTGTTATATACTGTATGTCTCTCTAAAATATTTTCCCATAGATTTTGGCTCCAGAGAAACAAAACAAGGGACGTCTGTTCTCTAACTTGCTGTCTCTGTCTCTCTTTCTGTTTCTCTGTCTCTCTGTCTTTCTGTCTGTCTGTCTGTCTCTCTCTCTCTCCCTCTCTTTCTCTCACTAGACTTCTTATGCTTTTTCTTCTTTGGTTAAAAAATATTTTTATAACTATTTTCTGAGATAATTTCTGGTACCTTAAATATTTTTAATGCTCTACATAGATAAGAATCATGGTTACAATAATATTTGTTTAAGGTTCTAAAATCAAAAGCATCAAAGTAAAAACTTCTATCAGAAACAAAGACTCGGAGTGAGGGATGATGAGCTATATGCACATCTCCAGATTTTCTTTGTAGCCAGTTAATCATGTAGTATTGACCTTAAATTTAATTCACCATCTTTTGTACTGTCTTATTTTAAAACATTCTGTTTTCTTAATGTATGAGTAAAATATATTTCTTGTAGACGAATTTGAAAATGTTGGTAAGAAACTGAAAAAATGTTGCATTAATACATAAAAAATATATAGATATTTCAGGATATAGCTTCTGAGTTCTATATCTAAATACTTATGTTCTGTTTTACAAAATTGGGTCATACAAAAGATGCTTCTAAACCCCTTTTGAAAGGATGCATATTTTTCACCAGTGATACCTCTACTGCACTGTCATGCAGTTTCCCTTTATTGAGATTACTTACTGGACCTTCAAATTCAAGTGGGACAAAATGTAGGTTGAGTTGGGGAAAAATAATATTAAGAGTTTGGTTAAAACCTGTTATCATTTTATTCTTCTGAATCACAGTATATTTTTATAATCTTTCAACATATACTCTGTCCTGTCTTCTCCATCTCTTTGTCTATTTCTTTTTTTCTCTCCTCTTTGCATTTCTATTTCAAATAGTTCAATTATCAAATTTATCTTCTTTCATAAATTGCAGTATTAATTTGATTTAAAAAATTTGTTTTTTAATAGAGATTTTAAAGCTCTTAAAAATTTAATAAATGTGTAAGTGAAAGTAGTTTAAGAACCCGAGGTTGTTTTAGTTGTGTTATATCTTGTTCAAATCCAGTCTTCTCAAAATGAATTATAATTCTTCTACAACTTTTTCTTAGTTGTAGTCAAACAATGCAGTCAAATTCTCACAATTTTTAGGGTGGCTTAATCTCACATTTGCAATCTTTCTCTAAAGATCAATATTTCTGAGGTAAAGGGAGCAATGGCTGACTGAGGAGAGAGATAATAAAGAAAATAAATCAGTAAATAATATAGCATATTAGAAGACAAAAGCGCTAAGGAGAGAAATAGCAAAGCTATTAGAAGAATATAGGTCTTTTAGGAGTGAGGTAGTTTGCAAACTTATATGGGGTGGTCAGAGAAAGTGTTTTTTAAAAGGTGACATTTGATCAAAGACTTGAATGTTGAAGAGGAGCTAGTTTTGTGAATACTGAGAGAACAGTCTAGGTAGAAGAACACCTATGTGCAAAGGCCCTGATATGTTAGCAATCTTGGCCCACTTGTCTTAGGACCAATAAAGAGGTGAGCATAGCTCAGGTAGGATGAGCCAGAAGGAGAGAAACAGCAGAGTTCAGAGATATTCCAGAACATCAGATGTTGTAAAACCCTGGCTGTCATTGTAAGAAATTTGGTTTTACTCTGAATGACATGGGGGCCTATTTCAGCATTTTGAAATAAAATTGACACTGTCTAATTTCTGTTTTGAAAGTTTCTGCCTTCTTTGTTAAAGACTAACAAAGACAGAACACCTGGTTCTAATTAAGCAGCTTTGTAACAGTCCAGGCGAAAGCTGATGGGGCCTAGAACAAGAGGATAGCAATGGACATGGTACAAAATGGTATAATCCTGAGATATTTTAAAGATAGACTCAACAAAGTATCTGATGAATTGGCTGTAGAGCTGAGGGAAAAAGAGGTGTGTGGACTGAACAGAGGGGAGAAGCAAGGACTGGGACTCTAGTTCATCTACTCTCTTCTGATGCATATGCAAATCCTGATCTTTTGTGAACTGAGGAGCCAAGGTTTAAGCACGATAAACATGAAGCACAATAAACACAAAATACCAAAAAAATAGAGTGAAACATAGAAATTATTTGTGCCCCTTTATTTTACATATATAAAAACTAAAGCCCAGAGAGGTGAATACAATTCCTCTGAATCCTTTATGTTCCTTTCGCTCTATTTGTATAAAAGTAAACTTGTACTAAGTAGAACATACACACAGTGACATACGCAGATCATAAGTGTATGGCTAAGTAATGTCCACAACATGCTCACACTCATATGATCAGCACCCAGATCACAAATATTAACAGTACTCCAGAAGTTCCTCATCCTGCCTCCCGGTGACTGCACTACCTCCAAGGTAATAACCACTCTCTTGTCTTCTAAAACCATAGATTTTGTCTGATTTTGAACTTTAAAAAAAATCATATGGTACACCTTTTCATTAAACATTATTTACACGAGATTCATGTGATGTAAATTGTGATTTTAGTTTATATATTTTCATTGTAATAGGCTGTTACATAAATATAAAATGTATTAATCCAGTTTACTGTTAACCAACATTTGAGCTGTTCTTTCTTTCTTTATTTCTTGATTGTTATGATTAGTGCTGCTATAAATATTTTTGCATATTTTTGGTGAACTGTTTTATTCCTTACCTGAAGTTATATGACATCAGTTATAGCTTCATTTCTTTTCCAGTGGTGCAGTGGCTTCACGAATACATTGTTTGATGACTTGGCTTTAGCATGTGATTCTCCAGAAAATTTGTTATCGGTTACATTTTATGAAAACAAAAGGTGTGTGTCCTTCTCAAAGATATAATTTCCACCAACTCTCTTGTTCTTATAGATACTCTAAAAGGTGGAAAAATACTGTTTATATGTAAGGATAATTGGCAGCTAAAGAACATTAAGAAAGAGATGAATTCTATAATGAGTGATTTAGCTGCTTAGGCTTGGGTATAAAGAACATGAAAGAGTGAATACTACTACCCCTCCCCCCCCCAAAAAAAGTGTTGGGTAGAAATAACAAGAATAATATGATAATAAAATGTATATAATAATATTAGTAATACTGCATGCTATAATTTATTGAGGTCAGTGGTATAACTTAGTGGTAAACAGAATGGAATCTGGCCCCAAATCTCTTGGTTAGAATCTGAGGTCTGCCACATTCCAGCTATATGATCTTGTTCTGTGTCAGTGTTATTATCTGTCAAATGTGACAAATAATACTACCTATTTCAGAATGTATTGATTGAATGAGGTAACATGTATAAAGGACTAAACTATATTTAAAATATACTAAACGTTATACACATATTAAGAGTTACTATTTTTATTATTCTTGAGTATGTAGTACATTTATAGTTTTTACAACCTTTCGAATTAGTAACAAGTAGTTATAAACTTACATAAGTCATATTTTTAATAATTTTATATTTTTCTAGTATTATATGCTCAATATGGTATATTTCTAGAAAATATGTATTCGTATCATGTGTCATTAATTTGTCTTTTTTTTACTGGACACTTCCATCTTTCTTATCTCAGTGAAACAAGGGCAAATATAAGTGGATTTTCCTATAGTCTATTTTATTGATTCAGTTATAGGGGCACATATAAGTTAAATTACTCAAGGCTTTGCAATCTATTAAGTAACAAAATTGTTATCTTATTTTCTGCAATCCCAGTGGGCTTTTGCTATTTCTTGCTGCCCCCTGTGGTTTAATGGAAAACTTAAGTCTTCAGCAGTTTTAACTGTTATGCTAGTTTTAATATTCTGAGTTAGTTGGATACTGCTGTTCAAAATCTTTATTTTCGGACTTCAGAAATGACAAGTCTTGCCCAAGTTGTTAGACTAAATTTTGATTTCTCATTTTGATTATCTTGAAAGGTTATAATAGTGGAGGAAAAACAAAAACAAAAATGAACATATATTATAACATAAATGTTTCTGTTGTTAGTGTGCAAGGATTTTAAGCTATACTGAAGCTCATTTCAATTGTAATTTAAAAGTAGTTAAGTAAATTAAGAGGTTTCAGTTCTAATGAAGATTGATTATGTGAGATGCCCTTGTGTCCTTCACTAATACAACTAAAAACAAACATAATGTACTGAGATGCTGAGTACACTAAAAGGCAAATGATAGCAGAAGGATTGCAGTACAAAATGAGGTATTTGTACTACAACTGAAGGGGCGATAAGTTTCCTTCTCCTCCCCGATTTAGATGTTGTTTTTTCCTAGACTAGATCCAAAGATACTATTTAGTTGTATGCACCAAATGTGGACACAAAGAACTTAAAAATAATCTCCCTGTTTCTGGTACAAGTAGTAGAAAAGGGAACATTTATGGGGCAGATATAATATGATAAAGCTCATTAATCCATTACTGTTCTTGTTATCTCCTAATCTGACCCCCAGCAATCTCCACAGAGACCTATAAGAAGCAGCAGCTGGAAAGACACCTAAAATTCCAAGGGAGGACCATCTGTGGCTCAAGAGTGTGCCCCCCGCCCCCGGCCCGTCTCTGTGCATGCATCAATCTCCATAGCATACTAAATACTTTAAGAACTGAACTAAGGCACTAACCATCACCTAGATCTTAGGCCACTAAGTATTGCACATGGAAGATATCTAAATTGAACTACAAAGGCTTTGAAAACCAGTTCAAGATTGAAATCACAGCCCTCGGGTATACAGAAACTTGGCTCCTGAGCATAACATTGTCAAATTGCCTGCTAAAACATAAACATTTTCAATAGAACTCTGAGACTCATAACATAATATATGAAGTACATAAATATGCATAACTTCTGATCACAGGAAGCAACAGAAAATGTCGACATCTTTTAAAGGAAAAGATGTATCAGTTGACAGAGATGTCAGAATTACCAAATAAAGATTTTGAAGTAGTTAACACGATTCAAGATATAAGGTTGAATACTTTTGAAACAAATGAAAAGATAGAAGGCCTCAGAAAAAATAATAGAAAATATAAAAAAGGACAAAATGGAAAATTTACAAATTAAAATATAATAACAACATTTTTCCAAAAATTACTGGTTGGGCTAAATAACAGAGATAACAAAGAAAAGAGTTAATAAATTTGAAGATGACTCAATAAAAATGACCTAATCTGAAAAACAAAGGAAAAATCAAGGAATAAAAAAATAGCAGAGCCTCAGGGACCTGTAAGATAAAAACAAAGATCTAAAATTTCTGTTATCTAAGTTGCAGAAGGAGGGAAGAAAACATGGCAGAGGAGGGTGGGGAAATAATAATGACTAAAATAAAGCTTGGCAAAATACATAAATTAAAAGGTATAAAATTTCAGTGAAACCCAAATAGGATAAATTTTAAAATATTCATGCTCAAATACATCATAATAAAATAGCTGAAAACTTAAGAAAGAGAAAAGATTAAAAATAATATATTGAAAGCAATAAAAAAAAAAAAAGACTTACCTTTAGGGGAACAACAATTCAAACTATTGTGGATTTCTCAAAAAAATAAAAAATAAAAGAAGCCAAGGAAGGCAGAAAACAGTAAAACAACATTTTTAGAGTGGTGAAAGTAAAGAATTGTGAACTCGGACTCCATATCTACCAAAAGTATCCTGAACCAGTTTGAGGGGATTCTGAGACAATATCAAATGTACCAACAATAGAATTATAAGGGTACTAGAAGGAGAAGAGTGAGAGAGCAATAAATTAGAAATTGAAAACCTATTTAAAGAAATAATGGTTGAAAACTTCCCTACCCTGGTGAAGAAATTAGACATAGAAGCCCAGAAAGTGCAGCAGGTCCCAAACAAGATGAACTGAAAGATGCCTACACCATGACACATCATAATTAAAATGCCAAAGGCTAAAGACAAAGAAGAATCTTAAAAGAAGCAAAAGAAAAGCAGTTAGTTACCTACAAGGGTGCTCCCATAAGGCTGTCAGCTAATTTCTCAACAGAAACTTTACAAGCCAGAAGAGATTCGCACAAAATATTCAAAGCAATGAAAAGTAAGGCTCTACAACCATGATTATTCTACACAGAAAGGCTATCATTTAGAATCGAAGGATGGATAAAGGGTTTCTCAGACAAATGAAAGTTAAAGGAGTTTATCACCACCTAACCAGTATTACAAGAAATGTTAAAGAGACTTCTAGAAGAAGAAAAAGGAGGAGGAGGAGGAGGAGAAAAAGAGGAAGAAGGATCAAAAATATAAATAATAAAATGTTGATAACTACATATGTAGCAACAATTACTTTAAATGTAAATGGATTAAGTAATTCAATTAAAAGATAGGGTTAATAAACGGGTAAGAGAGCAAAACTCTAACAGACTCTGCCTACAAGAGACTCACTTCAGATTGAACGACACACAGACTGAAAGTAAAGGGATGAAAATGATATTTTATAAAAATGGAAACAAACAAAAAAAACCTGGGGTAGTAATACTAATACCAGACTAAATAGAATTTGAAACAAAGGCTATAACAAAAGACAAAGAAAGACCTAGTAATACCTTTTTCTGGACATTTATCCAAAGAAACCAAAACACTGCTTTAAGAGGACATGTGAATCCATATGTTTATTCCAACATTTTTCACAATAGCCAACATATGGAGGATACCTGGGTGCCCATTAATAGATGAATAGATAAAGAAGAGGTGGTGCATATATAAAACAGAATTTTACTCAGCCATAAATAAGAATGAAATCTTGCCATCAGCAACAACGTGGATGGATCTAGAAGGCATTGTGCTGAGTAGAGTAAGTGTGACAAAGATAAATGCCAGATGATTTTACTTACATGTGGAACCTGAAGACAAAATAAAAAACAAAACAAATAAAACAGAAACAAATAAATAGATACAGAGAACATTTTGATGGCTGCCAAATGGGAGGAGTGTTGGAGGTGTAGGTGAAAAAGTGAAAGAGATTAAAAAGTATAAATTGGTAATTACAAAATAGTCATAAGGATGTAAAGTATAGAATAAGAAATATAGTCAATAATATTGTAAAAACTATGTATAGTGTCAAATTGGTACCAGATTGATCAGGGTAATTACTTTATAAGTTATATAAATGTCTAATCACTATGTTGTAAACCTGAAACTAATATAATATTGTATGTCAGCTATATTTGGAAAATTAAAAATATATATTTTTAAAAAGTATCTCATAAGGAATAAAGGCATAATAAAGAAATTCTTAGATGAAAGAAAACTGATAAAATTCATCAGCAGCTGTAAAAGAAATGCTAAAGGAAACTATTCAGATAGAAAGGAAAATATACCAGATGGAACCTGGAACTTCTGGACTGAAAGAAGAGCAACAAAAATGGTAAATAACTGGTTATATATAAATAGACTAGAGTTCTCTTAAGTTCTTCAAAATATGTATGGCAGTTGAAAGTAAAAATTCTAACACTGATGGAGTTTTTAATATATATATAAGCATAATATAAATGACTACAACATAAAGAGAGAAGGGTACAAAAACCTCTATATTTCACTTAAAGTGATAAAATATCAATTTTAAGTAGATTGTGAAACATTAAGTATTTATATTGTAATCTCAGGAGAAACCACTAAAAAACTACACACCAAAAAAAGCATTCAAAAACATAATATCTAAATTAAAAAAGAGTATTAAGTAATATTAAAATAATATAAAATAAGACATAAATGGAAATCAGAGGAACAAAAACAGGAAACACACACACACACAAATGATGCCATTATATACTTAAATATAAATAGATTAACTCTTGTATTAAATATGAAAGAATTAAGCCTCAAAGAAAATGTCAGAATGAATTTTAAAAAGGATAAAGTTATACACTCTCCAAGAAACTTGCTATAAATATTATAATAAAAGTGAAAAATGGAGAATGATATACCATGCAAACATTAGAAAATGAAAGTGATGGGAGACGTCTCCCTGGGTATTCTGCATTTTTTCACCTCTTGCAAGGTAGGAACTGACTGACATTTGTTCCAAGCTATCTTGTCAGGATTTTTTTTATAGCGAATGATCCTAAAAGATAGACACAGTACCTTATTCTGGACTAAATCGCAGGCATATTACACCCCATTATAAAAGATGGAACTACCCTCAGCACAGACTTCCTCACTATAACACAACTTACTGCTTATGCATGAGTTCTCTGCCCCCCGTTATGTTTCCCTATGGGAGTGGCGGCATGAGAACTTTATGCAACAATGAAAATATTCTGGATAGTGTTGTTTCTGTGAGATATAAATTGTCCTTTGACTCTGACCCAAGATTTTTGTGTCCTCGATCAACATTCATGGATTTGTTCTAGGCTAACTATTAGCTTGCAAGTAGAATACAATTTCAGAGTCTCACAGATCTTGACATAGAATGGCTACATTATTATTTAACAAAGTATACTTCAGACAAAGGAAAATTGCCAGAGATATTACATAATGACAAAAATGTCAATTCACCAAGAGGAAATACCAACCTTAAATGGCTAGACATAGAATAATAAAGCATCAAAATACACAAACAAATTTGATAAAACTAAAAGAGAAAATAGATAAATCTACAAATATAGTTGGAGACGTACTATTCTTCTCTTATTAATAGAATAAGTAGATAAAATATCAGAAGGATATACAAGGACTGAAAAACACTATCAACCAAATGAAATCCAATTGACGTTCATAAAACCCTCTATATAACATTACCATAACACAAATTATTTTCAAGTGTACATGGACCCTTCACAAAGATAAGTTATATCTTGGATTATAAAACTATCCTTAATAATTTTAAAAGACTTAGAATCATATTTCAAGTGTATTGTCTGATTATAAGATTAATCTAGAAATTAATAACAGAAAGAAACAGAAAATCTACAAATATTTAGAAATGAAACAATATACTTTTGAACAAGCCATCTATCAAAAAGGAAGATTTGTGGGAGGATATGATTACAAAGAGCAGTGTGAAAAATACACTATTCTGTATCCCAATTGAGGTAGTGGTTATATTTATCAATAAGTATGATAAAACTCATGAAACTACAGAGAAAAGAAAGAGAGAGAGAATCAATTTTGTGATATATACATTTAAAATTTTGTAATGAAAAAAGTTAAAAACACAAAACTAAGTTATTATAGATAAAGGGGCATAAATATATTCATTATGACATTTATTTTTAGCTAATAGCCATATAATTTTGTATGGAATTCTGAGTCTCTTTAGAGCACAGTATAAAGGTATCAACCTAGTAGAGACTGCCAAAGGAGCAGTTCTTCCAAGGCTGTAATGCAGCTTTAGCCAGTAATAAGAGAACCTGAAGGCGTAACATAAATTGAAAACGGTGATGCTAATCATAAATTGAATACACTCATGAAAGCAGTACAATTCTCACTTCATAGATATTCTTTATGTATGAAATAATGAAGGTTCCGAAGAAAACAGACTATACCACTTACTAGCTTATGATCTTTTATATAAAATCCCTAAGTCTTAGCTTCTTCATTTTAAAAAGTGGGCTCATAATATCATAGTAGTAAGTGAGCTGTAGGAATTTATGTAAAGTGCTTTGAAACATGGTGAGAACTCAATACATGTTAGCTATTATGGGAAGTTGGTTAATGGCCTGTTTAATATGTCTAGATCTTAATCTCTAGCACCTATAAATATATTAATTTACATGGCAAAAAGATCTTTGCAGATACAATTAAGGATCTTGAGATTATCATGAATTATCTAAATGTGCCCAATGTAATGACAAGGGTCCTTCCATATGACTGAAAGAAGGAGCCATGAGAGTCAAGAGTCAATCAGAGAGAGTTTTGAAGATGCCATGCCACTATTAACCGTCAGAATGAAGAAGGAGGTCAGAGTAAAGAAATGCAGGTGGCCTCTAGAAGCAGAGATAACATGGGGATGGAATTTCCCCTGGAACCTCCAGAAGAAACACAACCTTGTTGACACCCTAACTCTAGCCTGGTGAGACTTATTTCTGACTTCTGAATGCCAGACCATAAAATAATATATTTTTGTTGTTTTAAACCACTGTATATGGTAATTTGCTGCAGCATCAATAGAAAACATACAATTATTTAAAGCAAATAATTTCTTTCTAGTTTTATGTCAATTTATAAAAATGCTATTTTACCACTTTCCAAAAACTCTTTCAATTTTCCATTATTTTTATTACAGAAAATAAATGTTTAGAAATTATCTATAAATGCATTCTGTGTAGTGGATAGAAACTCAGACTTGGAATTGGCTACCCCTGGATTCAAACACAGGCTCCAGCATTCACCAGCCCTGATACCTAGACATGTTGTTCCTCGACTTCCTGTACCTGTTTCCTCATAACCAACACAGAAGTTAAATGATTGCCTGCCTATAAGATTGTTATAAAAAGTGAGGTTGTCATAAATCATTTAGTACATAAAATGACTCTTAATTAGTGGTTATTAAATAGGAATTATTGATATTAGTGGTTATCTAACATTCTGAATTTACAGACGAGAAAACTGAAGCCCAGCGAAGACAAAAAGCTTGACAAGTCACATCATCAATTTCTAGTATATGCAGGACTGAACCTACATCTTTTTGATTTAAGACAACAGCAAACTTCTCATGAAATTGCCTGTTTCTGAACATTTTTCATTTATTTTATTTTTTCCTTTAGGAAACTTTGAGGAAGTAAGCAGAGGTCTAGACTTGAAGGCCATAGATCCTAAAAGTCGTCTTATAGAAATTAGTGTTCTAGGCTCTCACTGAAAATTGGCATTTCCCTTTTCTAATCTCCTTTACCATGTGATAAAGCATTCTTTTCAAGGTAGCCTTTTAAAATCTCAATTAAAAATCAGCTTCAATTAAAGCTTCCTCCTTTATACTTGCAAAAATAAAGGTCTCCTATTTTCTTCCCTTCAAGTATTTTCTTCTAAAGTAAAATTAGTCAAATATCAACTGACAACATAATAATCCCCCAGATATGAAATCCTGCTTCCTTAGTTCTTTTTCACTGAAACAGCAATAGAACAGAGAGCAAGCCCGGGAAGACCAGGATTCACTGCTGCTTGCCACCTGGTGGACATTCTCTCTCATTGCAAAAAAAAAGTTGTAAATCCATGTTTTAGAAACATCTCTGATCAATAACCTTAGCTCCTGGTTGTTTTCTGTCACTGAGTAGATCAACTAATAGGAGGACAGCGGCAAGTATGCAGCATTAGCCTTACTTCAGAAAAACAAAACAAAACAAAAAAAAACAACTATATTCAGTTATCAATTAGTTGCCTAGCAGTTACAATATGTTAGGTGTTCTCGGAGAGACCTTAAATGCTACCCAATGGATCACTATCAATGAAACCTGCAGTTCTCATGGCTTAAAATAGAAATGTTGCCATTTGGTTATTTTTTTCCAAAAACTGTTCCATATCTTTTGGTGGTGCCATGCCCTTCAGAGTCTATATATTTCAATTTTTTTAAGCAGACATAAACAGCCTCCCCACCCCCACACCTTTACCTAGCTTCTCTTTATGTCTCCAGCCTCACCTTTGATCTTTTTCTCATACTCCATTACATGCATCCTTCACTAGCCAGACTACGTGATTTGCAATTCCCTGCCATGGACTGAATGCTTGTGTTCCCTCAAAATTCATGTGTTGAAACCTATCTCTAATATAATATTATTTGTAAATGGGTACTTTGGGAGGTGATTAATCATAAGAGTGGAGCACTCGTGATAGGATTAGTGACCTTATAAGAAGAGATGCATGACAAAGTTTGCTTCCTCTCTTTCTGCTGATCTCCATCATGTGAGGATACAGCCAAGTGTCCATCCACAAACCAGGAAGAGGGCTTTCACCAGGAACTGAATTAGCCAGTACCTTGATCTTGGACTTCCTAGTCTCTAGAACTGTGAGAAATAAATGTCTGTTGTTTAAACCACTCAGTCTATGATATCCTATTACAGCAGTCACAACTGACAAAAACAATATCTATAGATGTCAGGCTCTCTCATGCTCCCTTTTTTATGCATGTGTTATTTCCACCTTGTGGGGATAATCTTTCCCCTAATTTTTTAATGTCATATTTTATTTAACCCACTATATCTTCAACATGTAATCAATACACCAAAAAATTTAATGAGATATTTTATATTTGCTTTTTCACACTAAGTTTTCAAAATTCAATGTATTTCACACTTATAGCACATTTCAATTTATTTAAAAATTTAGTTTCACAGTCATATATATCATCCACATTTCAAATGCTTAATAGCCACATGTGAATAGAGGCTACCATAATGACATCACAGCTCTATAGGGTCCTGGACAGTTTATCATTGAAATAAAGTCTATATAATTGTCAAAAAATAAGTTGGCAATACTAGTTTCAGTATTAAAGGCTGATCTTATTCAATTTAAGCATTGAATGGGCACCTCTATAGACTGAGAGACCCCTGGAGTTAAAATAATATATTTTTTTCTTCTTAAATCCCTTGCTTTTATATGACGTTTTCTATAAAATTTCCCATTTAGCTCCATGCTTTCATGTGGGGAAAGTAGAAAGCAGTCCCTGATCTCAGAATATACGAGAGGGCTCCCTGGGTGCCTCCATGCCCTCTATATATTATCACTAGATTCATTGCCCTGTGCTCTGACTGCCTGTTTACTTGGCAGTGTCTTCCATGTGATGGTAGGCTCGTTGAAGTGCAGACGATACTTTTCTATATTCTCTGTGCTATGGTCATTCCTGGCACAGGCATGTGCTAATTACTATTTGTTGAATGAGTGGATATCAGGCCTTAATTAGAACCAGTTATTAAAAAGTGTCCACTTGAATGTGATTTGATTTCAAATTATTGAGGAAAAATACTTCTGCCTTGCCCCTACTTGAAACTCTATCTTATTCCATTTATCATATGAATTGAGATATGCTTTTGAAACCTTATTTTATCATTTATCTTTAGGGCATTTTGCCAGTTACAATATGTTAGGTGTTCTCGGAGAGACCTTAAATGCTACCCAATGGATCACTATCAATGAAACCTGCAGTTCTCATGGCTTAAAATAGAAATGTTGCCATTTGGTTATTTTTTTCCAAAAACTGTTCCATATCTTTTGGTGGTGCCATGCCCTTCAGAGTCTATATATTTCAATTTTTTTAAGCAGACATAAACAGCCTCCCCACCCCCACACCTTTACCTAGCTTCTCTTTATGTCTCCAGCCTCACCTTTGATCTTTTTCTCATACTCCATTACATGCATCCTTCACTAGCCAGACTACGTGATTTGCAATTCCCTGCCATGGACTGAATGCTTGTGTTCCCTCAAAATTCATGTGTTGAAACCTATCTCTAATATAATATTATTTGTAAATGGGTACTTTGGGAGGTGATTAATCATAAGAGTGGAGCACTCGTGATAGGATTAGTGACCTTATAAGAAGAGATGCATGACAAAGTTTGCTTCCTCTCTTTCTGCTGATCTCCATCATGTGAGGATACAGCCAAGTGTCCATCCACAAACCAGGAAGAGGGCTTTCACCAGGAACTGAATTAGCCAGTACCTTGATCTTGGACTTCCTAGTCTCTAGAACTGTGAGAAATAAATGTCTGTTGTTTAAACCACTCAGTCTATGATATCCTATTACAGCAGTCACAACTGACAAAAACAATATCTATAGATGTCAGGCTCTCTCATGCTCCCTTTTTTATGCATGTGTTATTTCCACCTTGTGGGGATAATCTTTCCCCTAATTTTTTAATGTCATATTTTATTTAACCCACTATATCTTCAACATGTAATCAATACACCAAAAAATTTAATGAGATATTTTATATTTGCTTTTTCACACTAAGTTTTCAAAATTCAATGTATTTCACACTTATAGCACATTTCAATTTATTTAAAAATTTAGTTTCACAGTCATATATATCATCCACATTTCAAATGCTTAATAGCCACATGTGAATAGAGGCTACCATAATGACATCACAGCTCTATAGGGTCCTGGACAGTTTATCATTGAAATAAAGTCTATATAATTGTCAAAAAATAAGTTGGCAATACTAGTTTCAGTATTAAAGGCTGATCTTATTCAATTTAAGCATTGAATGGGCACCTCTATAGACTGAGAGACCCCTGGAGTTAAAATAATATATTTTTTTCTTCTTAAATCCCTTGCTTTTATATGACGTTTTCTATAAAATTTCCCATTTAGCTCCATGCTTTCATGTGGGGAAAGTAGAAAGCAGTCCCTGATCTCACAATATACGAGAAGGCTCCCTGGGTGCCTCCATGCCCTCTATATATTATCACTAGATTCATTGCCCTGTGCTCTGACTGCCTGTTTACTTGGCAGTGTCTTCCATGTGATGGTAGGCTCGTTGAAGTGCAGACTATACTTTTCTATATTCTCTGTGCTATGGTCATTCCTGGCACAGGCATGTGCTAATTACTATTTGTTGAATGAGTGGATATCAGGCCTTAATTAGAACCAGTCATTAAAAAGTGTCCACTTGAATGTGATTTGATTTCAAATTATTGAGGAAAAATACTTCTGCCTTGCCCCTACTTGAAACTCTATCTTATTCCATTTATCATATGAATTGAGATATACTTTTGAAACCTTATTTTATAATTTATCTTTAGGGCATTTTGCCACACCCCATTAAAATTTCAACCTCTTTGGGATGGGGGCGCTTTTCAAGACATTATCAGTTATTGGTAAAAGCGCTTATTGACAGTGACAGCCAGATGAAAGTAAGGTCCTTTGAGAGCAAAACAACGTGAAACAGAGAGACTCAAATATCTTGGATAGAAAAGGATATGTCAAAGCTAGGCAAAAACAGGAAAGTAATTAAAAGCAAGTATTTCTAATATTACAGCTTTGCCTATATATCTTCTGCTCAAAGACCTAAAGTAGATATTTCATGAAAATATAGACATTGATTCAGTTACATCAGAATTCAAACCCAACTTCTTTTATTTCTCAACTCTGTGACTGAGGGAAAGTTGTCCATCCTCTTTGAGCTTCATCTTTCATAATAAAAAAAGTGGATGCACAATGTTTATCTTGAAGGGGTACTTAGGAGTGTGATACATGCATGTCACACACTTTACATTGGAGTCACAGTAGAAACTCGATGAATGCTACAATACAAATCCATTTTCCCTGTGCTCAAAGATGTCCATGATGTGCCAGCAATCTAAAATTTTGTCCAACCTCTTGTCAGCAATAGACATCAACATCTGTTCCCTTTGTGTGCTTCATGCATTTGGCCACTATAACTTCCCACATGACATCCCCATGTGAGAAGTGTTAAAATTTCTTCCAATTTTCCAAGCAAAAAGAACTGTGGGTAGATTTTATAGATAACATGTGCATTGGGATATTCATTGGGTTTTGGAGTAAATAAATAGGAACATTCTCTTATTATTTGGATTTTGGGAGCCATATACTTTGCCAACTAAAATATCTAAATAGATGCACAGAAAGTTTAGCATATTTTATATTTATTAAATATCTTCGATATACAAGACTCAGCGCTTTGTCTATCATCTCTATCATTACAGTGAGGGAGGTTAACAGTTAAAATTTATACTATGTTTTTCTACAATACTTTTCAATCTTACCTGATTTTAGCTCTGAATGCGCTTAAATAGTAAGTGCAACCTCAGCACAGAGGTATGTCTACGGCCCAAAAGAAGGAGCCTACATTCCAAGAGACTCTGATGTCAACTCTCAGGAAGAAAATGTCTGAGAGATTGAATTACAACTGATGGATGTAAGGCTGAAGCATAGAAATCCTACAGGGGCCTTGCTTATTTATTAAGAAGTGTGCTGATGGAGTTTGGTTTGGCCTGAGCTTGAGCTCAGAGCTCATAATATCCTCTTCTACCTCAAAATCAAATACAAGTCAATCAAAAATTATTTTGGGCCTGCACTATGTGCAGTTACTAGGGAGGCATGAAAGGGATGCAGTTAAGTCCAACAATGTGTCTGCCAAGCTGCCTCCATTTTCACAACACAATTTAAAAAGGCAACTCCAGGCATAATATCTATTTAGCCCTGTTTCTGGTATTCATCTCCTCAGGGTTGTCTACTATAATCATCTTTCTAGAATAGCTATGTGGTAATGGAGAAACATTCTTTTTTATCATCAGTTATATTAATTAAATCAGCAGTCCACTAGAAAAAAAACCATATTTTCTAAATTCTATAGGATTTGGCGATCACTGCTCTTGGGGAAAAAATTAATTTTTAGGGTTTATGAAAAGAAACTTCTAGCTTCCAAGTCAATCTTTTGATGAATTTAAGAGTGCCTTAAAAATAGACAAATAAGACAGTTGAATAAATAATCAATTGGACCTACATAACCTCTTTTCTAAAATTAACTGAGTTCAATAAACAAATATAAAGAAGTATATTTCCCAGACTCCAAAACATAATGTATACACACGCACGCATGCACTCTAACATTCACATAGCAATGTATTTGAAAATCCTACATGAAGGATATTATGGCAATATTGGATTCATCTCTAGAAACTGTGCTTAGTACCTCTGATTGGTCTAGGTGTTTCTATTCTAGTGCTTCTCTAGTATTCTGTGCCTTCCTCTATCAAAAACAAGACATTATAGCTAACTTATTAGTTATTTTAGTGTAAATTTGTATGTACTCTTATGCTTTGAGAATATGGTTGTATTTTATTCATTTGAAGTTTCCCTTAGCAAATCAGACAGGGTTTGGCATATAGGTAATGCTCAAGAAATATAAGTAAAACTGTAAATTAAAAAATATACTCAAAGTAGAACAAATATTAGAGACATTAACTGCTCATAGAAATTTTTGAGGACAAGGTAATCATTGTGAGGCGATGTTAGGAAGATTATATGAAGAAGGTGAGAATAGGTCACTAGTAAATGTTTGCAAGTAATTTATATTTTTCCATTTTAATCTTAAATAGAACTTGAGTTTCATTTTTAATTATTAATTCACCCATTCACTAAAATATATAACATAGTAAGATTTTTTTCTTTTTTCTGTATCATATCTTATAGTGAATCCTGGAGTAGAGGCACAGAATAAGGAAGGCTCTTGAGGACAGTAGTGTGTTCTCAAGAAACATACAATCTACAAATTGTACCTGCTAGACAATGTTATTAATTCAAATGAATTCCTATTTTAAAATTAAGACAAAATAATATTATCTTTAATTGATAGATGAAATACTAAAGCTCAGGTAGATTAAGTAATAAATCATACATCTAAAATGGGTTGATCTAGTATTCAAACCCAAGACTGTCCCACCCTAATGCTGTTCTTTTTTCTACTGCACCAGGTAGCCTTCAGTAGACAGGAAGTTTCTGGTAGGTAAAGGGAACAGGACTGTGTAATGATGAAGAACATGACCTTCCTATAATAAGGTACATAATAGCAAGTGCAGATCTGGTTTCAGGTGTGATACATTAGGAATCTACTTATTGACCACTCTGAACAGCTCCTGCTCTGAGAAGCCAATTTAGGCACCAAGGCAATGAAAAATAGGTTCTCCAGACATTTTCCTTTTTTCCAGTTCCAGGAGCTGACCACATCACCTCACCTCACCCCAAATTAGTTCTCAATAAAAAGCACTTTGGCTACCAGCCATTTCTAGAAACAAGGAAGCAGACTTCATATCTAGCCTGAGTATGATTCCAAAAACAACACCATAAAGAGAATGATGTGGAGTGGAGAACTTGGGCCAGATGAATAGAGGTTATCTGACAAATCATCTACAGTTCATTTGCCATTAATAACAAGACAGCTTACTTTCCTGGGCCTGCTCCAACCTGCTAATAGGTACTCATGTAGGATGGTCTCCTCCCTGTTCAGCTAAGAAGAGACACTGCGGAGGCATCTATGAACTTGAACTATTGCTTCTAACAACAGCAGGACTCTACAGAGTTCTAACCTCTGGATGACTCTTCCAATCAATTGAAAGAATTCTGGCTTCCTGGCACTTCTTATCTTCTGTATCCCTCATAAATGAGGGCATTTTGTATGTCATCCTCATTCTCTTCTGTTTTCCATATAAACACTCCCTTTAATAAAGGCACAGGCAATTGATTTAATTAAAAGGTTAACACTAGAGCAATCTAATCTTTACTCCCCACCCTTCTCATCTAATTTATCTGGAGTTGTAGCATGCATTAGAAATCACAGAGAAGAAAAAAAAAAAAAGAAAATGCATCAAGCCAGTTTTAGAACTAGATAA
Organism: Pteropus alecto; assembly: GCF_000325575.1. Classification (NCBI taxonomy): domain Eukaryota; kingdom Metazoa; phylum Chordata; class Mammalia; order Chiroptera; family Pteropodidae; genus Pteropus; species Pteropus alecto. Next base: position 2,425,061 of record NW_006442484.1, read on the forward strand.
ATCAAAGGACAGCTAGGGAGGGCTCAGTGTAGTGACTGGAACACTACATTTTGAAATGGGACATTTAGATTTTTAACTAAGCAAGGCTCTCATCACTGGGTTATTTGGGCAAGTTTCTCATTTTTTAACAGATCAGTTTTCTGATCTTTTAGACTGTGGTTTTCCAAACTCTCCTAATTATGAGAATCACATGAGATTTATAGAAAAAAAATCTATCAAAATACATATTTCTAGGACCCACCTCAGATGGACTAAATTTGAATATTTAGAGAGCAGATTACCTCAGGTGTTGCTCATGGCCAGACAAGTTCAAGCCCTCTGAGTAAATGGACCCTGTGGTCTTGTCTACCTCTGACATTTTGTCTATATCTGATATACTTCTAAGCCACCATTATGTTTGGGTTATAGATAGAAACAAAATCAAGGGCTCAGAATTATTTTCAAAACTTCTTTGAAGGTGCTAAAATAAAAGTCAGAATTTTTACCATGATCAACCCTAAAAAGATTCAAAAGCCAAAAAAGCTTATTTTATGTCTTGCCCAAAGTGTCCCTGCTCTGTCTCTGTTGCTCTCCTCCTTCCTCCAGGAATTCTTTGGCCCAGTGCTGGTCTATGCCATATTTAGGCTGCCCATCATGTCTGCCTAGAGCATTAATACACTTTTCTCCCAACCATCTCTCCTTTTCTGTCTCTTACAAAAATATTCTCGACTCTGCCTCACTAGACAGTATCTGAGAACCAATTAATATTAATGTATTAATAACTAGTTTGGGCATAAATGTATTTCTTCAGGCAGAGTATTTGCATTTTAATTAGGGATATCACCTAAATTTAAAAGAACAATTCTCTGCTGGAATTTTGAATAACATGCACAATCTAGTGTGGAGACATTTGGGGCCAGTGGTTCCTTTTGACACATTAAGTCACATCATATCTTCATGGAAGAAAGTGCATTAATGTGGCTTTATCTTTTAACACTTTGATGTATATAGAAAATTAATCTACTAGGCTAAAAGTCTTTCTGCTTCATGTATATGAAAAAGAATTTTGAAAATTTAATCAAAAATTCACCTAGCCATTTCAGATGTCACCAACTAAGTTATTTTCCCTCTTTAGTAGCATCCCTGCATCTTGGCTCTCACTAACAATAAAGCCTGATTTCCCCCAGTGCAAATCTAAGAATAAATTAGAACCTTCTGAAATCTGTGCATCTTTGAAAGGTTTAGAAAGAAATTATCATTGTGTCAAAACCACACATTAGTACATTTGAAATTAAATTAGTGCATGTTTTTCCTATAAAGCCAAATGGGTACACTTAATTTTCTAAATAATGTTTGCAATATTAAAATCGAAAGCCTGAGGATTTTCCTATGTGCAGATTAAACAATTGGAGGATAATATTACTGTAAAAGACAAAATTTGAAGAAAAATATTTTCACTAGTACTCATTTTACTAAGTTCACATAAACCCTGGATAGGAAGGCTAAACACTTTTTTTTTATTCAATGAAGACATGCACAGTGGCTCAGTGAGTAGGTTTTACACAGAGACTTCTTGGACTGAAATGGAGGCCCTACCATCTTTAAACTGTGAGTCTCTGGGCAAGTGAATTAATTACCTACACCTTAGATTCCTCATTTATACAGTGTTGAAATATTACTCGATAGAATTTCTGTGAACGATAAATGAGGTCATGCATACCAGAAGCTCAAAGTAGTGTGCTGGCAGCCAGTTATCAATAATATTAGTAATAAGTGTTATTATTGTTACCCAATAACTTCCATATCCAGAGGGGTTATTAACTGAGGACAATCTTTGCAAATCTGAGCTCTTAATTCCTGTTTATCACTCGGATCTAAATCATGACTAACTTCCTTACAACATCCTAAATAATAAAGGAAGTCTCAGGGATTCTTTTCATCCCTGAGATTTAGACCTTACAGTCATCCTGAGCCATCTTCTACAGGCTTTCTTTCTTTACAACTTCCTTCCAGGCTGGCAGGACCCTTTCTGATTTTCTCTTAACCAACCTCCTGCAAGGTTGGAAGAGTATCCCTAGCAGAAGAGCAAGAAAATACTGTCTCTTCTTCCACTGCAGGTTCCATAAATGCAAAAGATAAACCGACATATTCGTGAAGGTACAATTGTGACTTTTGTTCTCCATGTGTCCATTTTAACTTATTCTCTAATGATTTTAATGTGAGTGAACCAGTGTGTTCCTTGATAAGCAATAGTTATTTATTGAGAGCCAATGTTATGGCAAGTGCCAATCTAGAGACAAAAGATATATTGATGAAAAAGACAAATAGGATTTTCATTCACATGGTCCTTACATTCAAGAGAGAAAATATACCTTTTTCACAAAGATGGTGCCAAAAGCAAAGAAAGAAACCTCTACCACTCCTAAAGCTGAAGACAAAGCAAAGGCTTTGAAGGCAAAGAAAGCAGTAATGAAAGGCATCCACAACCACAGACACAAAAAAAAGCTACGCATATCATCCACCTTCAGGCTGCCCAAGACCCTGCAGCTCCAAAGGCAGCCCAAATATCCTTGACAGAGTAACCCCAAGGGAAAGAAGCACAACCACTATTCCATCATCATGTCCCCCCTGACTACTTAGTCAGCCATGAAAAAAATAGAAGACAACAATACACTTGTGTTCATTGTGAATGTTGAGGTGAACAAGCACCAGATCAGTCTCTGAAGAAGCTCTGTGATGTTGAAATGGCCAGAATCAACACTCTGATCAGGACTGATTGAGAGAAGAAGACATGTGTTCAACTGGCTCCTGACTATGATGCTTTGAATGTTGCCAAGAAAATTGAGATCGTCTAAACTGAGTCCAGCTTGCTAATTCTTAATATAAAAATGGGTGTTGTTAAAATATATACATATATATGCATATATTTTAAAATATAAATATGCATTTAATTAATTTACATTTAAAATATAATATATACAGTTAAAAATACAAATGACCAAATAATTATACATATAATAAGTGCCATGAAAGGAAAGTAGAGGTGGTCTAATGTAGTCAAAGAGTTTGAGAAAGAATATATAATAATTGGACAAGCAAAGGATAAATTGTAGTTAAATAAATTAAAATAAAGAGAAAATTCATTCTATTCAGAAGAGAAGCCATGTGAAGGAGGACATAACAAGCAAAAGCATGGTGCATAAAAGAATTGAAGATGATGCAAAAAGATAACAGAGAGAGAGAAGGGGGTCCAGCTCATTTATAGCCTGGGAGGCAATGCTAACGATTTGAATTTTCATGTCAGCAAAAGAAAATCATTGGAAATCTTTTATTAGAATAATTAAAAATTCAAAATTATTTTTAAGAGATCACTCTGGCTGCAATATAGAGAAGTAAAGGGATAGGTAGATGCAAGTGAGTGTATTTAGGAGGATACTTAAGTAGAAATTATAAAATATGGTATCTATAAGAAGAGATGAAAGAAGTTGATAATTTCTAGAAATATACAGAAATTAGAATTGATAGGGTATATATGAAGAAGGGAAGGTAGCAGAATTCTAGTTTGAAAGACCCAGTAAAAGATGTTATTTGCTGTAGTGGGCAACACCAAAGTAAGATAATGGGGACATGCTGAGTAATAAACATTGAAGTGTATATATCCTTATGGAAAAAAATATTTTCAAATGTTTTGGATAAATACCCAGAAGAGCGATTGCTAGGTCATATGGTAATTATATTCTTAATTTTTTGGAAAACAGTATGGAGGTTTCTCAAAAAATTCAATGTTTATTACAGTATTATTTATAGTAGCCAACACATGCAAACAATGAAAGTGTTCTTTGATAGATGGTTGGATAAAGATGTGGTACATATATGCAATAGAATATTATTCATCCATAAGAAAAGATGAAATACTAACTTTTGCAACAACATGGATGGATCTTGACATTAGCAAAATGTCAGAGAGAAAGTTAAGAACCATAAGATTTCACTCATATGTGGGATATACAACTAAAACAAACAAATTAACAAGACAAAGAACTCATAGGCATAGACAACAATTTAGTGGTTGCCAGAGAGAAAATGGGGAAAGGGGAGGTAGCTAGGGTAAAGAGAGTTGACTATATTGCAATAGAAGATTTGGCTTTGAGTGGTGAACACACAATGCAATATACAGATGATTTACCTGAATTATGAACTTGAAACCTTCATAATTTTATTAACTCATGTCACCCCAATAAATTTAATAGAAAAATAAAAGAATATAGAAATACATGGAATTCCTCATATAACTTTTTAAAATAATTTCTTCTGGTCTTTCTACTCTTAGTTCCACTGTGTAGTTTCAGGAAGTATTGCACATATGACTTGTCTTTTGGTTTCATTGGCCTTGCAAATAAGATGACCTATGTCTAGAACCACTGTAAAGACAAATGCACATTGCATTGACCTTGATGCCCTGGCTGGATGTATTCTGAGTTGTATCATGTAATAAAAATTTGAGTATGTTCTCTTGTAAAAAAATAACAGAAAAGGCAAGATTTTCTGAAAATAACACCCTCTGTCTCTTAACCCTTGTACGAGATAAATTCTGTAAAAATTGGGATAAGCTTATGCTACAAAAATAATCCCAAAAGTTTATTTTTTTTTTGTTTTTGTTATAGGTCTCTTTTAGATTTTAAGGGGAAAATGAGGTTCCAGACTAATGAGTGATCTATTATTTCCTAAACATCTAAACCCACAATCTCCAGTCTATAGAGTAGGAGAGAGAGAGGGAAAGCAGAAAAGTTGTATGTCAGCTTTTGTGTGCCATAGTTCAGTAGGAAAACCTGTTATTTCCTTTCACAGTTCTGGTAGTTAGAACAAATCACTTGTCTCTAAGTATAAGAGGGCTGGGGAATGTGTGGTAACACATTGAATTCTGGGAGACACCATTGTCTTTGTCACAATCTACAATTCTGGTTACTGAATATCTTTTATTCTTTTTTTTTCCCCCCACACATATATTCTACTCAACAAATGGAACAGCTCAAAGTCTCATGCATCCAGAATATTAAGCTCAAAGTCTGCGATCTCGGGGTGAGATTCTATAGTATTTTTTATAGTTTATAACATAACTTATTGTAGACTATGAATCAAAAAAAAATCATCTACACCATATGTACTCAATTGATAATATGGAATAGAGACAAAATAACTACAATAAGCATCAGTATCCCTTTAAGAAAGGTAAAGAAAGAAGTAGTCAGCTGTCATGGATCCATAGAAACATGAAGTCCCATTGATGAATATTGTCAAAGTCTCCTGCTCTGGGACAGAGAACACTTTTTGGCTAAATTCGATTCTGTTTCCAAAAGATGAAGGCTTTTGATTTTACCCTCCAAAGTGTTCTTGCTTTCCCATTATCCTTCTTGGATATTTCTAAAGTTGGTCTTGAGAATCTCTCCTCTTTCTTGAGAGCTATAGAACACTTGGAGAAAGATAAAGGCTTAGGTTTTGTTTTGACCCTCAAAAAGTTTATAATTTAGCTCAAAATTCCAGTTTCTTAACAATACAATTCTCTTAAAAAATTGGTAGGTTTCCTGTTTATTTAATATCAGTTTGTTTAAAGCCAATGTCCATATTTGCTTTCTTATCCTCAATCCCCCTTTCCATTCAAAGGAATTATTTTGAGGTTCAAGATAATTTATTGAAACTCTATAGCCTTAATGACCCATGCCTGTGTCAGTTAATTCAGTGGAAAGATTTTACTATAGGGCATATTCTTAACCTTCTTGTTGCCCTACAACATCTTTTTCACCTGAGAAGTTTTAGCAATAGGTGTGAATACCATACCTATCTTATATTTGTTAAGAAGTTGAGTTTAAATTAATCTGTCTTTGAAAATTCCCAAATCTTATTTTCAAGACTTCAAGATCTCAAAGATATCTGTGCTTCCAATATTGTAAGGCTGAGTCTCTGGAATCACACAAGTTCTATTCTTTTATTTTTGTTTGACCCCTGACCAATTCATTTATGAGCTTGTGTCTTTTTTTGCAATGCCTTCTCAAATGCACTCTATAAATATTAGTTCCCCTCTGGTATATATTAGTTCAGATATGGATCATTAAAAATGTGCCCTAATTTCTCTCCCAGCAAGTTATCTGTCCTATTGTAAGGCATCTTCCATTTTACTACCAGATTAGGATTATGAAAGCACAATTCTGATTCCATTTATTTTTTTTTTAAATATATCTTTTTATATAATTAGGGGAACATTTAATTACTGACTACCAATTCTGAGCCAGACATGGTTTCATGTGTTATCTCATGTAATCCTTAGAGCAATGTGATAAAAACACTCACAAGCATCTTAGGCATAGGGAGGTGTCATGGTGGTGAAGTAAGTTTTCCAAATTAGATTATTTTAACTAGCAGAGCAATCCTTTTGAATATGGACTGCCTTGATTCCAAACTACCACATCTCATTTCCTCCCATTCTTACCTATGAAAGAGTTAAAATGATGGATGCAATCTGTAACCTCTAAGCAATTAAACCAGCTTGAGTCCTGTGAATGGTTCAGATTTTGCACATTGCAGATAAGGTTTGTCTGAATTAAAATATCTGCATCCCAGGAACTGCGATGTCCTTAAGAAGTCACTGCAATTTAACACATCTTCTAGATATATTTAGAATGTCAACTGTAGGCTTTTTAAAAAATTTTTTTTGCTAACTTTTCTTCACTTTCTCCTTTACAGAAATTTGGCAAGGGTAAGTGTGGGTGAAATGAGGGAAACGTCCCAGAAGTGAGAAAATGACAAGGACACAACACCTTAAACTACAACCTAGTGACCACATATATCGAAAGACTTAATTTAAGAAATAACACTTGGATTTTTTTTTAATGCAGCAATTTTGTCTCACTTCTTTTCTCATTTCTTAATTCATATTGTGATACTTTTAGATTTTTTTTTTTTTTAAAGAAGCAATGCTGTTGTTCGGAACACTCAGTTACACTCTCTCCTTTCCAGTTTTCTCACACATCCAGAAAAACATTGTTTAAAACTGACATTGCATGTCTTAGTTCTTAATGTATCTCATCTTGCTTTCTGAATATTTATCTTTCACTGGCTATCTTCCTGAAAAATACATAGCCCCCCCCAAAAAAAAACAATCAATCTGTTCAACGTGTGTTAAATATAGTAGGACTGTGCAATGTGTATGAATAAAACAATAAAATAATGAGTTAAGATTTTCTCAGTCATCAAGCCAGTCAGTAATTTTTTTTTTTGCAATAAGTGACAATCATTTAAGATTTGTTAACAGATATTTTTCAGTCATAAAATAATATATTAATTATAAGTACTGTGAAAATTCAATAAACTAGAAAAATCACATCACTGAAAGACAAATACTTTCAGATTTTATGTTCATACATTTTACAAAGCTGTCCATAAATCCTTTGTATATGATTTTTCTTGATTTTCTTCTTAGTAATACAAAGAGGCACTTCTAATATCTTTGACAATATTGTTAATGACTATCATAGTCTAATTCACCACACCTTAATTGAGGTAATCAACCTGCTATGGTTAAGAATTTATCTGCTTTTAAATTCAGAGGTGGAGTACAATTCTGCCATGGATAGATTTCTAGTGTTATTTCCTTAGAATTGATCATCAAAATTGGGATTGCTGGGTCAAAGTTTAATGATGTTTTCAAGCCTCCAAATAAACGTTGAGTGATTGTTTTCCAAAATGATCATACAATTTTAGTGTTTCAACAGTGAATGACTGGTAGTCTTCTCACTCTAGTAAATGCTGTGATTGATTAAAACGAAGACAGTCTTTCTTTGATAACTAGTTTATATTAAGCATCTATTGTGTAGTTAGCACTTCATTAACTGCCAGTATTTTTGAAAGTGCTTGCAGGTACAATATATCAGTCAGGAAGTCTTGCAAAAAAGGTGGAGAAGCTATTATTAGACTCTTTTACAGGTGGAACATTTGAGGCCAATGACAGTCAAATAAATTGCCTCAGGTCACTCAGCTGAGGAGCTGATTATAGGTTACATCCTGCAAACCCTTAGGCTAATCCTCTCTCTTTCCCATCTGGCATTGTCTGAATATTAGCTGCTAGATGCATTCATGCAAAGTTCATAACCCCCTACAGCACTAGGACAGGCCCATGGCCTCCATTTAGCAACTTTTTTTTTTCTGTTAAACATATCTATTATGATAGATTCCACTAAATCCTTTCAAAATATGTATAGAGCCATGTTGACGTAAAATACTACTAAGATCTGAGATAAACCTTTAAATGATTGGACAAATTTCTTCATTTTATAGGAGGAAACTGAGGACGGAATATATGTGGCAGATTCATGATTACCCAGTAAAGTGATTCATATTCATCATCATTAGTAAACTGGAGGTGTATGTGTAAGAAGTATAGCCCAGACCCACATGTGTGCCTAGCATATGCAGAAAGCCAATCACATTGATTTTTTTCAGTTTTCTTCTCTCATTTTCTGTCTTCCTCAGCAATATAATTTTATCGTGAGATTCTTCATTGGAAACATGCAATGCCATCTCACTTCTACCTCTTTCTCTCAAAAGAGTTTATCTAATTAGTAGATTGATTTTATATTAACCAGTGACAATTAGAATGCTAAAATTTAAATTTATTTAGTCATTATTAGTGTTTTTCTTTTGCTTAGTGATGTTCATTACTTCATTATAACGGATAGGAAAACACTAACAAAATATTCTAACAGGAAAATTCCACAATGTCTTTACTGCTTATTCCATTATATTATTTGTTCGTATGTATCCACAATATACATATTCTTAGTAAATTTTGAATCCACACTGTAAGCTAATTTTCCATTAGTATGTCATGTAATTTTAAGTCTATATTTTCTCTATAATTATGATTTGTAATGTGATGTTGTTTCAAATTTTTTTGTATGTATACACAAACTTTATTTGTTTATTAATTCTAATAGTTCTGTGTGTGTGTGTGTGTGTGTGTGTGTGTGTGTGTGTATCTATGTGTGTGTTGAGTCTTTAGGATTTTCTATATAAAACCATGTTATCTGTGGAGAGGAACAATACTACTTTTTCCTTTTTGATTTTAATGCCTGTATTTGCTTTTTCTTGCCTAATTGCTCTGGCTAGGACTTCCAGTCCTATGATTGCCTAAGAATTAAATTGATATGAGGCAGATTAACAGGAGAAAATTTAATTATGTAAGTACCTACAGGGGTGCAAATTTAATTACATATATACCTACAAGGGTTTTATAAGAATATGGGCCCGTAGGCGAATTGGGTATATATGCCATTTTGAGCTAAAGAGAAAGGTGGGGAGAGGGTAATGGTTTAAGACTTCAAAGGGGACAAAGGCAATTCACAAGGAGATAGAAAAGCAAATATTTGATAAATAAATGTTTTTTGAGCAACCTTTAATTATAGAGCAATTTTTAACTATGGGGCTCTCTAGGCTCCTTCCTGTCTGTCACATCTATTGTGATAGCCCCCTTCCTGGAGCAGGTCCTCTATATAAATCCTTTTTGGCAGTAAGGGGAAGGTATAAAGTTTTTCCCGAGTCTTGTTTCTTAAAAATAACCAGCTTAAAATAATCAATAGACCAAAATATCCTACATATTTTGAAGTGGAAATTCTGCTCTCCCTCAGATATTAGCTGTGGACTTTCATATTTGACCTTCATTATGGTGAGATGACTTCTGCAATTCCCAGTTTGTTCAGAGTTTATCATGGAAGAATGTTGAATTTTGTCAGACTTTCTCTGCATCTATTTAGATGGTTATGTGAGTTTTATCCTTTATTCTGTTAATGTGGTATATCACGAAAATTGTTTTTTGAAAGTCGAACGATCTTTGTATCCCAGGGATAAATTCTACCTCACAGTGTTTAATCCTTTTAAAGTGGCTGTTAAATTCAATTTGCTATTGTTTTGTTGAGGATATTTTCATCTGTATTCATTAAGGATATTGGCTTATAGTTTCCTTGTAATATCTTTTTTTTTTTTTTTTTTTGGCATTAGTGTTATAACAACACTGGCCTCATAAAATGAGTTTGGAAGTGTTTGGTATTCTTCAAATTTCTTGTAGAATTTGAAAAGAATTGGTGTTAAGTTTTCTTTAAATGTTTGGTAGACTCCAGCAGTGAAGCCATCTAATCATGGTGTTTTTTTACATAGAGGTTTTCGATACTTGATTTAATCTTTTTACTAGTTATAGGTCTGTTTAAACTTTCTGTTATTTTATGACTTAATCTTAGTAGGTTATATGTTTCTAGAAATTTATCAGTTTATTTTAGATTGTCTAGTTTTACTGTTTATAATTGTTCATAATAGTCTCTTATAATTGTTTTTACTTTATTGGCATCAGATTTAATGTCTCCTTTTTTTTAATCATTGTACTTATTTGAGTATTCATTCTTACTTTCCTTAGTCTAGCGAAAGTTTGTCAAACATTGTTAATTTTTTCAAAAAACCACCTATTAATTTTACTGATATTTTTCTATCGTGTATTTTTTATTTCTGCTCTATTCTTTATTATTTTCTTTCTTCTATAATTTTAAAATTTATATGGAACCTAAAGGACACTGAATAGCCAAATAAACTTGAGAAAGAACAAAACTGAAGGCATCACACTTCCTAATTTCAAAATACGTTTAAAATTCAAGTCAAAAACACAATAATATTACCTCATATTTGTTAGGGTGTTTATTAGGGGAAAAAAAGACAATAAGTATTGGTAAGGATATAGAGAAACTGGAACCATTGTACACTGTTAGTGAAAATATAGAATGGTACAGAACTTTGGAAAACAATACAGAGAGTTCTTAAAAAACTAAAAATAGAATTACCAGATTACTTAAAAATCAAACTTCTGAGTATTTATCCAAAGAATGGAAATCAGAATCATAAAGCAATATTAGCAACTCCATGTTTATTGTGGCACTGTCCATAATAGCCAAGATGTGTAAGTAAACTAAATGTTCATCAACAGATAAGTGGACAAAGAAAATATGATATATACATAGAACGAAATATTGTTTAGTCCTAAAAAAGAAAAAAATTGCAATATGATACGACATGGATGGACCTTAAGAACATTATGTTAAGTAAAATAAGTAAGTCATAGAAGAACAAATATTATATAATTCTACTTCTATGAGATATCTAGAATAGTAAAACTCATAGACTCAGACAGTGGAATGGTGGTTACCAGGAGCTGGGAGGAGGAAGAAATGCTAATCAATGGGCATTAGGTTTCAGTTAAGCAAGATAATTTCTAGAGATTTGCTCGACAACATAGTGCCTATTGTAAACAATACTGTATTATATACTTAAACGTGTGTTAAGATGGTAGGTCTCATACTGAGTGTTCTTACCATAAGAAAATAAAATTGTATTTAATAAATTTGAAAACATCATCATATCTTATATTTCTACAACATAATAGTAGTATCTTTCCTAAGCCTAAACGTAAAAATGACCTTACTTTGGTTTAACATTTTGCCTTCTGCTCTCAAATCTCCTTTCTAACTAACCTGAAATATAGACAATATTGACATATTCACTATTTATTCTTCTCATTGTGTCTGTATGCATTCCAGGTACATGACATTTATTCTAGACTACTGGAAATGTTCAAATTTTACTCAGCATATGGTACACAGACTCATAACTTTGGGCCTTTGCCTTCCCTTGAAATTCCCTCCTTTACTTTTATAACAGATGAAATCTCTTATTCATCAGCTCTGATTTCAAAATACTTTAGTCCTGCTGGGTTCCACGTAGGCAAAGTCCATTTATTTCTGTTCTAGCTTCTCTTGGTTCACTCATCATTTAGTATATATTTAATGAACTTGGTGTTTGCCTTATCATCCAGATGTAGGGACATTTTATGGACTCAGAACATGTCTCATTCATCATGATAGGATAGCTGGTTCAACTATCATGAGACCTGATATCTGGTAGGTGTTCAAAATGTGTTGAATGTAAACTAAAAATTGTTTGACTCTTTCAATACACAAACTAAAACCTACAGCAAAAGGTTTACAAATACATCAGTATTAGATCCCTCAGGGTTCTGTAATATACCAAGAGCATCAAACATGTCCACGGAAATTACCCAAAAAGAAAATATGCGTAATGCTTTTATCACAATCTTCTGCTGTGCAGAATTAACCCATGTGGGCAGACAGACAAACAGACAAAACAAAACAAAACAAAACAAAACAAAACAAAACAAAACATAGACAAAGAGCAAAAAATACCATGTAATTGCATTCTTTGATTACAAGTCTTGATAATAGTAGCCAAATAACTTGTGTTCTTAACTCAATTCAAATAGAGAAATGTGATCTTTTGTGAACTAAACCAGTTATCAACGACTTTAATTTTCTTCTTCACAGCTATAACACATTAAATGATGTTATCATTTTCCCGTGTTTTCCTCTAAACACATCTGGCTTACTTTATTTTCTGTTTGATAGGAAAACAATCATCGTTATGGAGTTATACAAATAGTTCAAAATGGTGAGCTAAAATAATTAAAATCCCCCATATGAAAAGTCTAATCAACATTAAATTTGATATGTACTTTATTCATACACACCCTTTCCCCCAAATCTAATTGAATTCCATCCAATCCTGTAAATCTAAAATTGCTCACTGGTAATTCATTGACTCATGTTGAATCTAGTTCGCAATTTCATCAAATGAAAAATTGCTAGAAAACCAAGATCTGGATTTTGAATTCTATTAATCAGGTTTTCTGACAAATAAGAGAGAAAATGAAAATGCCATTTTATATAGAATGTCAGGAATATAGCAAGGGCATTTCCGAAAGAAAACAAGTTTCACCATTCTCAGAACGCTATAGGCAAATGCTTCCTGGAGTTATGTGCTTGGGATGACTTTTTCCTAAACTAGGAAAACATGCCACACTGAAGAAAATGAGTTGTACATTGGGAGGCAGAGATGGAGTCAGTAAATTCTGACTCCATTGGGCATTGGGATTTCCTTGAGAAATATTTGTCTAGTAAATTTTATATCTACCTTTTGAATTTCATCATCTACAAGTCTGATCTTTCTCAATCTCTAATCCTTCTGACAAAAATCACTGAGCTACACCTTTTTGCTTTTACTTTAAAGTCCTCTTTAAATATATTGTTTTTCATCTTTTCCCCCATTATAAATTTTTTAAGGCATATATTATTATGCCTATTTCTTTTGGCTGTGTTGAAAACAAATACTCATTGAGAGTGTAGTATCATCATTTAGATTCTGAAATCTCCTATCAGTTCTTCAGATAATGAGTCATAGTCCACCAGAAACAAATTGCCAGACAATTGTCAAACACTTATAAAAATTGCATAGGCCACATTATAAACGTCTTGTTTCCCCAAGGGAATATTATTATCTTTGATAAAGACAGTAACTATGATCTTGCTACATCCATGAAGTTTTGCTGCATGAAAGGCAATAAATGGTTCCGAACAGGACTTGCTGGAAGTTAATGTATTTTATTTAATGACACCAAATTATGAATAATAATAACCATTTAATGAATGCTTAAGCATCAAGCACTGCATTTTTTTTAATTCACCTCTGATTTTCACAGCCCCTTTACAGATGAAAACAATTTACATTATTTGGCCTCTGTATCATACTTCTAAGGTGAGATGAACACTTAATATATGTGTAATATTTCAAACACCAAATCTCAAATCTGTAAGCTGTTATTTCTTTGAGTAATGTGTTAGAGATTCCTATAATGAAAACATGTTGAATGGAGGAGTCACATCTTATCTCACTGTAACTGATAATACATGTGTGAGAAATGACCTGACTGGCATTTGTAGCCAATGAACTACAAAATATGAAACCACTAGTCACTCTTATCCTTAAAAAAAAAAAAAAAAAAATCTTACAATAACTTTTAACTTCTCTTACAATAAAAATCAAACATTTAACAAATTTTCTGTAGTCTGACACTCAGTTAAATTACTTTTTCATTTGAAAGCCACTGGTAATTCTGGTTGTCTTCCTTCTGGCTATTCTGCTCCTTCCCTTAATTTTCTTACACAAACCATCCTCTTCCCATCCCTCTCTGCTCATCACAAAACTTACTTTCCTAGGAACATTTTTAAACTCAAGATTTGGTCAAACCTCCTTCCAGGTATGAGTTCCCAGTGCCTTGGAGTTGTTCTTGCCAGCATGAAATGCAATTGTAATTAATTAGTTGTTGGGCAAGGACAAAACATATTAAATCATGAGTATTTATGAACTTCCATGACTGTTCTCTGCTTGCTCACTTTCTGAACCTTTATTTATGTTAATCCAGGTGTTAGGTGAGTCAGAGAACTAGAGGAACTGTAAGAGGTTATGGCCATAGAAAAAGAGAGGAAAAAGAGAAAGAAAGGAAGAGGGAGAGAGAGAGAGAGAGACAGAGAGAGAGAGAGAATGAGAGAGAGAGAGAGAGAGAGAGAGAGAGAAAGAGAAAAGATTGGAGGAGAGAGGGAGAGAGAGAGGGAGATTAGTAATATTTTTATTATTTTTTAAAATGCTGAAAGTAAAGCATAGTTCTTTATTCCATCCTGACATTTTCTGTTAGTTTGAAAGTATGCCACAATAAATATTAAAGTGTAAAAATGAATAGAAACATAGTGTTAATACTTAGCAACAAAAGTTTATTGGAAGGTAATGAAAATTGTTCAATAATCTCCAAAAATCAGAGGAATTAGAACCACTCAGTTATATTTTATATTTGTAATGAAAATGAGATGGGTAGTAGCATGAAGATTCAAACTCAACTCATCCAGTGGAAATGTTTTTAATTCTTCCTAATAAACACCTCTAAATCTATATATACAGTCTATGTTTTCCAATACTTGAGAGAATATTTTGTTAATCAACTTATCCTATGATCACTGGTACAAAAAAGTTTATTGATGAAAAAGTTCTGAATAGATGGATGAACCATATAAATTCTTTAATTGTAGAATACTTCTGTACCTTGTATTTTGTTCTAGTGTTATACTGTATCAAAAGTCAGTAAAGAGTCACCTAGTAAATAATTTAGGCTTCGCAGGTCATACAGTTTTTGTGAAAATTTCTCAGTTCCTCAGTTCTAATGCAAAGGCAGCCATAAATAACAGCAAACAAATTAGCATGGCTATTAAAACTATTTATAGAGACTGAAATTTAAATTTCATATCATTTACATGTGTCACAAGATATTATTCTTTGAATGATTCTATTCAGTTCATTAAAAAATGTGAAAAAAAAATTCATAGTTTGTGTGTTGTTCAAAACAAGGAGCAGCCAGATTAGACCTATGCATCAAAGTTTACCAATTGCTGTCTATATCATTTTTTAAATTTTTTTGCTTGTAAAACAATCCTCTTTCTTAAAATGCATAAAGCTTCAGAGTAGGTACTGTCTATGTACCCTTAGCATCTACTTATACATTGGCAGATTCCCAAGTAGAGAAATCTTGTGTGAATTGAATCAAGATATGTTCCACTTAAATTAATTCACTTCATTATTCTTATTACAAATTTTCTTATTTTAGAAATTTTAAATAAAAATTTTCTTAAGTCTTATTTACATAATATTTGGACCATTGAAATAGAATTTATTGAATGCTAAAACAAACAAAAAAGTATATTTGCTACATAGCAATTTTCTCAGCAATCTGAAGGTATTTTGTCTTCAATAGTAGCCACAATCCCCTCAAAACCACAGATTTTGACTACTTAAGGTAATATCTGCAGTGCCTCCGACAGGGTTAGCCCAGAGAAGTCACTTAGAAAATAGTGATTAAAGTGACTTACAAAGAAAATGGAAGTAAAAATCGTTCTATAAAGAAAAGATATATAGTCAAAATGTATATATCATGATATCTGTATATATAAAACCCTGAAAATATATTTTTTCTAAAGTGCACAGCTTCAAGTGAGTAAAAAACTGTTTTACACTGTAAGAGGTAGGTGGTATATTTATTTTTTAATAAAAAAATAAGAATAATTAAGATCATACATTTTATTTAATATGTTGGATCATTAACTTTTATTATTCTTGGTCTTGCATGATATCTTAATAGACATAATATCAGAGTTGTAAGGAAAAATTAAATAAGACAACAGATTTGTTTTTCTGTTTCATTACCTCCTCTTGTATCCTCTCTCTATTTGTTCCCAAATGAACATATCAGCTACCAACAAACTTTACCATTCTCCTGTCTCAAATCTGCTCCTTTTCTGCCCCCAGTGGTCAACATACCCCTTGCTGGCTCTAAGCTAACATTCATTCCACCATTTTTTAAATGTTAACAAAAAGCAAATTATAGATGTTTTATATTGTGTTTTCTATGCCGATTTAATTTTGAAAAGACCTCTTTGTTTCGTTGGTGGTTTCTTTTGCAACAAAACAAAAAGGCAAACAACAAATGGGAGAAGATATTTGCAAACAATGATAACAGGCAAATATTCAAAATATATGAAGAATTCAAATAACTCAACAACAACAACAAACAAACAATACAAGTAATAAATGGGCAGAGGACCTAAATAGTTTTCCCAAGAAGACATACAAATGGCCAACACATGAAAAGATGCCCAACTTCACTAATTATAAGGAAAATGCAAATCAAAACCACAATGAGATACCACCTTATACTTATTATTGATAATAGCTATCAATAAGAAAAGTAATCACAAGTGTTGGACAGGTTGTGGGGGAAAAGGAACCCTCGTACATTGCTGGTGGGAATGTAAATTGGTACAGCCACTATGAAAAACACTATGGAGTTTCCTCAAAAAATTAAGAATAAAATAACCGTATGACCCAGCAATCCTTCTTCTGGATATCTACCTAAAAATTTTGAAAACATTTATTAGTTTTCAAAGTATATATGTATCCCTATGTTCATTACAGCATTATTCCCAGTGGACAAGACATGGAAACAACCACAGTGTCCTTCAATAAATGTAATACATATATACAATAAAATACTACTTAGCCATAAGAAAAAATAAAACACTACCACTTGCAATAACATGAATGGATCTTAAGAATATTTTGCTAAGTGAAATAAGTCAGATGGAAAAAGTTGAGAACCATATGCTTTGACTTATATGTGGAGTATAAAACTAAAAGCAACAAATGAGCAAGACAAGCAAACTAACAAAACTCAAAGACACAGACAACAGTTTAGAGGTTATCAGAGGAAAAATGGGGTGTAAGGGGAGGTAGAAAAGAATAAAGAGGATCAAATATATGGTGACAGAATGATATTTGACTTTGAGTAATGTAATATGTATATGGTACATTATAGAATTATATATTTTAAGCTATATAATTTTATTAACATATGTCACCCCAATAAATTTAATAAAATAAAAAAATGCAAAAAGCATTAAAGGACTTACATACTAAAGATTCGGTTACATCATGAAATAAGGCCTTTGAAATCAGCTTTTCTCCTACTAAATAATTTATTCCTGAAAAATATACTCTTGGAAAATATAAAAATTTTGTAATAATTCATAGTAGTGGTTTATCACAGATCTTATATTCAGATGTCAGCCTGACTTACATAAAGATCAGATTTGTACCTAGAACAGAACAGATTCCTGTTGCTCTTCGTTAATTTTTTTTTAACAGATTAGTAATAACAAGCTGACTTTAGAGACAGCTATTCCCCGAGAAATAAAAGCATGGCATCAGTAATCCTAAAGATATTTATTTTAAGTAGAAATTTAAAAAAAAAAAAAAATTACCTTAAGTGGTCAGGTTAAATGAGCACACACACATAAACACAACACACACACACAGAGTATGAGGGGAGACAGACACATGAGATTTAAAAGATATATTTCATTTCTGAGTATTTGTGGCGCTGAGTAATAATGTGATCAGCCAAGACATGCAGTTAGAACTTCTGTGTTTCTACTTAACAGTTTTGTGCTTTGGACAATGTTACTTAAATTTCATGTCTCAGTATTCTTATCTGCCTAATAATATATCTGTCATAATTGTTCCATGATTCTAAAAAAGAAAGTAAAGTCAAAATTTCTATTGTAGGCTGATATTTAATAAACATTGTTCTATTTTTCTCTAAAGAATTAATTGGCAGTGGCTTAAACAATACAGACATTTATTGTTCCAGAGCAGAAATAAATTGTAATTAAGACCCATAAAATGTCTCTCTTTGCTTTTTGCCATGTCATTTTCCTGGCCATCTTCTCATGTTCCCAAATAGGCACTGTAGATATAAGCCTCATGCATTCATGAGATATTGTCCAAGTTGTGAGGAAAACAATAGGATTTTTATTCACACTCTTCTCTCTTTTCCCAGAGAAAACATTTCTCCTTCCCCTTGTTGTTCAGAACGGGGCCACACAGCAAGTTCCAGATAATCAATCTCAACGGGGAAAGTGATTGCTCTGGTAGGCTGAGTCAAATCATGATTTCTTCAGCAGCCTATTTGGGAATCAAGGAAGAAGTTGGCAATGGCTGTTGATCAAGAAACCAATAATGTCTGCCACTTAAATGGATTTGAAAAACATAACATTTGGTTGTTTTTCACATATAAGCTTGTATTACTTATGTTTATACATGTTATTGCCTCACTTATAAATTGTGGGGCATGTAAGAATTGTGAAGATAGGACAGGCTATCTCATTTATGGCACCTATTTAACCAAAAGTAATTGATAGGAGTCTAGGCATATTAGTGTTACTCGATAAATTAATATTGGTCAATTGATTTATTGTGATGCCTTTGAGTAATGAGTTATGCATATTTCCCATTTCTTTTTAGATATTTGCATGTATTTTTATGCTAGGGATAACTTGGCAAAGAAATGTATGGCAAATCCAGAGGTAAAGGACTGAATAAATAGTTTTCTTTGAGCTAGGACGTAATATTTATAAGTTGCGTTTGTATAAAAAAAAATATTTTTACATGTGTTATTCTATTCTCTATGCAAAAATACCTAAGCCAGGAATTATCACAATTCACAATTTGTAGATGTAGAAACTGAATCTCAAAGAGACCAATTTATGTACTCAAGGTCTCATACCCAGTAAGCTGCAAAGCCAAGGCTAATACTCAGGGTTTCTGATTCTAAGTTCAGAACCGTTTTCATTAAAGCTCTCCAAACAGGTTTCTCCTGAAACATGATATATATCACAAAGGACTTCTCAGTAATTGTAGGCAGAACATCCTTCAGAGAGAGCCAGAAACAAGTGGAGAAGAGAGATCCTTTTTACACGTTTCTGAATGTGGCATGACTGGGTTTGTACAAATATGGCTATATATACTTTAGAGGGTAAACTCCTCCTAAAAACTAAATTCAGTATTTGAAAACTATATGGCTAGGAGAATGAACTATCAAGATATTATCCTAAACTGCATCCCCACTGATTATCCATAAAATCAGCACTGTGATTTCCAAGGTGAATAAAGATAAATGCCCTCAAAGAAGCCCCTGAATCTGGTAAAACACATGGATTTGGGCAAGGCAGGGTAGGGTGGATGCAACCTCTAAAAAATTGATAAGACCTTTTAAAAAAATTAATTTATTTATTTTTAATTCTTTAACATCACCACATATTTGACCCCTTTTACCCTGTCTACCTTCCCCCTCCCCATCTCCCTCTGGTAACCACTAGTATACAGTCCATGTCCATGAGTCTCTATTTGTTTGTCCTGTTCATTTGTTGCTTCTAGGTTTATATCCCATATATAAGAGATATCATGTGGTTTTCAACATTTTCTGTTTGGCTTATTTTGCTTAGCATGATTGATAAGACATTTTTATAACTAACATTATTCATTCATCAAGTATTTTTTGAAGCCTATTGAGTGCTAAAGACTCCAAGTTGAATACTAAATGAGAAACTACACAGAGTTAAGAAAACATGTGACCAGAAACATTACACAGTAATCAATAGAGACCTCAAGAGAGAGGTGGACTTGAATGGTAAGTGCAAATTAGCCAACTGGGAAGAAGCAGCCCATAGAAAGAAGAAAGAGGAGTACACGTAAACAGCATGGCATGTTACCAGCTGAGAAATGTGCATTCCAGGTGAAGATATCTGAAGAGTTGTTCCATTTGCAGGATGTAGATGAGAACAGACGACTCATTTTGTTGTGAAGGGTGAATATTGTGGTGATGAAATTGAGTTTGAGGTAGACTAGGAGAGAGAAGTAGTGGAGAGAGGCTAAGTGAATTTTTCTCATAATTTGTCTAAAGCCCATTTGCCCTAATAGAAAAGTCCACTCTTTTGCACAAGCAGACTTCTGCCTTCATTATCCTAAGATTTAACTTTCCTATTAAGGCAAATATACCTGACCTAGCCTGACTTAATTAACAGTCTTTATGGCCCAGAGTGCCTCGAATCCCTTTACACCCAAAGAGACAAAGAACTTCTTCATTATGTCAACTCCAAGTTTTCCTTCCCAGAGGAAACAATCTTTGTCAATTTATAAACTTCTATAGTAATTATTATCTGAGCTATGCAGCACTTAATCACACGTCAACTTGTTATTTTAATTTTTTAACGTGTTTACATTATATTTTCCTAAATCATTTTTAGTTCCATGAGAACAGAACTTTTTCCCCATTTCTTATACTTACAGGTGTTGCGTATTACTGGCCACATGCTATAAAGAGGGAAAACAAAACAAAACAAGAATGAAAATAAGCATTAGAAAGAAAAATAATAAAATGAAATAAATTAACTTTCTGCTACATCCGTATTTTTAAAAACTCTATTTTGAAGACATGGGTGGCGAGAGAAGTCTTTGTTTAATCTTTACAAAAAATCGTAATATGTAAAGTTGAAAAATCTAAAAGTACTGATACTCAAAACAGAGTTGCTTACTGTAACCAATGCAGACTCTTCTCCTATACATATCAGATACTCATAGGTCATAGTGAATTTTACGTATTAGCTTTCTAAACAGAAAGGAAACAGAACAGGAGGTGTTCATTTTCAAGTGCCATATGGGTTGAGGCCATTATTTCTGTATGATATTTAACATTTCAATCCGTCTCCTTTTAGGACCCATCTAGAAAATAGAGATGAGCAAGCATACCTTCTTTACGCATTACAGGAGATTACAAAATCAATGAGGCAAACCACTTGTTGAATATTTGACGTCTAAGATTCCAGTTAATGAATGATTCTTTCCATTCTACTCTTGTAAGAGGAAAAAAGTGGGGATATTCAAGGGAAAATGAAGAGGGTGTGAAGATTCCCCATTCCCTATTAGCGATCAATGTGCTCTATCTATGCAGGACTTGTAAGCCTCTTCGAAACAAGGCGCTCTGCAAGTATGAGTTTTTATGAGTTTTTCTTCTATACCAAGGAATATGGTGGGAGGGAGATTATTCAGCTTCTATTCTACTATTCAAAAGGAGTATTTACCAAACTATAAGATTTACAAAAGAATTTCAATACATACATATCAATCTGGCTGAAAACAGTTTTAATAGTATTACTATTCCATAGCTAATAAAAACTTGCTGGCAAAATGCCCTCAGAAGATGGAATTATTTACTCTATCGTGTATGAGAAACAATTGCTTGCACCTTGCCACATTCAGAGCTGCGGTATTCTTACTGAAACATTAAAATCTTAGACAAATGTCTGCTGTTTAAGTCTCAAAGTTGCTCTGAGAACAGGTGTGTTTGAGAGAGAAAAAGCAGCTATAACTGTAAATAGGACTTTAAATTAGGTGCAACTTATACACTATATGCAAGGTCTTCATATGGATATCCATAAATGCAGAGTTACAGTGTTTAACTAATAACTTGAAGAACATGTACAGTTTGGAGACTTCATATAACAAATTTCCCTGATTGCCTTTTAATATATAATCCAAGTATATTTTACCAATACAGAGTCATTTTAAGTCATTCTGTTAGAAAACGAAGCCAACATCTTCCATAATTTTTGAAATAGTTTATTTAACTAATATTTTTTGAGAAATGTAAAAAGTGGAATGATATAATAGAACATTAATCTCAGCGGCTAAAGACTTGTGTTCTCTGGGTATCATTTCCATATCTGTAATCTGAGAGGTCTTAAAAGTGTTGGTAAGGATGTGGAGCTAAGAGAAACCTCACACACTGCTGTTGGCAGAGACGAGTATGAATTAGTAGCACAATTTTATAGAGAAACTAGCAATACATACTAAAGCTGAAGATAAGCATTTCCTATGATCAAAAAAATTTACTCCCAAGTACCTATTTGAGAAAAACTAAGAGATAGTACAAGATTATATAGTTTATACTGAGAAAAAAAAAAACAAATGGAAATAATCTGTAGATTAATAAACAGAAGAATCAATGAATGAATTGTGGTATAATCATAAAAATGAAATATAATACAGAAGTTAAAATGAAAAAAAATAGAAGTACATGTTTCCAAATGCACAAATTTCAAAAACATAATGAGTAAATTGTGAGATGCAAAAATGAAACAGTTTGATGTAATATATAGATAGATAGATAGATAGATAGATAGATAGATAGATATGTATGTTAAAGACAATCAAAACAATGCTATACAAAAACAATACTATATATTGTTTAAGAATGTAGATATGTATGGTAAAAGTATAAAAACATGATGCATAGGAATGAAAAAGATGTGTTCACTTCTAGGTATGAATGGGATCAGACAAGAATTCAAAAGGGAATTAAAAAGCAGTGTTCTTAAACTGAGGGATAAAAAGAATGCAAAAGGGACATAAATTATATTTGCAATAATTTCTTTTTTAAATACCTAAGTTTTAAATAACACATCAAGCTAGTTCATATTTTTTTTCTAGACTCTTTGGTATGAATAAACTAGCCACTAAGGTGCTTTTAAACCTGAGATCCTCAAAGGCCAGGGATCCCATGGCAGCTTCTTGGGGCCCTTAGTAGAAGAAGAAAGCCCAAGCAGCTGGGCTTTGAAACCCAGCACCCTCCTCACTCTGGCCCCTGCCAACAGGACAGCTTCTTGGATCATCTCAGTTTTGATACTTTGGGATTCACCATCTCTTCGCATGGTGTTTCTCCCACAACTACAGCCTGTGGAGAATTCTTCCCCTTGCTCAAGAATTTAGCAACTAACATAATTATTTTCAGTTAGAAGCTTAAAGACAAAGTGTCATTTAGGTAATAAGGGAGAGGTCCCTCAGTGTTCTTTTCTCTCTAATAAAATAACAATGTTCCTAATCCAGTTGTCAATCATCTATCTTTTAGTGTTCCAATGATGTGAGTCCAGCTCTAACCTAAACCACAGGGTAACCTCAGGATTCAGGCAGAAGCTGCTTGAAAACCCAGCTCAACTTGCTGTAGCTGTGAGCTAGCTGGCAGCTGTAGACCAAGGATTGTCAGGAATGTATCTTGTAAAATAAGCCTGCGAATTTGCTACTGCTGAGGACTGGGGGAGGGAGAAATCAACTTCCTCCGAAGTGATGCTATCCAATTTGATTGTAAGCTTCACACAAGAGAAATCATTGTGGTCCCTCATTATGTTAGCGTTTGACAGCTTTCTGACAGCTTCCAATAAAAACAAAATAAGTTGTTTTATAGTAAAACAGGAGAGTCACCAGATGTAAACTAGAAGCCAAAGACAGAACCTCAAGGGAGCCTCTAGGAAGAGACTGAAACTACTCTTAAATCCTTCCAGCGGAGCCCTCAGATATGGTATCTTATGAGCCAGCCAGGACCCCTACTTTGATTCTCATCGTTACCACACCCAGTTTATCCCTCCCTCTCTCTCGGGCGCCAGCGAACCACTTGGGCTTCAGAACCTAAAGCGCGGGCCACCTTGCATGCAGTACCTGCCCTAAACTATGCGTGTGCAGCGAGGAGAGTAGATGTGTTATGTGGTGAAAGGATGGGAGAGGGGAGCAGGGTGCGGAAAGGAAAGCAGGGGAGCAGACATAACATTAAACCTGTGTCATCTGTATCATCAATACTCATCAGCCTTCCAAACTAGGAAAAAAAAAATAAACGCTGGGGAAATAAAATCGCCTTATTCGAGCCTTCTCTCCGGGGTGGGGGAGGGGGGGTGTAGCAAAATGCAGAAAAGCATCGATAGCTCTTTGCGAAGCTTTGCATGGGATAATACTTCTTGCGAATGCGTTTTTTCTTCCAACTCCTTTAGTATCTCCTCCGCAGCGTTTCTCGAGAACCTTGTTGAAATTCCAGTACCTTTACTCACCCCCAAACTGGGGGGAAGGGGGGAGATTGTGAGAGAGAAACAGAAAGATCCCCTTCGTCTTTCCCTTCTTCCTCCGCCTCGCAGGTTTCGGGGCTCATCGCCGGTGGTGGGAGGAGAATCGCGCAGAGTCGAGTGCAGAAGGGCCCAGGCCGCTCTGATCCGCGAGCGCAGGGCGGGCCCGGTCGGGGGCGGTGCCGCGCACCCTGCGCTCCTATAAGGAGCTGTGCGCCGGCCGGGTGTTGATTCCAGCTCCAGCATCCACCGAGTGGACGTCTGTGGTTGCAGTTGGGTTTGGATTTGCATCTTTAAGGAGGGGGGAGAGGAGGAAGAGGCGGGCGAGGCAGGCGAGCACAGCAAGCGGCAGTCGCGGGGACTGTAGCTCCAGCCTCAGCTGCGGAGAAGATCTGCTACGGGTTCGATAGTTCGTCTGGACACGGGATGGAGTGAAGGAGCGAGTGCCTCTCCAAGGGGGTGGGTGGGAAGGGGTTAGCGGTGCAGAGGAGAAAAAGACACTCACAGAGCAAGAAGAAGCCGCGGCGGGCGCCTGCGAATTTTGGATTCGATTGGGAGGGACCGCTTACTCGAGGGAAATGGATTCTGTACCACGGCTGATCAGCGTTTTCACTTTGATGTTCTCCGGCTTGTGGCATTTAGGATTAACAGCGACAAATTGTGAGTACCAGGAGCTGAGGGTGGGTAGGTTGAGATGGGAAAAGATAGCATTTGGAAAGACACTTAACTGTCCAAGCGTGTTCAATTGTGTCTGCTCTGAGCAGAGGAAAAGGTAAAAAAACAAAAAAACAAAACAAACATAAAAAACAACCAAAAAAAAAAAAAACTGATTGGTGTGGTTTCATCACTCTAACCACCCAAAAGTTAGCAGAGCTCAGATGATCCATCCCTGCTGGATTTTTTGCTCTCTTCCAAATCTCAAAGTTCAAGGGAGAAAGGAGAGTCTTTGCCTTAGCCTCCGTGTTCTTTTTTCCTTAGGCTTAGGTAGCTTGGTGTTCTATGCCTGTGTGAACTCAGCCAGGGCTTTTCCCTGAGAAGGCCCCGGGTTCAGATTGTATGCACCGTCTGGGGCTGAACTCCCAGGGATAGAGATTCTCCCAGTCACCGCACTTGGTGACCACAGCTCATCTCTGAATGCGGCTGCCTGGGGTTTGCAGTATGCCCAGTGCCTTGCTGTACATGGCTCTCAGCTCTGCTAGGCAGAAGGCTCCCGTTGAGGTATGTTGCAACCAATGGGCATCGGTTAAACAGGATTGGGAGTTTTGGCCTGAAAGTCATGGCCCAATGTAGTCAAACCACAAGATCAATGGATGTCCCCGTTACAGGAGGAAGAGCTTTAATGCACACTCCACCCCCGAAATCTTTGTACCAAAGAACACATAAAGAGTGCACACTAAGTGTACACTCTACTGTCCAAGCTTGAACCTCGGCAAGTGCAGAGCGTTTAATTTAATAGATAGGGAGGCTGGACACCTGGGGATCCACCACCTGCACTGGGTATTTAAAGAACTCAGTCAAACTTGAATAAATCTGTAGAACCATCAGCGGTTTAAGCTCAATTGATCAGCTGCCTCTCTAGGCAGAGCAAAGGAAGTTTTCCAGCTCTGGAAACTCCTAAATGATAAAGAATGCAATTAAGCCATCTGTGTTTTCCAAAGATGGCTTATTTCATTTCTGGGCTTGCCCCCCATCTGCTAATCCCGCTGGAACCTCGGAAATGTTTGAGTGTTTTGGTACCTTTTAACACTATTTGTTGTGATCTGAATCATCTCCGTGAGAGAAAGGTAATAAGACTACTCACTACAGAGTCCCTCTACTTCATTGCGTAACCTCTTGTGTTCAAGAGGGCCATACGAAAGAGATATTCAACACAGAGTTATACCTCAAGGAAGAGAACTAGACAAATGTTATTTGCTGTCCAAAGCAGAGCCAGTGTTTCTTTCTGGAAGTTTTAGAGATCCAGAATCTATAGTTCATGGCAATGCCTTATAAAAATTTTATTAAAGTTTGCATTCTAAAGGAGTGCTGAAGCGGTCAACCTCTCCAAAAGGGAGGATTCTAAGGGCATAAGTACAGAAATTATTTCAGAGACCTGGTAGAGACAGATTAGAATCTGATTTTTTTTCCCTCTTCCTCCTCCCCCATCTACCCCTGCTTCTCCTCCTCCTCTTCCTTTTTTCTTTTTTTAAGTGAAGTTGTTCTCATGGTGCTTTAGAAACACATCTAAAGTCCTTTAGTAACAGGAAGTTAGGCATGGTGCTGACCTAGTCTGTCTACCTCCTAGAACACTAGAGGTCAGTATTGTCCTAATGATGCAAAGGTGTGGCAGTGAATCGCCGTTTTCCTTTAGCACTTTACCTATCTGAAAATAGTGAATATTTTGAAGATACACAAAGGTGGAGTGAGGAATAAGGGTGAAATAGATAGAACATACTCTATAGAGATATGGTTTGGGTTTCCTTATGTAGTACATTTTCTTAAGAGCAAGGAAAAATGTAAATTGTAGAATGACATTTTCTGTAAATTAATTGAATAATGATTCATATGTTATAATAATGCTTATAAAACCTATATAGCGTGGATTTAAGACTCAAGTTTATCATTACTGATGCGGCAATAAAGCTAATTCTGAAATTTAAAATGAAACTTTGTGATAATGAGTTTTACTATTTCATCACTGACAGTTTCATTTCCCTATTTCCAATCAACATTTCAATTGAATGTACCTTGCTTGCTAAATATTTTGAGGTCAGTGTTCTTAAAGAATAATGATAAATGTTAATATGATGAATAAAGTGTTTTGATCCTGTGAACAATAGAATAGCAGCAGAAAATTACTCCTGAACTCAGTACATCTTTGTCGTCTTCAGAATCTGTGGTGCAGAACCTCTAAAGGAAAAAAGATTTCACACTTCTTCCAGACATCCATTGTCCACACACTTCATTTATTAAATACAGGTTTTGATTTACCATCTATCTATAGTTCGTTAACATTTATATGTATATGTTGAGGAATTGTCAATTTGCACAAGTTTACAAGTTATTTGGATAAATTCCTTTTTTCAAGTTTATATTTTTAAATGATATTTCATGTCATTTGTGATGGTAGCCTTGAAAATGCATTAGTTATCCAAGATATTCCATGGTATCTGTGTATACCTGTGAACTTTGTTAAAGTAAAACCACTTTTGTTTTAATTTTTCTAATAATATTTTGCTGTTGTTATTGCTGTGTATAGAATGTGTGTGTCTGGGAGGGGGTTTAATATTCTCATAATCTTATCAAAACTTGAACATTTATCTACAGGGGAAAAAATGAAGCCTTACCCAATTATAGATTTTATACATTTCTAATTAAACAAAATTAAAATAAAGTCAGGTTAGAAAGCCAGCTACAGTATAGATATTATGAATCTGTGCAGAGAACATAATTACCAACCAGTAATGAAAACCTTGAAAATTCCCCCATTCCAAATTTTCAGGATATTAAATAGCTATAACACTTTCTTTGGATTTACCTAAAGGGAATTAGTTAATTTCAAATGTAGATCTGCTAGGCCGATGTTAAATGAAAAACTCTTTTACATATAATATCAACTCTTTTGACACAAGAAAAAACGATGTGACTTGATAGTTGGTTGAATTGAAACCAGGAGTTTGAAATGCTAAGTTCTAGCCCTAGTTGTGCCATATCTAAGATATCAAATGCTTATCAGGTTATGCATCCTTCTTGTGTTCACATGTTTGGGTGTAAAATAGTAGTTGGGATATGTATCTACTCCCAGACAGAACAGCTGCTTAGTATTTTACTGAAGAGATTCTTCAAATATTAGGTATGCTGAAAGAACATTATAATGGGACAAGAGGAATGTGCAGGACACTTGTAAGGTCACTGTTCATTTTATTATTAATAATAATCAGATGTTATACAATTATAAAGAGTCTTAATTTTGACTAATAAGTAACTTTGAATGCTCTCCAAGCATCTTATCTGTTTGTTGCTACATATTAGGTTCACATAGATAATAGCCTTGAGAGAGAAATCAAAAACTTCATTCTAGCCCTTTCATCACAGGCCAGACTTCATCTAAAATATACAAGAATGTCAATCATATTTGTAGAGATCTTCAAATAAAGATATGCACAATAGTTTGAGTTGTCTGAAGCTTATGTACAAACCCAATCAATAGGTAATATTATAAATAAGCAAAGATCAGGCTGATTTCTTTTAGTGGGAAAGTGTTTGCAGTGTTCTCCTTGTGGTATTTGCAGTCAGCAGAAGTGAAGGAAATATATAATACTCATTAGGAAGAGTCATAAAGATTTTCCCATGTTTGAATGGGCTTATTTTTAGTGATCCATGTGAACTCTCTTCTCTTTCTCTTCACATAATCCCCATCTCCAAAACAGATTCCTATTTCCACAATTGGAAAATGTAAATGAAAAAATTAGACTGTTGGTTTCCACACAAGGTACAGAATTAAGAGAATTTGAATTTCCTTAAGAATAAGATAACTCCCCTCCCTGTTATTCTCGATAATGAATGACTGTTTGGTAAATTACAAGTTTTCTTTTTTCCCTGCTTGTCTTCCCATTGCCTTTTCTTTCTTTTGTGGGACCTAGTTTTCCTTTACTATGTTCCTTTGTTTTTCAGTGCCCATTCGTTGTTACAAAACAATGAATGCGGTATTGTTAGAAATGTTCCTAAAACCTTTAGTTGGTGATCCAAAGTCTTTAGCTTAGATTTCAGAAATCAGCTGAAATATGGCTTTTATGCACAAGCTAATCGTCCTTACCATATAAGAAGGTGAGGGGAGGATAGTTACCTTAAATGCCAGAATACAGTAGTCATTCACTTGATAGGACTTAATTTTGATGCTTCAGTATACTCATTTGGAGCCAATAATGTCATATTTAATTCATAAGAGAAGCTGTCTTAATTCATCAAAACTCTGACACTGTCTGGCTGGTGTCCTTGTAAAGGTTATTGACTTATCCTAATATTCTTGGTGTATTAAATGAAGGAGTTGGATCAATTGATTATCAAGGTCCTATCTAGTCGTAATGTATTCTTGTCTTTAACTGCTAACGTTGCCTACTGGTTATTCCACTTGGATACTTCTAGGCTGATTATACTCAAAATTGTGAAGCAATTATATTTAGAATAACAACATAATAAATAGGGTTTTAATTCCTACTAACCGCTATGCACTTTGTATCTTTCACTTCAAATGCTGTGTCCACATAATTTGGCCAAGCAGCATAACCTGATAGACTTTCTTAAATCTACTTTACAGATGAATAAACTTAAGGTTAAAAGAAGTTAATAATCTTCCCAGGATTTTAATGCTAAGCAATGAAAAAAATCAGGATCTGGAACTATATCTATTTCCAAAGAACACACTTGTGTGAGATGTGGCATTAATTCCCATGCACTTGGTTGAGATCTGTGTGAGCATCTGTGGAAAGTTGCCTTGATAGTCCTGTGGTTAGTCTCTGTAGTTCTGTCCTTAGCAAAGGGCATGGAGGTCACAGTTACCACAAGAGCCAACTCCTAAGTCATACCTGAAAAAACAACTAAACTTTTGGAATCTAGATTTCTTGCAAGATGACAAATATCACATTGATCAATGATAAGAGGCCTCATATCTGGATGTGCACCAGATGCTTTATATATTTTTACAAGTTCCCATAAAAACTTGATAGAGAAAGGTCATAGCCTTGATGAAGACTTGTGACTAAACACACAAACAAACAGATAGACAGACACACATACTTTCCCCCAGCTGTGTCAGGTGCCTTTACATATTACTATTATATTTCTATAGCACTTATAATCCTTGTCTCCTCGATTAAATGGCAAGTTCTCTGATTACCATATTTTATTTAAATGTTTATATTCAATAACTAAAACATTGGACAAATGAATGGATGAGATAATGGTCTCCAACTAAAACTTTATATTTCTAAATTAAATTCTTCTATGGTTCTATGGCTAAAATCTTTTAAAACTTATTTTTATGCTTATTTTTTAAATTAACAAGTATTACTTATTATTATTTTTGAGAGGCCAAGAAGTAGTTAGCATGTGGGGTTATTAAGTGAAAGAGCAGAAGGTCAGATCATTCATTTAAATATGGGAACTGAAGAATGGACCAGTGCACTCACACAGGCTTGCACATATCCATGACTTCATTGCTGACCTGATCCTACTTATGTGTCAAATGGCCATTGGTTCCTAATGAGAAAGAAGGCCTCTTCATCCATCTGACCTCGATACAAATTTTGAGCTAATTTTATTTTGCAACTTTAATGAGTGTTTCATACATAGTATGAAGATTTACAAATATACTACTTTAAAAATTTCTCTTCATAGCTCAGGGTTCAGTATAGAAAGGAAAAGTTTGGATTTTACTTAATGGGGTTTAGAAGGCAATCACTGAAAAGACCTGATTTTATTGCAAACCTATAACATTATTACTCTGATAACATTATTCAGAGTCTCCAGCATCATCTTTTAAAGCTGTGTTTGGGAGAGGCTTTAAGTGCGAATGGTTTGTGTGTATTACTTATTTGAAAAACATGAAAAAATAATCCCCAATTGAAGGTTCTCTTTCTAGAACTCAAGTATTTTAAAATAATTCTGGAGAAATTAAAATGAATAAGGAGATAGAGTCCATGACCTCAAGGAACTTTGAACATGGGCGGCTAGAAAAATTAATTTTTAATCATGTCAAAATGATAAATGCTATAACAAAGGTAAGCAAAAGGTGTAATGCAAGGCAACAAAAGAGCATCTCAGAGTGGCTGGGGCATCAAGACAGGCTCTCTGAGGGAAAAGAAAAGTAAGCCAAAACTTAAATTCAGACTTTACTAGCTGAAGAAATGCAAGGAGATTATTACAGGCTTCCTGTGCAAAGACATGAGAGTAAGGTGTCTTGTAGTGACTTTCTGTAGGAGTGGCTCAGAGGCATAAGGCTAGAAGAAGAAACTAGAGAAGTAAGTAAGCATATGACTCTTATTGTTAAAACTATAGAGTCATGTCAAGATTTTGTACATGTATTAGACATACATGATCAGATTTATGTTTAAAAAATTACTGTGTAAAGAATAGATTAGAATGAGCCCAAACTAGTAGTAAGAAAATTAGTTAAGAGACTATTACAATAACTCAAATGATAATTAAAAAGGGCCTAAAGAAAGAAGTTTCAGAAATTGTGAAGGTTACAAAGAATCGGTAAGAAAATAATGGCCAAGTTAATTCAAAACAGAAATAAATGAGCTAGTAAACTCACAGAAGGCACAGATTTGTGGTTAAAATGTATGCTACAGCTGTTCCCATTGTTTTTGACAAATGAGAGCTATAGATGCTTGAAAAGGTGCTCTGTTCTCTGAAATTAAGTTCTTCTCTGGGAATACCAAATGACCATATTCTCAGTGCAGTATATTTCATATTTGCATGACACCATATAGCATATGCTGTCTGTATCCATCATCATGATGCAACTTCTAGTCTGTAAATTATGTTATTTTTTGTCAGCAGAGTGAGAACTAGTCATTAAAGGATGTGTAATTAAACCTCTACACCCCCGTTCTCATTCCCACTCTGGCAGGGGGTAAACCAGGGATCATTACTATTATCTGTGATTGCTCAGTGGAAATAGGTACAAGAGGAATTGGGAGTGCCACATTGATTTGCTATCACTGGTATTTGATTTGCTGGCATAAATTCCAAGTCTCTACATTTCTAATTGCTTTTGTGCATATTCTTGGGGTTTGATTAATGCCATCTGTTCACTGGATCAGCTGAATTGATTGAGTTTTAAAGGATGACAACAGTAATGTTGAAGATAGAAAGAAAGTGAAGGGAAATGCCAAAACACCACTCATGATGTATATTATTTTTAACTATCCACCTTTGGAAGCAGAAATATCCCTCTGAAGATAGTCCATGGCAAATAACAGTCTAAAGAAATTTGCCTAACCAACAGATGCTTGTAGGTGTTAGTCTGGGCCACTGTTTGCTGAATATATATGTTCAGTTATCTTCCTCTCCCCCTCTCACACTTTTTCTTCTTCTCTTTCCCACTCCTCCTCTCATCATGTGGACATGTAGTTTGAGTGTTGCCACTGGCTTTTCCTTGAGCTTATTATTGTGAAAAGATGTGAGAGGAGGGAAGAGAAAAGTGCTGCCTTACTAAATAAATTATGTGGGCATATTCACCAACCATGAAACCTCCCAACAAGGCCTATTTTGAGGGCAGGCCTGACAGGGATCTGCCACCCACAGGGTACTTGGGAAAGCCCATTTGATTACAACACCCCCACCCATCTGTCCCCAGTCAGCTCTCTCGTTAACTCCATTAATCCCCTGAAGCTGTAAATATGGGAAAAAGCTATTCAATTCATAGAGATGAGCCTTAAGACACAGAGCCCCAGTGGGAGAGAAAATATAGGAATCTAAATCTATACTGAACTATACTTGACTAAAAGAAACAGACTTTTTTTTTTTGCAGGAAAAAAAAAGTTTATAGAAGAGAGAGTACTGAGTTATCTAGAGGAGGGAAAGGGAATGTTCTGAATTGGAGAGGGAAAAGAATAGAATTTTCAGAATGTCCAAGACAAGTGTGCCAGCTTCCCAATTTTGCCCAGGTAGACTCTCCTTATTTCAAGGTTGAAAGTGCAGGAGGTGAGCAATAGGGAGGTGGTAAAGGACAGTGAAAAGGACGCATGCCGCACAGTTTCAGGTGATTTAATTCTCGCTTGGAGACTATTTCCTATGGATGGACCTTGCAGAGTCAGTGTAAGTATAATATGAGTCACTCTATATAAAATGAACATGATGTGGGCATTCAATAATCATACCTGTTGTTATAATTGCTAATGAGACTCAACATGGATTCTCTCAAAATGAGTTCTAATATTAATTAGGGCAAAGATAACTACATTTTTCATTCTCAAGCAAAGATAAGGTTCCACTCTCCCTTCATCTGAGTTATCAGAGAGCTGAGTGATTGTCAAAGCAATCAGAAATGTGTTCTTATTTAAACTCCTATATCTAAGGGACTGTGTGCAGCATTAGTCTCCACCTGACTGAGAAACATGACCACGTGGATTTCTCACTTGATTCTGTGGCTCTGTCTCTGTCATAATATGATCACTGTTTCTGTGCCTTGGCCAGTGGAACTGCTTGCTGGAAAAAAAACAAAAAACAAAAAACAAACAAACAAAACCTCACAAAGGGAGCCTCATAAGAGAGTGGAGAGAACAGTTTCATCTAGAAAAGAAAGAATCACATCCCCTCCAGAAAACTGAGCAGGCTCTTGCAGAAGATGTCAACACTATGGGGGAAGTATCCTTGGATAGACCTTGAGAGAATCAGTGACCCTGAACAGGAGTGTTCAAAAGGTGTTTCAGATACACTAAGCTCCACATTTGCAGGAGACGAAGGAAGATGAAGATAAAATTGGAAAATTGAGAGACTTGAATATCCTCTCTGTTTACTACTAAAGCCTGCTTTGTGTGAAAAATAGAAGTGTTTCTTTGTTCTTGTCACTGTTGGGTTAAAAATCAGGTGCTGGTACAATAATTGAGGAACTATAAATGCTTCTTCCACTTTTAACTGCCCCATTCATTCATTCAAAAAATATTTATGAAATGAATACTATACACATACTTCCCTGTACATTCACAAAAACCTTTTGTTCACTTAAAATCGATTGACGAGGGGCAGGATTAGGGTTCTGGACCACATAGCTCCAGAAATAACAAAAGACAGTAATATCCCTTCAAAACAAAGCCATGGCACTGTGGCCTCTCCACTTTGTTCTTGCTTAATTTATTGAGCACCTCTTCCCTTTCCCTAAATCCTTTCTCTCTGCTTCCTTATCTTCAACATGTCTTTTCCTTTGTTCCAACTTGCTTTCTTTCCGATGCTCCCTCCTTTCTTTTCCTCTTTCCTCCTCCCTCCCTTCTCCACGTTCTTCTTCTCTTTTCCTCTTCTTCATCTCTATCTCTCCTTTCTATCGCTCTTCTCTCATCTTGCCTGTTTCAGTAAAAGTATACAAAATGACTTGTTTTTATATTTTATGGTCGAAACTAATGCTTTTCAAACTTCACCGGAAAAAAAAAGGGTGCATTAGAAATCAGGGAATTCTGAGAGTTCAGCTTCAAGCAGCTGCCGAAGCATGTAATTTCTTGAACTTTATCTTAAACACTTAGGCAAATTTGAATTCTGCTCCATATTCTATCCATGTTTATGTTACAATAAAAATATTTTCCCCAAATCCCCAGCGAAGTTGATTTTCTTAACCCATGGCAGAGGGCCACATATACTCAGGGGCACAGGCTTTTGTTGGCAGAATTTCCAGGGTTTCTTTCTCCCTACTATGCCTTCTAAGATTCCTAAATGAAGAACAACTTCCCTGTCTATCCTTTCATCTTGGAACAACAGATTGCTTCATTTCCCATCCATTGTGACTGTTGTATGAGCTGCAGGTTATGATTAATCAATACAGGGCCGTGAGAAGATCTTATCTATTCACAGGAGGGAAGGAAACCCATAAGCCTACTGAGAGAACAGAAATGAAGCTTTTTGGAGGGACTGTGGATAAGAAGTCTGCTCATACTTGCTCCAGTCTGTGCAGCACCCACTGTAGTTACTTGGCAATGTACTGCCACATCCACAAAATTTACCTTTGAGTGAATGAGCTCTGCCAGATGACAGGATTGGGGTCAACGAGGGCAGATTCTTTCTGATTGGAAACAGGTTGAGCTCACCAGGATATTAGAAGAGAGATTAATGCTTCTCATTTTACAACAATCAGGAACCTTTTGACACAATCAAAAGAAGTGAAACCAGAAGATTGGAATGTTGGAACATTGGAGATTAGAGATAAAGTTAAGTAATGTGTCTCTTCATTGGCAGTATTTCCAGGGTTTCCAAACCTACACCCTGTTCTGGGTGAAACCTGATGAGGTCTCATTTTATTCCTCACCACAGCCCTATGGAAAAGTTGTTCTTCCCTCACTCTTCTGGCTTCAAATAACACTTACTACATGATTTGTTTTTATGATTTTTGGGTAGAAGCTAATGCTTTTCAAACTTCTCCTCTGAAGTGCTATTTGCCAGGAAAAAAAAAAAAGTGCATGAAAATCCAGGGGATATAATCTTTAAAATATACTAGAGTAAGAATCTGCTGGCTTGGATGGTTAGGTAATTTACCCAAGATAAAATAGATAGTAGATGCTCACACTGACATTATATCCTGTTTCCCTGACTCTAAATGCATGCATTTTTTAAATTCTACCTATAGATTCTTTGAGCCCAAAGCTAAGGATGAGTTGTTCTTAAACTAGAGATGTTCAACTTTTCAGAGCCAGTCCTTCTCTTTGATCCATAGTGAGAAAAGCTTTATAACTCTAGACCTACAAATTAATCACCAATGTGCAGGTCACCTTATTCTAACCTTGCAGATAGTCCTTTACCCATATCTAGAAGTCCCTATATGAAGTAGTTTCTATAGTAGTTTCTATAGGTCTAACCATTTATAAAAAAAGTGGATTGTCTTACTTATTAGAGCTTGTGCCAACAACCCTTCTTGCTACTAACGGCCTTGTGGATTCTATCATCAGTGGTCACCATTAGCGTGTCTGTTCCTATTTCACGCTCCCTACAGACCTTCCTCACTAAACGCAGCATTTTTATCACTACATCGTACTTCCAGTCCTAGAATCTGTTGGAAGAAAGTTCTGGGTTTTTGTTGGGTTGGTTTGTTTTGTTTTTAAGTTGGCGCTAGTAAGAAAAACCCTATTTGTGATGTTTTGATTACAGGTTCGAGTAAGACAAGGATTGGATAGCATTCAGATCTATTCTTTGTCTTTGGGCTACAGAGTTCATTGCACACCCAGGCATAATATGCTTTCACCCAGTGGGAGCACATGGGGATCTGGGTTTAACAAGGGCATACCCACTACCATTATTCTTCATCACACACTGGGTGCAATGATGGGTACCTGCTCTGCCAGCCTCAAAGTATCTGCTTGATAGAGGAAGACCAGTCCACGTGTAAACTTTCCTTCATCACAGGCTGCATGGAAAGCTAGGCCAGAATGTTCTTTGCCTTATTCTCAGCTCTCTTGTGTTTGTCCCATCTACTCGAGCTGTTGCTTGGCTTTGTTGTGAGGTCTGTCCTTGTGTCTCTCTGTCCTCCTTTTCAGCTATTGTCTTGTCTTAGTTTTAGAGAGGCTAAATAGTTTGTTTGATGTCCAGCACCCTTACAGTCTTACTTCTTCCTCTACCAATGGCTGCTATCAGGAAAGGACATAGGGAATCCTGAAGTAGTTTACACTGAGACAATTAATAAATTCTGTGTTCTAGCTCTCAAAAATAATGAGTGCTTCAAGAAAAATGGCCCAAATACTTAAACTTACTTTAGTGCAGAAACTTTTGGTTTCCAAAATGAAATCTTGCATAGAATTTCAGTATGTAAAATAAATGTGAAAGATTGCTACTTTGGAGAAAATGGGGAGAGAAGGTGCAGAATCCCACTGCTCAACCTACTCTTCTCTCTGATTCTTCATGGCAGGACTGTGTGAAGACGTTAAGTGCAGGAATCTCTAAGTGAGTAATTTTATGCAAAAGTGGTTATGCACATGGGAGTTTTGAGGAAAGATGAGATGGTGCCCTCAAGTCACCAACACTGTGCTGGTGAGCAGCATCTTGTCCACTCCGTGTACTTGCCACCTGCCTCATGGACTCGGTATGAGTCAATGACCTGCTGTTGAGGTTATTAATACTTTAAATATTACTTCTGCCCAGATGCCTATTTAATCATTTGCAAATGTGTTTTTTTTTTTCTTTTTGCTATTTTGTATTAGTCTCTGAGCAAGAGAATCTTATTGGCATTTGTAAAGATAGTAGCTTGTTAGAGAAATGTATCCTCACTTTGATCTCTATATTTAATAATCAATAGCTATACTTATTTTAAAGAAAATTTATCTTGTGAAGGCCCTTGATTTATCTATCCCCATGCCAGATATCTCCTTGGAACCTCTTTAAAAGAGATTTCATGTTAGCCATACAGTGAATGGCAAAATAACCTCTTGATAAATTTAATTAAAACATAGGTTAAATTAAACCCATGTACAGACAGCAAGACTGGACTTATCTGCAGTCTAGGGACAAACTCCTGGGTGTTGGTATACGAGTCAGTGCTCCCTCAATAATCTCATACCTCTATTTCCTAACTTTTATAAGAGAAATAGAACTTGGCCTCCACCAGTAAGGTCCTCTCAGAGCTCCCTAATGTTAATTAATGTGACTAGAAGTGGCAAAAGATTACAAATTATATAATATTGTTGCATGTTGGGATTCACTCTTGGTTTCTGATTCCGATTGGACTGTTAATTGTAACCACATGCTTGAGTGTTTGCTTAGAGTACTGTACATTAGAAAATCACATTTCATGTATATGTACACACCATATGAAAATAATTCCCATAGTAAATTCCAAATGTTCTTGTTTTGCATTCTTAATAGAATTTAGTATAATAAATAATTTAATACACACACACACAACACACTGTTATTATTAGTTTTCTTTCATGGTTAATATACCAGGTAGAATTTTACATGTGTATACACTCTACATGAACTACTTATTTTGGTAAATGTCAAAATGTATTATCCCTCAAGGTCAATATCGACTTGGATGTCACCTCTGTGAATATTTACCTCTCTGGATAATGAATTAAAATGGGCATTTGAATGAAAATTGATATATATTTATTTTCTTAAATTGAATGTATTTAGCCAAGAAGATGGATAAATGCTGTTGGGAGGTGTGCAGAGGTGTTTCACTGTGGCTGCTTTGTTTTAGAGTGGCATTCAGTAAGTAGCTTTTGTATCTGATATACTGCGGTAATTTTTTTAACAGGTTTTTCACATGTTTTTTTAATCTAATGGACAGAATGCAAAACTTCAAATATGTTCAGCTTGACATTTCTGTAACATAATCAGGAGATAACGATACTTGAGCATATGGATAATAATTGTTCATGAGATTAACAAGCACCTCAGCTTTGCAATTTATTTAGGCCAAGATACTGTTACCTAAGAAACACAAAGCCTCTTCCACAATGATCTAATTAAAGAGGAATACAGGGAGATATGTAAAATTACAAACTAGTTCCTTAGATTTTAAGGTATTGATTTGTTCTTTTGAAGTACCTTATGTCATGTTTTAGAGACATGATATGTATGTCTGTGTGTGTATGTCTATATGCTACTCACTTTTTTACTTAACAAATATAAGTACCACATGTTTAGGCATCTTTTAATATATCAAACAAGGTTGAGATTCTTTCTAAAATTGTGAGTCTATAATAGAAATATTTCATGTTCTTGTTATTACCGTTTTATCAATTTTGAGTAGTTTTATATTGATGTATATATACTGAGTAATCTGATTTTACAAGAACCAGTAAGACATTTCAATAAAAGTATAATTGTGGCAGGTGCTGTGTGCTGTTATATATGCATGGAATGTATATATGCTTTTCTGTATAAATATTCAAACGCATTGCTCTCTTGGTTGTGGCTTTTATAAACAAGATGGATTAGTTTAGCTGTCATATCAGCAAATCTTTTTTAGCCATTAAGAGTCTGATAAAAGACCTGGACTTGGGAAACAATATCATAATTAAGCATAGACTGTGACTTAGTAGTCAAGGGAATAAACCAATGTGAAAATTCATTAGTAAAGTTAATCCAAGAAACATCTGAGCAAGTGAAACAAAATCAATTCAAGGGAAGAATATATAACTCTATTGATGTTCTCGCCCTTGTTGATAACATTGTTTGGGGTAAAGATCTCTATGTTTTCTGTATAAATATCAATTGTTGTTGGAAAATTCAATTTGACTTATTGGGTTCCTATAGCTAAGTGTTTTGTAACTTCATTGGGAAAATGATGCCATTTTGTATATGGTGAAATAAAAATGCTTCAATTGGCCAATGAAAGTCCCATGTTACACATCATCCAATTCTCATCCCAGATTAGAAACTAAAGCCAAGATAGCACCTCTGCTTTTTTGTGTGTGCTAGGAAGGTTTGATTCCTAAAAGAAGCCAAAAACACTGGGAGGGTTATTTGTCCATCATTTATGTGAGAATGTACACACATGCCTGCACATAGTACACATAGGCATTCACTATTAGTTTGTATTTCTATCAGAAAAGAAATTAAACCTAGTAAGATTAGATCAACTAGAAGCAGTTCTGCCCCCAGGAGACATTTGGCAATATCGGTAGACATTTTCAGTTGTCACAACTGGGAGCTGTGTCTAGTGGGTAGAAGCCAGGGATATTAGTAAGCATCCAACAATGCACAGAAATGCACTCTACAACCAATAATTATCTAGCCCAAAATGTCAGGATAGCCGAAGTTTATAAAACTGTTTAGATCTGTCATTCATTAATCATCATGTGTTAATTGAAAACAAAACAAAAAACAAAACACAAAAAGTCTGTCTTCTAACATCTAGTCCTATGCACATATTCTCAGATTAGAAGAAGAAATAAATCCTGGTTCTGATGTGGTCACTTCCTGGCTATGTGACTTCATGTTAATCATTACATATTTTTCCCAAGTAAGAGTGATGAGATCTGCCCTGACTATCTATATAAAAGATGAGATAAGGAATGTTTCGGAGAAGCTGTACACACATATTTTTGATATATTTATATTTATTTTAATTTTTCGTTATTTGGAGGAGTAAAAGCCTAGCTGTACTGTCCCCATGGACTTTAACAAAGGATAACAGGGGTGATGTGGGCATAAAGTGAAGAGGAACCAAGGGGACATATCCTGGACCAGGAACTGCAAAGCTTAATTTCATATCATTTTTCATTTTTGTAGTCACCTCGTGGTTAAATTTTCAGTCTCATTTTAAAAAGCAACTGGTTAGGTCACCTTTAGCAGAGTGCCATGCAATAGCTAAAGTCTGCTAGATAGTAAAGCACTTTCCAATCGTTTGTTTTACTTTTTTCTTTTAATATGACCCCTCTAGCATACCTGTATATTTAAAAGTTCTAGGATGAAACTAAAGGTGAAAAAGTGGCCTATGCATGTGCTTCTGAGGTGACATAGGTACATGACTCAGGAAAGGCTGTAAATCAACCAATTCAGATGACATTTTCTACCTTATTTAGCAGCTTAATAATCAGTTAGATAAGGATACTGTCTTCAGTTGCTTATCTGCTCTAATTCAATTTTTAATTTTTAAAATCAACTAGAAACAGACTTAATAGTCTTTGATTTGTCTTTTCAATGGAAATGAGATAATTGGCCTTGGCCTCTACTGGATTTCCACTTTTTGAAAAAGGCAGATTATGAAAGTCAGAGGCTGAAAGTTGGAAAATGGAGATGATTGGAGTTATTGTAGTCTAGCCATGACCTATATAACCTATGTAGAGCTCCACACTTCCTAAAAGCATTCCAGACAGGTGGCTGCTCCATCCTATTACTTATAAGTGCAGAATAATGACTTCACAGGACAGCTTATGTTCCTTCACAAAAACTATAATGATCATAGTATCCTTCCATTGTGCCATAATCTATCTCCTAGCAGCACCAAACCACTTTTCTGAGCTCTGCTCACTAGAGCATCTCAAACCAAAGCTCCTCCCTTTTCATCATGATCCTTCTACAAAACATTAAGGACAGCAACTCCATTTCTCTTAGTCTTCTGATATCACTTCTTTCCCTTTAATATATCAAATTTTTCCTATTACATGACTCTTCCTCTTTGGACTTCTCACCATCAGGTTCCCTAATTCTCCTTTGTCAATGCTCTATTCAAAATATTACATCCAGAATAGGACACAGTCCTTCCTCCATATTTGTTCTTATTGAGTGTGGGGGCCATAGTGTGATGGACATAAGGAAACCTGGATTGCAGGGGAATTCAGGAAGGTTTTACAACATAAATTTTCAAGTCTAAAATGAGACAAGCTAGAAAGCACCAAGAATTTATTATCTCCAGGATACTGTTGTCTCCTTTGTTTTTTTATATTTTATTTTTTTATTAGTTTCAAGCATACAGTACATTGGTTAGACATTTTTATAGTTTATGAAATGATCCCCTTAATTGCAATTTCTCTCCTATTGCTCTCCGCCTAGCCATTACATTAATGTTGTCTGCATTCCCTATGCTGTGCTCCCCATCCCCATGACCATCTATCAACTACTCATTTGTACTTCTTCAACCCTTCACCCTTTCTCTCAGCCCCTTATTCTCTAACCCCTTATTTTCTGGCCATCACCAGATTGTCCTCTATATTTGTGAGTCTGTTTTTGATTAGTTTGCTCTTGTTATTTCTTAGATTCCACATATAATTGAAATCATATAGTATTCATCTTTCTCTGTCTGACTTATTTTACTCAGCATAACAATCTCTAAGTCCATCCATGTCATTGCAAATGGTAGGATTTCATTTTTTAATGGCTGAGTAATATTCCATTGTGTATATGAACCATAACTTCTTTACTCAATCATCTGTTGATGGGCATTTAGGCCGCTTCCATATCTTGGCTATTGTAAATTGTGCTGTTAGGAACATAGAGGTGCATAGATCTTTATGAATTGTTGTTTTGGTCTTCTTTGGTTAAATACCCAGAAGTGCAATTGGTGGGTCAAAAGGTATATTCATTTTTTTGAGAAACCACCAGACTATTTTCCATCGTGGCTGTACTAATTTGCAATCCCACCAACAGTGTATGAGAGTTCCCTTTTCTCCACATCCTCACCAACATTTGTTGTCCTTTGATTTATTGATGATAACCATTCTGACAGGTGTGAGATGATATCTCATTGTGGTTTTAATTTGAATTTCTCTGATGATTAGCGACCTTGGGTATCTTTTCATATGTCTATTGGCCATCTGTATTTCCTCTTTAGAGAAATATCTGTTCAGGTCGTCTGCCCATTTTTCAATTGGATTATTTGTTTTTGTTGTTATTGTTGTTCAGTTGTATGAGTTCTTTATATATTCTGGATATTAACCTTTTATCAGATGTATCATAAGCTAATATTTTCTCCCATTCAGTTGGTTGTCTTTTTATTGTGTTGATGGTTTCGTTTGCTGTACAAAAACTTTTTAGTTTGATGTAGTCCCATTTGTTTATATTTTTTGTTTGTTTCCCTTGTCCTAGGAGATGTGTCCAAAAAGAAATTACTATTAGCAATATCAGAGAGTTTGCTGCTTATGTTTTCTTTTAGAATTTTTATGGT
The DNA here is from genome assembly GCF_000325575.1 of Pteropus alecto. Lineage (NCBI taxonomy): Eukaryota > Metazoa > Chordata > Mammalia > Chiroptera > Pteropodidae > Pteropus > Pteropus alecto. The sequence goes on from NW_006442484.1 coordinate 2,467,595, forward strand.
TTTGGGTCTTACATTTAAGTCTTTAATCCATTTTGAATCTATTCTTCTATACAGTGTAAGATGATGGTCTAGTTTCTTTTCTTTTCTTTTTCTTTTTGCATTCATCTGTCCAGTTTTCCCAGCACCATTTATTGAAGAGACTGTCTTTACCCCACTGTATATTCTTGCCTCTTTTGTCATATATTAAGTGAACGTATAAGCATAGATTTATTTCTGATTTCCGTATTCTGTTCCATTGATCAATACATTTGTTTTTATGCCAGTACCATGCTGTTTTAATTACTGTAGCCTTGTAGTATAGTTATATATCAGGTAATGTGATACCTCTAATTTTGTTCTTCTTTCTCAAGATTGCTGTGAACTGTTGTCTCCTTTATCCTACTCACTGTTTTCACTTAATTAAACCTCAAGTTATATAAATGATTCTTCTCACTTTGCTCAAGAATATCTTGCAAAGATTCATCTTGGTAGTTTTTCCTAAACCGAGTGAATTGTAAACTCTCATCTTACCTCTACTTACCATCTCATCTTACCATCTTCTGCATGGTCAGGTTATAATCCTCTCTTCTCTAGTCTTAATTTTGCTATCCTGTAAACCCTTAAAGCCTATACAATATATGTTACATCTTAAGTACTTATTTATATATTTCCTTTTATTGGACTCCATTTTTCTTTTCATTCAGAATTTGTCCAGTTACGAGTCAATGTAAGGAACTACATTTTACATAGTCTCTGTTTACAATGATGTTAGCTGTGGGCTTGCTATACATGACTTTTATCATGTTGAGGTAAGTTTCTTCTCTACCCACTTTGTTGAGACTTTTTATCATAAATGGATGTTGAATTTTTGTCAAATGCTTTTTCTGTATCTCTTGAGTTGATCATTAGATTTTTATTCTTGGTTTTGCTGATGCTCTGAACCATGTTAATTATTTTGTGGATGTTGAACCACTGTTGCATCCCTGATATAAATCTAATTTCATATTGACGTGCAATCTTGTTAATATATTGTTGAATTTGGTTTGCTAGTTGTTTTTTTGTTGTTGTTGTTTTTTTTTTTTTTTAGGAAATTTGCCCCTATGTTCATCAGGAATATTGGCTTTTAATTCCTTTTTTTTTTTTTTGGTATTGCTTTCTCTGGTTTTGGTGTCAAGATAATTCTAGCTTTGTAGAATGAGTTTATGAGTTCCTTCCTCTTCAATGTTTTGGACTAGTTTGAGAAAGCTTGGTATTAATTTTTTTTAAATGTTTTGTAGAATTTACCTACGAAGCCACATGATCCTGGGCTTTTATGTGCTGGAAGTTTCTTGATTACTGCTTATTTTTATTGGTAGAAATCCATCTGTTTGAATTCTGTTTCTTCCTGGTTTAGTCTTATAAAGTTGTATGTTTCTAGAAATTTATCCATTTCTTCTAGATTGTCCAATTTGTTGGCATATAATTGCTCATAGTGTTCTTTAATGATCCTTGTATTTCTGTGGTGTCTGTTGTAATCTCTCCTCTTTCATTTCTGATTTTCTTTTTTTTTTTAACTAATTATTTAATTAATTATTTTTATAGTGACATTGGTTAATGAAATCCAGTAAGTTTCAGGTGTACAATTTAACAGTAAGGCTTATATATATTGCATTGTGTGTTCACCTCCCATAGTAAGATTTCTTTAAGTCACCACATAGGTGATCCCTTTTACCCCAATATCTCCCTCCTCCCCCAGCCCCTCCACCTTCTGGTAACCTATAATCTATTGTCCATGTCCATGAATTTCTGTTTGTCCTGTTCATTTGTTGCTTTTAGGTTTCTACCCACATATAAGTGATGTCATGTGATTTTCAACTTTTCCTGGCTGGCTTATTTCACTTAGCATGATTATCTTGAGGTTCATCTATGTTGTTGCAAATGGCAGTATTTCATCTCTTTTTATGGCTGAGTAATATTCTATTGTATATATGTACCACAGCTCCTTTATCCAATCATCTATCGTAGCACACTTCTGTTGCTTCCATGTCCTGGCCACCGTGAATAAAGCTGCTATGGACATTGGTGTGCAAGTATCTTTTTGAATATGAGTTTTCAAGTCTTTGGGGTAAACAGCCAGTAGAGGGATTGCTGGATCATACAGTAGATCATTTCTTAGTTGTTTGTGGAAATTCCATAATGTTTTCCAGAGTGACTGTACCAATTTGCAGTCCCACCAGCAGTGTGAGGGTTCATTTTTCTCTACATCTCCTCCAACATTTGTTATTATGTGTCCTGTTGATTATAACTATTCTAACAAGTATGGAATGAAAACTCCATTTCCCAGTAGCTAGTGATAATGCACATCTTTTCATGTATTTTGGACCATTTATATGTCCTCTGCCCATTTTTTGCTTGGATTGTTTGTTTTTTTGTTGTTAGTGAGTTGTATGAGTTCTTTGTATATTTTCAATATTAGGCCCTTATTGGAGACATTGTTTGCAAATATATTTTCCCATTTGGATGGTTGTTTCTTTACCTTGCTGATGGTTTCTTTTGCTGAGCAGATTTTTGGTTTGATGTAGCCCCATTCATTTATTTTAGCTTTTACACCCCTTGCATTTGAGATCAAATTCATGAAATCGTCTTTAAGTCCAAGGTCCATGAGTTTAGTTCTTATGTTTTCTTCTATGCATCTTACTATTTCAGGTCTTATATTCAGGTCCTTAATCCATTTTGAGTTAATTTTGGTGTGTGGTGATAGACAACAGTCTAGTTTCATTCTTTTGCAGGTGGCTTTTCAGTTTCCCCAACACCATTTATTGAAGAGGCTTTCCTTTCTTCACTGTATAGTTTTGGCTTTTTTTTAACATGGATTTATTTCTGAACTCTTGATTCTGTTGCACCGATCCATGTGTCTTTTCTGCCAATACCATGTCATTTGGATTATTGTTGCTTTGTAGTATAATTTGAAGTCAGGCACAGTGATGCCCCGTCAGGCACAGTGATGCCTCGTGCCTTGTTCTTTTTTCTCAGGGTGGCTTTGGCAATTCAGGGTCTTTTGTACTTCCATACAAATCTGATGATTTTTTGTTCTATTTCTTTAAAAAATGCCGATGGGTTTTCGATGGGAATTGCATTAAGTCTGTATAATGCTTTAGGTAATAAGGTCATTTTAACTATGTTGATTCTTATAATCCAAGAATAAGGAATATCTTTCCATTTCTTTATATCTTCTTTGATTTATTTTAATAGAGTCTTATAGTTTTCATTAGATAGGTACTTCACATGTTTTGTGAGATTTATTCCTAGGTATTTTATTCTTTTCATTGCAATTGCAAAAGAAATACTTTTTTTCCTCTTTTTTTTTTTTTGACACTTCATTATTAGAGTATAGGAACACTATGGATTTTTGAATATTGATTTTTTTATCCAGAAACTTTACTGTATACAATTGTTTCTAGTAGTGTTCTTGTGGAGTCTTAAGGGTTTTCAATATAAAGAATCATGTCATCCGCAAATAGTGACAATGTGACTGACTCCTTTATTTCCTACTTGGATGCCTTTTATATCTTTCTCTTGCCTGATTGCACTTGCTAGGACCTCCAATGTTATATTGAATAACAGTGGCTATAGTGGACAGCCTTGTCTTGTTCCTGATCTCAGAGGGAAGGTTTTTTAGTTTTTCACCATTAAGTATAATGTTGACTGAAGGTTTGTCCTATATAGCCTTTATTATGTTAAGGTACTTTCTTCTATACTGATTTTGTTAAGTATTTTGATCATATATGGAGGCTGTATCTTGTCAAAGGCTTTTTGCATCTATTGATATAATCATATTATCCTTATT
>NW_006442484.1:2472125-2478264 GCF_000325575.1 Pteropus alecto
TCCTTTGAGTCTATATTTGTATTTTGAGCTGAGCTAGCTCCTGAAGGCAGCATATAGTTGGGTTTTGTTTTTTGATCCAATCTGCAACTCTGTGCCTCTTTATTGGTGAGTTCAGTCCATTTACATTTAGAGTGATTATTGAAATATGAGGTTTTCCTGTAGCCATTTTATCTTTTGCTTTCTGTAGGTCTGTGGTTCCATTGCTTCCTTGTCCTTGTGTGTCTGTTTCCTTTTTATTTTTTGGTTGGGTTTGTGGGTTTTCCCTATGCTTCTTCTAGTTTTAAGTTATATACTTCAGTTCTGAATCTTTAGCATGTGGTTACCATTACAAATATGTAGAGGATAGTGTGTGTGTGTACATATGTGTGTGTGTATATATAGTCTATTTTTCTTCTGCATGTTCCTTATCTGTATTCTCCTTTTCGAAGCTGGATCTTTGAATCTTCCCCTTTTCTGTCATTGTTGTCTCAATTTGTCCCTATGTATGCTGAACTTTCATTACTATCTTGCTATAGCAAATCTCTTTTTATTGTTTAAGTTTATAATGCCCTGTGTTTAGAAAGGGTTGCACTCCTCTGCTTCTATCTGCCTACTAGTCACCTTATTCATAGTTATGCATTTTTCTTTTTTTTGTCATTTTGTTTTAGGTGAGCTGACCCCTTTCAATATTTCCTGTAATGCAGGCCTCATAGTGGAGAAGTCCCTCAATTTTTTTTTTTTTTTTTTAATGTCTGGAAAGGTCTTTATTTTCCTTTATATCTAAAGAAGAGCTTTGCTAGATACATTATTCTTGGCTAGCAGTTTCTTCCATTTAATAGTTTGAATATTTGATTCTACTCCTTTCTGGCTGGTAAGGTTTGTGCTGACAAATCTGACAATAGTCTAATGGGTTTTCCTTTATAGGTTACCATCTTCTTTTCCCTGGCTGTCCTGAGAATCAATTGTCATTGATTATTGACAATTTTATTACAAGATGTCCTGGAGAAGGTCTTTTTGGGTAGAGATCATTGGGTGTTCTGTTGACTTCTTGAATTCCAAGCTCCAGCTCATTCCTTAGATTTGGGAAATTCTCATCAACTATTTATCTTAAAATGCTTTCTAATCCCTACTCCTTTTCCTCTCCTTCATGAATGCCCATTATTTATGTTTCCTCTCCTGATAGTATCAGCTAGTTCTTGTATTTCTCTATCATTGTTTTTCATTCTTTGGTTTTTCTCTTTTTCTTTTTGATTTATTTATAGATTTCTGTGTTTGAAATCACTTATCCTTTCCTCCATTTAGTTAACTCTATTTCCCAAGCTTGCTATTTCATTTTTCATTTCTTTCAGTGCGTTCTTCATCTCTAGAAGTTCTATTCTGTTCTTTTTGAGAGTTTTAATCTCCTTGCTAAAGAACTCATTATGCTGGTCTAGTTGTTTTTTTTTGTTTTGTTTTGTTTTGTTTTGTAGAACAAGCGAGTTTCTGTGTATGCATTAATTTTAAGAGATGAATTTCAACAAATAATAGCTAAGGCCTTAGCTGTTCCCTTTATTTAAATCACACATTTCTATGTCTTTAAGCTTATTTTCTGGAGATTTTTCTCTTTCTTTCTGAGCTGCCTTGTCACCTTGGTTGTTCACGGTGTTTAATGGACTGTTTTTCTGCCTGGGCATTAAGGGAAGTCTGCTTCCCCGCCCCACCCACTCCCCGAAATAAGATTTATTATATAAAGGTCTCTCTTTAGCCTGTTGCAAAGAAGACATTTTTCTTTTGGTTTCCAGCCTCTTAGATCCCTGAATTATTAAAGTCTTAATAATTCCTTTATTTTTCTTATAGATATTCAATCACGCTTGCTGCCCTCAGTCTCAGTCCCTGTCAGTGTTATCTACAGTTTCGGTAGCTTTTGCCCAGATTTCCCTGGGGCTCCATGGTGTTTGATCTTGGTGGATATGGAGGGAGGGGCCTTCTGGGATGGAAGCTGTGGCTCAGCCTCCTGTTTTGCAGCCACGGCTGGTAAAAATCAACTATTGTTTCTCTTCTGTCCCTGCTTCTCTGCCATCCCCACTTTTCTGCTTTCTGCCCTGATTCCTGGGCACTGCCACTGCGTGAAGTTCACAGCTCTCTCAAGCAGGGCTGTTCAGGGAATTCACTGAACCTTCACCCCTCCCCTTCCTCCTGCAGGGAGTTCTGGCTGTGAAAGGCAGCTTCTTTGTTTCTCCCAGTCCACCGCCTGACACTGGGGTTCTGACTTTTGGTAGCTCTTATGCACAGATCTCATGCTTAGACCTGCCAGTGTGCACGTTGGGTGTTTCTTGTTGAGTTTTAGATGTTTAGCTTATTGTTGTTTCAAGGAGAGAGATCTGAGCACATCTCTCTGCCATGTTTCTGATGTCACCCCATTTCTGATTTTCTTTATTTGGGCTCTTTTTCTTATTTTCTTGATGAGTCTTGCTTGATGATTTTTAGTCAGTTCTTAGTTTCCTTGATCTTTTCTATTGTTTCCTAGAAAGCACAAATATGTTCTGGAGTAGAATATAAAATCTCATGGATTTTTTCAAATAAAATATGAGATTTCAAACATGTTTCTGGTTTCAAAATGTGTACCCAGAAGTTCAAGGTTAATGAGTTCACTCTTCTCTGACTTAGAGACTCCTCGGGAAAATATTTGTAAAGAGTATCCCTAAATCAATCTATTTGGACTTACATAAAGTTTTTTTTAGCTTGGCCTCCAGTTGAAAATGTCTTTCTTGAACCCTCCCCCCTCTTTTTAAAGACAGTTACTAGATTGTTTTCAATGTAGAATATTATAGTGGTTGTGTCTTATCTCATAGCACCCTCTAATAAGAAAAAGGTACTATATGGGCAATGATAATATTAATACTCATTTTCTTTTTATTCTAATACCAATTTACAGACACACCTCCACTACTGGCTTTATGGGTTGTGAAAAAAGTGTAATGCAGTGATAATGACAGAAAGCTAATTTCTCTGCCCCAACTCCACTTATCCTAGCCTTCTCAAAGAAAGTCCTGCATGGACTCTGCATTAGGACTTTAAGGATTTTCATTTGTGTTTAAGAAGTGTTATGAATATCCAGATCCTGTGCACAAGTCACTGTGTATATATATGCATCTGTGCATTTTTCTTGGATAAAGTTATGATGTTTCACTTTATTTCCAAAACACATCCATGACTCAGAAAAAAAATTGAAGAGGAAAAGGCACTGATCTTCATTTCCCAGCATGTCTTCAGTAAGGGGAGGGAACAGTCTGAATCTAAATGGAGTGATAGTGATTTTCACCTAAGTGTGCATGAGTGGCATATTCTCTTTCAGCTCCTGACAGGATGGTGTGAGCTCTGCAGTGGGGTGGGGAGTGAAGGGTATGAGAAAGAGCCCCTCAAAGGGGAAATACTGTTTAGAATGTAAAATACAAGGACAGGAAAGAGAAACTAAAGATTTCACAATTTTGCCAAAGGCCAAATATGCACATCACAAACAAGCTGGAATTAATATGGATGAACATTTTTATATTACAAAGAATAGAGATTCAAAAAAAATATTCAGAGGCTGTCCCTTTGTCCTTTGCAAACTCTCCCCTGCCATCCTTTAACAAAGAAGAAACAGACAGACAAGAACAGCTTAATGTCAAAAATTTGCAAGTCTCTGAATATCCACCTGAAAAACAGCTGCCCCTTACTGAGAAATCACTGAACTTTAATTATTTTTATTGCATCAGAAGAAAGATGGCTAAGGTATACATTTTTTATTCAAATGTCAGGTGCCCAAAGAAATCACACTTCTACTAGGTCCAGTTACAGCATTAGGTGAATTTCGTACAAAAGAAGACAATTGGGTTCTGAATGTTAAAGGGACTTTCTAGAGAGAGAGGTGAAGAAAACATTTCACAATAGCCAAAGGCTCCACTGCAGAGCTTTGACATACCCTGAGTAATCCTGTTCTCTTTTCAGAGGAAGCCAAAGAATGAGTGTGTGGCTGATCTGGAGAGAGAGATCTTGCTTTGGGCACATATTTTTTATTAGGTGGATACTGAGCTGGCCTTCAAAACCTCCAATGTAAGAGAATTATTTTATACTAAAATCTCAAAAATCTCTGAAACTGAGCTTGAGAATGCAGCTTGTTCAAATCATCCTTTCTCGGTACCTACCATGGCCTAAGAATTAAATGTTTACCATGTGATACTATTAGTAAATACAAGAAAAACTATGAGGAAGGCCAAACATTTATGGAGCACTTATTGTAGACCAGAAACAATTCTGTTATTTGCATCTATTAGCACATTTAATATTCATGATAATTCTACATAATTATTTTATGTTGAACCCTAGTTTACAGATAAGAAAACAGAGGCATAGAGGGGTAAAGTCACTTGCCTCAGGTCATAGAGCTAGAAAGTGAAAAGGCAGTCTAGCTCTAGGGCCCTCAATCTTCATGTCAGAGGTTGACATTATAATCCACATCTGACAAAGGAATAAATGTGACTGGTTCAGGTCAAGAAATTTACCCAAGGTTAGTCACTGGTATACGATAAACTTGGCTTTGACCTAGGTCTGTCTGACTGCACATGCCTTTTCCCATTCAACATCTCTTCATACAACCTGTATCTTGCATATCATTAAATATGTCCTAAAAGGGATATTGGTTTCTTAAGTCTGGTGCCTGAACCCAATCAAGTGGATAAGATGAAGCTCAATTGGATTTTATTAAGTCTATCACTCTGAAACACTCCATGCCACATGTTGCCCTGGGCCTCTCTGCCATATAATTTTCTCCTGGGTGCTTGATACATTCCGGTGAAGCCAATGACTCAACTGTTAAAGGTATAAGCTATAGCTCCTTACTCAGAAATGTGAAGTCTTCCACAAGCCAGCCTCTCTCCTTTTTCAGCTACATTATCCCATTCACTTGATACGCATTTATCAAGTGCCTATTGTGTACAGTCAGTATGTAATAGTGGTAAAGAGCCAGTCTTTGCCCTATGACGCTGTAAGTGAGGAAAAGTAATTTTATCTTGACCCTTCTAGGTTCTTGGCTGAAACACCCCTGTAATAAAAGACAGAATAAAAGGCTAAAAAACAATCAGAAGTTTAATAACTTATAACCTCCTGTATACATAGGAGATACCCAGTAAAAATGGGTAACTCCCCAAATTGGTCCAAGCTTTCTCCTTAAATACTTTTTTCAGCCAAGACAAAAGAATGTTGTTGGGGGTGGGGACAATTATGGGAATTTACCATGAAAAAGCACACTGAAGAGGATAAGGTTGCTATGCAAATTTAAGTCCATGCCTTCTCTATTGATAAGAATTTATAGAAATTTAGTCTTATTTCTAGTATAGAGAGGGCGACACTCATGCAATTGGAGATATCCCACAAGAGGGTAATTTCCACTTGGTTTTCAGAGATTATCCTGTGTCTGCTGTTTCTTAAAATTAACCAGCTCAAAGAGGCATATTTTAGGGTTGTGTACTCTGCCCTCCTTCACCACTTGAGAACAGGGTCAGAGGCCCAAGGAACATTGTTTTTTTTTTTTCTGCTGTCATTGTTTTCATTGCATTCCCTGCCCCTGCCTTTCATGTGCTTGCATGTAAACCGTTTCTCCTTTGCTTATCTCAGTCCCAGCCCTTGCCAAGCCTATGCTGAAACCTTTATTTCTCTCTTTTACACAGTACTGTTTCTCTGGGTCACTAACACATTTTGTCTGTATTACAATTTTTTTTTTTTGTCGTATCTCTAATCCTCCCCAATAAGTTGTTCCTTGAAGTGAGAGCCACTTATTACCCATTTTGTAGTAGTAGTAATTTGTTCCCATTAAACAAGCAGCATGTGCAGTGAAGGTATGCTTTACAGAGCCAGACAGAGCCTAGATCCAATCCTAGCTCTAATCTAGAAATTTAACTGGGGAAAACCTCTTCACCACCCTTTCTGTATCAGTAAAATGAGAATTCTTTTTTTCCCTCCTATTTTTTTTTCAGTACATTTCTGCCAGCTATAGTGCTGATATGTTGTTTAATGGATGCCCTTTCCTTTTTCTTTGTATTTGGTAAGTGCTCGATAAAGAGTTTTGTTGTTTCTTCCTAAGGTAGATTTAAGGTCATAATACTCTTGTTTGCTTCTAATTTCTATTTAAAGGTTTGTTAGC
>NW_006442484.1:2478303-2486083 GCF_000325575.1 Pteropus alecto
TCCATGGATATCTGGTAAATGTGTACTTCCTTAAATTATTTGCAAAATTATCACAGGATAGTTGTATTTATCATACTTTCAAATGCGTACAAGTTAAAAATGACAAGGTTTATAAGGCTTTATCATTTTTGTTTACAAATGTTTCTTTTTGGACAACCTATATTTCTCTTTTAACCTGAGTCATCTAGACAGAAGTATTGTCAGTATGTGTGTCCACACACAAAGAGAAATGGCAAAGCCAGTGTTTTTGGGTCCCCCAGGTTCTGAACCATGTTGGACGGCCTAATAAGCCTACAGTAGAACTTGAACATAGTGTTTTTAGAGAATATCAGTAAGGCAAATATTTACACATATTTATTATTATGGGCATTATGCAAGATATTGAGTTACATCAAATTATTATTATTTTTTTCTTTAATGGCATGGTTTCTCCAAGCTTTTGCTATAGTATTGTGCAAAGGAGAAACTCTAAACAGAGAAAGTGTTTCCACATTTGCTTAACTGAACATCTCTACTTACATTATTGCTCTGCAGAAGCCACTTTGGAAAACACTGATTTGAGGGCTTTTTGATTCATCACTGTCATTGTCCCTGTAATCTCTTTTCTCTAGTGCCACCACTAGCCTCTGGATTTATGTCTTCTCATTCCCTTTGAATGTTCTCCATATAGAAGGAGGTATAGTAGCACATTACTGCCATCATAGAATCCTCATCTCAATCTTTGATCTTTGGAGACAGATGAGGCCAATGATTCAGAAAGGTATGGTGCTTTATGTGTATCTCATGGAACATGAAGAGGTTGTTGTAGTTTGTGCATAAATCTTAAAGCTGATGTTCTCCCAAAAAGTGACTGGTATTTATTTTCAACCTGAACCATGCTACGTTGCCTTGCTTTGATAGATATCCTTAATACATTTAATTATTAAGAACACAAAATAACTAGATTCTATTAGCAAGATCTTAGAAAAGAAGGTGTGTTGGGATCACAATGATAAGTCACTATGCTTCTGGATTTTCTGGGGCTGTCCTGACATCCAATTTCCTAATGCATATGCTTACCTTCCATCTGTTCCCACCTGCGTGAGCTGCCCTTCTCCTTGACATGATACCTTTGACACACTGGCAGGGCTGTTGAGCAGCTTCAGGCACCAGTTCCTCTCAGATTTCAGGGCATAGCTCTGTGCTTTGATGAAGAATACTTCTGACTGAATTTCAATTTCTCTGAAATATCAATCTTACAAACTGTCTGCAGCTTTGGTTACACTTGGCATACTCTGCTCAGGGCACTGAAATAAAATTTATAGTAGAAACCAGCTCAGAAACACAAGCTCTCTTCAAAGTGTGTTATTTCTGAATGAAATAGGCACCAAGAGAACATCAATAGTGCTTAATCTTCGCTGGGTGGAGAGTTCTCTTGGACTGTAGCATGTTAAATATCCAGGGTTAACATGTAAAAGAGAAGTATGCACAATTGTTCAGTTGATCTAACATTACAGATAGCTGAGGTAGAATAGGAACAGATGTAATGATAAGTGACAAAATGTTTCCGGGTGGTATTACATCTTATGTGTACATCTACAATAATTTGAGGCCTTAACAATTACAAAAACCTAGTTTTCTTTCCATCTCTTTTGTCTTCTGAACATGCACACAGTTCTCATAGATAAACACAAATGTCCCATTAGACACATAAAGGTGGTCTGAAGTTTAGTTGTTTCTAGATAAAGATCTGATGCAAAGAGTGTCCCCAGGAGAAGCCCTGGCCTGCTTATAAGAGGGCCATCATTTGTTCATCAGAGGTACTACTTTTTACCTCTAAGGCAGAGTGTTACTAGCAAGGGCAACTATAGGGTGGTACCAGCTATCCAGAATATATTGAAAGTCAATGTTGCCTCTAGTGTTATACTATGGGTTTTGGACATTTAAAATGGTTTATGATATGGACCCCAATCATAATGAACTTTCCATCTCTCGAAGAAGCTAAACTTAATTTTAGCAATAAATTATATGCTTTATAATGGGGGAGCAGAGGTATTAAAAGAGTATTGGTTTGAGAATTACATAGAGTTGAGGCAGAATTCCAACTTAGATAATCTAAACAAGCACTCTCAGCTCCAGTTTTTTCATTTACACAAAATGACTGTAATGTCCATGTCACAGAGCTTTGGTAAAGGTCGAGGAAGACATCTAATTTACCCACTAGATACGTAGTCATCACGTAGAAATGCTAAGACTGTTTTGTTTTGTTTTATTTTCTTATGGCATTCTTCTGCAGCACAAAGAAAGATTTCTCAAACTATTTGTGAAGAACTAATACCTCCCTCACTCCTCTCTCTTGTGCCAACCATAGCAGGCTAATACTTTTATAAAATACAACAAAATGAACTACTAGAAAATTAGAATGAAGAAATAACAAAGATATAGAAAATAGAAGCCAAAATTTTACTATTATGTTCAACATAAAATATGAAGCCAGAGATTGCTTTAGGTTTCTCAATGTGCACTCTGCAGCTATGTGCCTATCTTATCCTGGACTGGTGACAAAGGGTCTAGAACCTCAACTAGTCTATAGTGTGGTCTGCAGGTCACACTTCAAGCAGCAAACTAAATGACAATGATATGGCTCTTAAGCATAATCTGATTAATAGTAGAAATTACCGAGTTAATCTGTTTAAAGCCTTGACTTCACCTTAATATGTACTGAAAGACCAACCTTCATTTGCAAGTGATAAGTAAAACCTGACCTAAGGAAGTAATCATACATATACAGACATCAGGGACAGGAACTAGGGACTACCCAGAGTGGAGTTAACTAGGCCCACCACAAGAGATAAAGAATTAAAGGCATCCTGAACATTCCTCTCTTCTCTTTCAACCATGGGTCCCAGTATTCATAACAGAGAGGAAGTGGAATTAATGCATGTCTTTTGTAGCATAGAACTTTGTGTTGTATAAATTTTTATTCTAATTTCAATTCAAGAATTATTAATAATCATTGTGCTTTCTTGAGTAGCTACAAGACCCTTATTATCCTTGTTCTGGCTGACCTCTCTGAACTCAGCTCTCCTGCCTATCTCTACAATTAGCTTTGCATTTAATGTTCTAATTGTTCTGAACTCTTGGCAATTCCTTGCTCGCACCTCGCTTTTCATTCCTTTGTGTCTTCTTTTGTTCATGAATTTTTCTCTGCTTAGCCCAGCATCAATCCCTCCTTGCCTGACTGACTTCTAGTTATCCTTCAAGAATTACTTCAAATGTCTTCTAGAAAGTCTTCCCTGAATTTCCCTACCCTGGTCTGGGCTAGATGTCCCTGCTCTGTGTACTCACAGTTTCCTCTGCATACCTTGACTATTGAACCAACCATATTATTCTGAAACCATCTGTTTGTCCTCATTTCTTATTCATGAGCAAATGCCCAATGAATGTTTGAGAATTGGCCATAATTATGGTAGCTCTCATGGCCCTGTTGAGAGGCACTCAAGAATAGACCTACATACTGATAAGCAAAAAAAAAAAAAAAAAAAAAATTAAAAATTGTACAAATTTGGCTGAGGCAAAGCAGAACCAAAGATTATCAGGTTCACCCATAAGTTAAACAAGAACTACATATTCAAGGCAATTTCTGTATGCAGCCCTTCTTTCTCTTTGCCTTGGTTCTCCTTTGATATAAACTAAATACTTACACATGCATTTCTGCTCCCATCAATTAATCACCATTAGCTATCAGGACAAAGTCACCACTTTAGGGAAGCAAAGAACATAAGAGACACCGATCCTGGTCTAGAATAATGGACAAAGCACTAGGTTTTGATTGAAGTTTTGGCCTTGCTACTTACAAGCTCAACAAACTGTTGAACTTTCTGGCTCTCTGTTGTCTCAACTGAAACAACAACAACAACAACAACAACAACAAAAAACATGGTAATAACCAATGCCTTAGGATTAGTTTGAGGATTAAGTGGCATGATTTATATAAATACCTGGTACAATGTCAGGCACAGTAAATGGTGGCCATTGTAATTTGAGGCAGCCATTTTTATTCTAGTTAAAAGCTCACTTATGTTATTTTACTATATAATTTTTCACATCTTAGTGTTGCATTACTAGGAAGTAAATTCTGGAGGGAATAAACTGAAGGCCCATCACAGCATGCCTCTACTCATCTTAAAATATTACTTGTAAATAATAAAAATACATCATATCTCAGGAATTGTTTCTTAGTCTTTCTTGTATCATAAAGATTTTGGAAAATCTGAGTTTTTCCAAATTGGGAGTCCATGCCAGAGAACTATTACAGAACAACATGAAGGCAAGGAAAGATGTCAGAATGATTTATTGGATGAGAATAACTTCATATTGGCATTAGAAACCAGTGTAGATTATACAGCGTGGTTATAGATACAGATATAATAGATTATACTAACTGTAGTTACAGATACAGATCTAGATACTTCAGCTAGCCTAGAGGACCACCAAGGAAGCAAAGCAGAGGGTCAATGAAATATCTACATTTGAGCATAAAACAGATTGGTACCCTTTGCCATCTCCTGAGAAAATATGTGCTCTTGGCTTTTTGTCCAGATGTTTGGCTTGATTTCCTTTTTAAGATATGTATCTGGGAGAGGAGGGATCTGGGCATTTGGGCAATAGGAAAATACTTTTGGTTTTCCCAATGGACTATGATGGGGAAAAATAGTAAGCGATGTTAAAAATATTAAAGAATATATTATAGTTACTGCATTAGGGTCCTTGGGCCCCCAGGACCCTGTTCTCCTGCTCATGACAAAGGTGTACCAAGATCATGCTTCAAAAAGGTCAAGGTAACCTGACACTTAGTGTAATTGGCAATGCCATTATCCTCCTCTAGTAGCCTGGTTTAAAGTTGCTGGAGACAAGACTTATGAAAAATGAAGGGGCCAGAAAACATGAGGAAGGAAGAAAATTTAAGTTCCTCGGGGATATTATTGCGGCTCAAGTCCCACATTTACTATAGCAAATTATGGCTGCAGGCACCTTGGTAGCTATTCTTCTCAAAACTCCCTGGACTATGGAAAATACATAACACAGCATCCAAGCCCTTTCCTTTTGTTCTTTAGCAAAATTGCTTTCCTCCTTCTGACTTCACTGAAAAATAATACTTGACTTTTCTATTTGCTTCCTTGCAACAACCCCAGAATTTATCCCTTGACTTCTAAAAATCTTTCCTGCCATCAGGACAAAGAGAAGAGCTATTCTTGTTATACACAGAGGGGCTCTCATTAGAAAGTGCATGTTGACGTATCACCACTAAACATATACCTACAAGAGTTTATGGACTGGAACCAAATGGGTGAGAGTATAAACTTACAACTCTGTGTTTTCTAATTGTGTGACCTTGGCCAAAATGGTCATGAGCTCTACCCATGTTAAGATTAGACATAGTGTATATAAAATCTCTTCCCAACACAGAGAAGGAGCCAACCAAATGTTGTTCCCCCTCTCCTGACATCATGATATAATTGAATATGAGTATTTGTAAGTCTAAAATAGAATGCTTAGTGAAGCCAGTGGTGATTTTCTGCCTTGAAAACCCTTGACAAATGATGAAATTCAACTTTTACGATCTTTCCAGACTGATCATCCAACTCTACTTTCTAACATCCCCTGATAATATCCTCCTCCTCCTCTTCATCTCCTTCAACACTTCCATGTTCACTTACAACCTCTTTGTTGTTGGTTGCTTATCTCTCCTGGAATGTTTTTTCTCCCTCTTCTCCACCAGTTCACATTCTGTTCAACTTTCACAGTTTACCTCAACCCTCACATCTTCTTAAACCCCCCAGAATGTTTGAATATAGCTATTCTTAACCAGTAGTTTGTGATCATTCTGGCAGAAGTTATCTAAAGTGGACATCAGGCTTTCTCATAAGTTGTTGAGAGTTACCTGACCATCAAAATCGAGACAATTTGAGATCCTTTGTCCCTATCCTGATCTGAACCACTTAAACTGTCTGACCCTATTTCTGCTATTCTCCATCACCCACCACTCCATATCCTCTTAAAAGGTTATTCCCATTTTCATTTCATTTTGTTTAAGCCACTGTTTTATTTTATTTTATTTTTTTACCACCAGACCACATTATTTTCAGGCAATATCTCCCAAGTCACCAAGAAAGTATAAAAATAGAAGTCATCTATCTGGTAAGACATGTCTGAACTCTTCCCCTTCCCACTTAACAACATGCTTATTTCTGTACTTGATTCATTTTCCATAATTGTTCCCATGCTGACTGTCATGGCTATGAATTTGGCTTCCCCTGTGACCATAGAAATAACACCTCTCTGTCTGCCTCTCCTGTGTCTTCATCTTCGGATAGAGAGGTATCGCCGAAGACAAAAGTAAAGTGAATTACTTTTGTCTTCGGCGATACCTCTCTATCCTAGCTTTTCTCCTGTATATTTTTGGTTATCTTTTTTTTTTTTTTTTTAAACACATTTCTCTCTTCTGTCACATACTATGTTATTCAAAAGTCTATGCTGTCTTTGATTTTTTTGTGTTCTATACTCATCCAGACTCTGACTTAGCTAACACTAATAGCTTGAACATTACTAAACGCCCATGTCCAATACTGATTTCTTGAACTCTATTACATGAAATGACATCACAATTTGGAAGGAACACGGACAAAAAGAATGCCTATTCTGAGCTCATCTATTTCTTCAAACAAGAATGCACATTCCCCCACTGCATAGCAGCACCAGTTTTCAGGAGACTTCTTTGATTCTTTCCTCTTCCTTGTCCCCTACATCTAATAAATTAACAAGTTCAGCCTCATTTCATGGATGTATAACTTCTTAACTGGGTTATGGAAATAACCTACTCAGGCATCAATCTACCCCCATTTTTTGAGTTTCTGATCCAAACTGTAAATGGACAAATGTGGCCAACTCTCCTAGTTAAAACATTTTAGCAGTTCCTGCACAACAATGTCTTTTAGAATTGTGACAATAGCTAGAAATGCCAGAAATTCCAGAAGGACCAGAAGTAAAATAGCCTGGAAAGATTGTTTAACTTGCTGATTCCTAGACTTAGACTCAAGCTCCTTGAATCAGAATCTCCCAGCTTGATGATGCTTATGCACACTAAAGTTTGAGAGCCTATAATTCCAGAATAAAGACCTGATTCAATAGAATGTTACATAAGGCTTTGTGTAATCTAGCTTCTGGCTGCCTCTCTGATCTCATTTTCAACCATCCAGCTGTATGACTTACATACCTGTCACATGGCTTGACCCTTCATACCACTATGTCTTTGCAAAATGTCAAAGTCCTTCCACTTCTGGTTCACCTACCATGCATTTTCATTCTTCTAAGACTAGCTCACATCAAACATCTCTCCTTTAGTAGGGCTTCCCAGTGTCTCTTATTTACATCCATTTAATTTGAAACATGTTTATCTTCCTTGCTTCCATAAATCCAAGGATATCAGTAGGTCCCTGTGCTATCTCAAAGTCAAAAGTATTGTACATATTTTACTGTCTTTAATTGTTTATTTGTCAGTCTTCCCCACCAAACTAGATACTTCCTAGTACTTAAATATGATTCATGGCATGTTATTACATGCTAAAAAAATTATTCATTGATTGAAGATTTCTCTCTTTAAATTACCATGTCTGCTGGCAGTTTCTTACCAGTCCTATGGGCTAAATCTTGTCTATTAACGACCTCGTATGCAAGGTTTTCATTCTCCTGTTCAGTCCTGATACTTCTGAGTAAGTGCTTTTGCAAGCTGCTTCCTGCT
>NW_006442484.1:2486135-2510092 GCF_000325575.1 Pteropus alecto
GTTTTCTATAAGGTAAATTATTGTCCCATCTATTCTAGTGATGGAATTTAATTCTTATCTTGCAGAGTTTTTTTTTTTAAGTTATAGAAGTAAAATTATTAACAATGTTATTGCCAAAATGTTATTGCAGTTTTAGCTACTAATCTATTTATTGTTCTTTGCTTATAAGTAATAGAAATGAAATGTATTTTCAATATCATTCTTGCACTTTTTACTTATTGTATTTATTCTTTACTCTTACCTTAAGCAGTAAAATTTCTCTTAGCAGTGTTATTAAAATTTTCAAAAACTAATGGACTCATTAAATTCCTTTGTATTCTAAAGCCTTAACTATAAAATGGATTCACTGTTTATTGAAATGACATATATACACCACATACATGTGAGCAAATAGTAAAATAATGTAAAGCCTCAAATCATACAAATTTCCTTAGAAAATTATGCTTTAGTTTTATCTCTTCAAAGGGAAGCCATGTGCTACACTAGAATGGATACAACCTTTCAAGCCAGACTAGCAAAGTAGGATGCTGACTCTGTAAGGTGTTAGCTATGTGATCATGCAGAGAGGATCATCTCTGACCCTCAGGGTTTCCTTCTATAAAATGGAGATAATGATGGGAACTGTGTAGGACTATGGTGATAGAGGTAAATATAACTTGGATTGCCTGTTGTGATACTTAACACATATTAGGCACTCAATAAATATATTTCCTGTCTTTATATGTTTTATATCATGGTGGTAAGCAGATCTGTTTTTCATAGAGCCTTTAAGAAGAAATTGAGAAACAACTATTCTCATTTCTCTGACTTTTTTTTTTTTTTGGTTAGACTATCTTCTGTCTGGCATCACTGTAAAATTATTCAGTATATGTGTGACTCCAGTGTTTCAACAAGATGGCAAGTTCCTCAAGGACAAGAGCTAATTGATGCTAACACAGAGTTTGTGCTCAGTAAATAAAAAATATCTGATGGATACAATACAAAAATTCAGGAAGGGCGTTATGTAATGGAAGTCAGTCACAAATCTTGTCAATCCTATGAACTTCAGATGCCCTACATACTTCGTTCCATTTATAAAGACATCAATCCAGACCAAGCTGTCATCTTTGCATACTGAGATTACTACCGCAGGCTTCTCACTGGTCTCTTGCATCCATGCACTTTTCATTCCTCTTTTATTCTCTACCATACAAATCTAATATTATCATTCCTTGGCTTAAAAACAACAACAACAACAACAACAACAAAAAAACATTTCAATTGTAGCTCATATCTCTTTGATAATGTCAAAACTCCTTAAATTAGCTTGCAAAGATGTCAATCATTATATTTCTGTCTATATATTTCACATAATTATTCACTATTCCTTCACCCCTCCCATGACCAGACATGGCCTCAGTGCCATTCTGAGTCTCTGGAATCTTACTAAGGCATGCGTGTACTTGTTTGCCCTTTGGCTCTCATACGTGCTATTCCCTCATGACAGTCTAATTTCTATTATCTTTTAGATTTTGGCTACAATGTTGCTGCTTGTGAAAGTTCTCTTCTGTCCCTAGTTTAGATTGTTCCCCTCTGCTAGATGATACAGTGATCCTTCTGTACTCACTTTTTTTCATTCTAGAATAATTGTTCATGTCTCTTTATTCTTGTAGGTTCTTGTCTGCCTTGCTTACTGTTGTAATCCCTAGTGCCCACCTAGAGTGAGTTCCTCATATTTGCCGAAGAGATGGCTATATGAGATCATGGATAATCAAGCAGATAATCCTGAACATAATAGCTGGTTAGGGAAAGCACAGATACAGATGTTTAGTAAGAGTGTTTAAATTCCAGCAAAAGAATAGCAACTCAGTGCTATGTCCTAAGAGTCAACAAATATATGTGTAATTTTTTGAAAACTCGTGCGGTCCTTGACTCAGACCTAGTCATGTTCTTCATGGCCAATTCCACCCCAGTTTGTCCTGCCTGGTCCCTATGAGATACAGAGATAATTATTCAACGTAATTTTTTTTGATACAAAGAACAAGAGGTCTGTGTCCCCAGCCACAGGTGAGCCAGAGTATCAGTATAGACATCAATAAGTCACAAAGAGCTGAGCTCAGAAGCTAGCTGGACAGATTTCAAACTGCCTTACTTTGGCCTAGTGTATAAATCTCTTGGGTGTCTGTTTTCTTATCTTGAAAGTGAAACTAATATTAATTGTTTTAAAGTGTTGTATAAATACAGGCTTTTTGTGCATAACAGTGACTATAGTGCCTGGGAAAATGAAATTTGTCATTATAATAACACAAAAGATCCTAATTTAGAACATGGGAAGAATGGTGGTAGCAACCAACAGAAATAGGAATTCAAGTACTGAGAAATAGCCACTTCCTTTCATGGTTGGTGTTCTCAGTTTAACATGGTTAAGCTATAATCCACAAACTAGATGATTCATAATCAAAAGTGAAAAATCCAATTTAGTTCACAGTATTGATACTAATGTTAGTTTCCATCTGGAGGTTTACCAGCTTAAAATCCATCTGTTTTATAAAGCTAAAAGAAGATGCTGTATTCACAGCCTGATTTTGGTTTCAAATTGAGGAATACTTTCTGAAGCTATTAACAGTAATTGGATATGCTCTCGAGGTAAAATATCAAAGCAGCTATTGCTACAATGAGAGGAATGTCTCCCTGTAGCTGTCTCGGTGCTGAGATTCTAACATCTTCACTCAGTTACCATGGGTATTGTTGTGACAATGTCTGTGAAGCAGAAGTGGGAAAGATGAGAAGTGGGGAGGGGCAGTGAGGATGGGGTTTGGGGTACAAGGATGGTTAGCAGTGGGGCACCATGTGGGAGACACGGCATTTTTTTCCCCATAGCTAGTGCCCACCTAGAGTGGGTTCCTCATATTTGCTGAAGAGATGGCTATATGAGATCATGGATAATCAGGCAGATAATCCTGAACATAATAGCTGGTTAGGGAAGGCACAGACACAGATGTTAGAAGAGAGTTATAGACAGTGGACACTTATACTAAACCTCTGAAACACTTCTGTTTATTCCAAATGATTTCACTTTAGCCTTGAGCAGAGTATAAGCCCAGGTTATTTTTTTTTTAATTATTGTATTTTCTGAAATCTATGATAGACTTTATATCATTGTAATTTTTGGAGATTAGAGTATGCATATTTAATCTAGTGATGAGTTTTTGTCTCTGAGAACTATTACTAATTTAATGATCAATGGCATCTGAACATTGAATAAATATGGAATATGCTCTTCTAGGTGGCCAAGTTCCCAATTATTAGGAGAAGATATAATTCCATTAATGTGCATGGAACCTTTGATGAAGAAGCATCTTAGACCCCCTCCTCTGTGGTACATTTTTTATTATGACAATGCTGTTAACTGGCACTGAACCCACATAATTATAATACAAAATACTTTTATTGTTTTCTCATTATTGAAAATCAGAACATTGGAAAACACAAAACAAAAAGAAGATGAAAATAAACACTATAAACCTGCTAGCCATAGAAAATTATGAATCATTCCTTGAACCATATGCTTCCTGAACATTTTTTATGCACTGTCAAAACGATTTAATGGTACTGTCTTTTTAATACATCAATATATGTGAACGTATTTCCATGTCAATACATTTGTTTACAACCTCATTTTAAATGGCCAAATAGTACTCCACTATGCAAATGTGCTACTGTTTTTAAGCAAGTTCCAGATTACACTCTATTGTAACTGTCTATTCACCTCTTGGTTATACCACAAGCATCAATAAGTCAAGAGCTATATCTTATTCAAATCCGTATTTCAGGTGCCTTATACTTGTTAGGTACACAATAAATGTTTTGGATTTAAATTAACCCTTTAAATAAAAAAGATACTTGAGATAATGTGCAAACTCTAGGAAGATAACATTAGTTTCCTGTAGCTGCTGCAAATTACCACAAACTTGATTTCTTAAAACAGTAGAAATGTATTCTCTCACGGTTTTTGAGTCCAGAAATCTAAAATAAGTATAACTGGGATAAAAATAAGGTTTTGGCAGGACAAGCTCCCACTGGAGGTTCTAGGGGAGAATCTGTTCCTTACCTCTTCCAGTTTAAGAAGGAGCCATTATTCCTTGACTGTGGCTACATCCCACCAGTCTCTGCCTCTGAAGTCACATTGCCTCCTCCTTATCTGTGTGTAAAATCTCCCTCTACCTCCCTCTTGTAAAGATAAATGTGGTTGCATTTAGATCTCATCCAGATAATCCGGGAAAATCTCTGTCTCTCAATATTGTTAACTTAATCACATCTGCAAAGACCATTCCTCCCTGCCCGCCCCCCACTCCATATAAGACAAATTTATAAACTCTCAAAAGTAGGACATGGATATCTTTTTTCTTTTGAGGAAGGGAGTATTTTTTTTGGCTCACCACTAATAACATATAAATCCAGCCACAGCTTTTAATCATAGATTGTGTTTTTTAGAAAAACTTATTAAGGGTAAGAAGAGTGTGTAGGAAGGTTAGATATTATTGTTCAAAACATCTTTTTCTTAAAATGATTGGGTGTTTGGTGAAATGAGGGCTACTATTTTTCCTATAATTAGATTGATTTAAAATCCTCAGTGACATTATTTGAAACAAAAACTTTACATTTACTTTTATTTATAAATAAATGTGGTGGGTATAGTCTAGACATAGATAATCCTGTGGTAGTTAAGCAGAGAAAGTGAGAGAAGTAAAAACAAAACAAAACAAAAAGAATCCAGTGAGAGCAAGAAGAAAGTTGAGAGGACTGCTGCACAGGGAGAACAGTGCAGAAACACAAGATGGCACCCAGAGAAACATTCAGTTCTGTCATTCTGTCTCCTTTTCTTTCAGCCTAGGATCTCTGGAGCTTTGAAATAGGGTTTACTAGCCTGTGATTGATATTGTGAGTAGAGAATGAAAAGTAGGGGAAATGGGTAAAGCAGGATCTGTAAGTCCCATGATCTTTTGTCTTGTATTTCCAACAATTACCTTGATGTCAGATCCATCGATAATAATAATTTATTGCCATCATTATTATTTGTGCAATTTTTAGTATTACTGTTACTTTAGTATTACTCTTATTATTCTTAATACTCATTTACAGTGGGCAAGGCATTGTGCTATCCACTTTACATAGTTTATGTCATTTAACCTTCATAACAATGCAGGCAGTTCTCCCTTTGTGTAATCTGAAACCACACAAAGCAGACTCAATAATCAATGGAGAAAAGTACAATTATTCCATGACTTTAAAAAAATTACTTTCAAACATAAACCTTCTTATGGTTGTTTTTAAATGTAAAGGGCTATGAAAAACGTAATAATCATATTTATTTAGTACACTTTATGAGAACTAAAATATTTTATTTCTTTGCAGAAAACTTACTAAGAATAGTTTGAGCAGTGCTTGCTGTCTGCTCTTTATATTGCTTACATCATGGAACAATCAATCAACTTTTCTAAGCCTTGGCGAATTGTCATACTCCTTTCTCAGTTTAGATCAAGGTCTAATATTTTATCTGCACTTTCAATGTCATGAATTATCTCTGAATGTGGATTATTTTTGTCATTATCACTTCTTCTGGGATGTCATCACAACTGATTTTCTCATTTATGTCGACAAGTTTGCCTTCACGAAGTTCCTCTCTTCATACCTAGTCTCTTGAAAGGCAGCAGTGTCAACATCTTCGAGGTCATCTGTTTGTTCTGTAACTTCATTTGCATTCAAATTGGATTTCATTTTCAGTGTTCACACTATTCATATCTTTATTGAAATTTCATCTTTGTTGCCCCATTCTCTCTTTCAATGATCACTTTCATAAAATGCCACATTTGTATCACTAGGACAAGAAAACATGACTACACATATTACTGTCTGTGAACTGAATAACAGATGGACAGTGACCAATCAATCACCAGTAGACTTTGAGAAAAGTGATGTGATTGGCCACCGACCAGAAACTCATCTGTTATTTATGTGATTGCTTATGGACTGGCAGCCAAGTTTGGACTGAAGAGCTGGCAGCCAAGTTTGTACTTTGTGCAATTACTTACAATTAGAACCATGTTGTTGGAGAACTTTGTTGTTTATCAAACTGTAGTAGGTAAAATGTGTGCATGTCAAAACTTTGAAAAGTAAGGACTGCCTGCATGTGAAGTAGGGAATATTATTTTGGACATTTTATGAAATAATTGAGACTAAGTAAGATTAAATAATTTACCCAAGATATTAATTGGCAAACCAGGAATTACAATTTAGTCAGCCTCACTCCAGATACCAGAGCTTAACCTTTATATTCTTTGGCTTCAGCCTTGATCTTATATCTACAACCCTCTCAACAATTAGATAAACTCCGATTGCTGATCTCAGTCAGCTCTACTTCTTGGGAAGATAGTTCATTTTGCAGCATGTCTAGTCTAGAAAGACCTTATTCTCGCTATTAGCAGTCTCTGGCTTCTCAATTTTCTTGAGACTACGAGGAAGACATTGGAGAAACTGTGGAACAAGTATGACACTTCACATTTGATGCTTTTTCTTGTCTCTTCAATCCCCTGATTATATTCACTTGGCTGAAAATGTCAAGCTTATCCTTCATTTTCCTTCTTCAATGGAGTATATTAGATCCTGTCGGAACTGCCCTTCTGCATTTGTATGTTTCCACAAACACCTTCTTGGTGTGTTTGAATCTCTCACTCATTTCTGCCAGCAGAAGAGGACTATATGCAACCCTCTTTTCTCCTCAGGTAGTTTATTTGCAGTTTTGTATTTATAGGAGAATGAATCAACTCTCATTCTCTAAGACATGAAATAAGCCTGAACATTTGGGGCTGGAAGCTATCAAGTTGGTGCACAATTGGTGAGAAGACTGAAGGGGAAGAAGCTATCTCTTCTGCTGAGCTAGCAAGCCTCTACTCTTTTCATAAAGCCAACCTGAACATTGTCTTCTCTGTTTTTATTATCATTTTCCAAAAGAAATAACAAATTTAAAAACTATTATTTAGAAAGAAATTATTAATTGTTCCAAAATGGTGGTGCTAGAGTTGCAGCCAGCATAATACGATAAAAGAAATAGTTCTAGGTATGAAAGCCGTGGATCTGCCTGTGAAAGTCAACTCCGTCACCTTGCATCTCAATAACTCAAGAAAAGGCTGGACATTATAGAACGTCAGTGATCGCTTCTATAAGAAAAGCTCAAACTGTCATTATTAGTATCAGTAAAGATTAAAAGTTTGTTCACGTGAAGTGCCTGGCACATATAATGGTCAATCAAAAGTCAAGCATTATTGAAATTTGGAAGAGTGGGGCACAGTGTCATATATAATTATATGCAAAGCTTTTTTTATTCATTTATTTATTAACGTAGAAAACTTTTCTAGTATCCTCTGATATCTGTGTTCTAATCATTATTGTGAGCAATGCTATAGACCAATTTATTAACTGCATTCTAGGTAGCATGTTTCCAAATTAGTCTCAATGTATTCCATTTAATGTGACAGGTATAGTCAGAAATTCTTAGAATTGTAAACTTTGTATGGGAAGAGGTCCTTAGATTGTCTTCCTAAGCTTAGCTCTCTGACATATCTCCCAAATTCATACTCCAGATCCAGTTTCCTGACATTTGTATTGTCAAATTATTAGGAGATTTTGCTTGAGACTTCCCTATGTACCTGTGGCACCATAATAATGTCTGATGAACTAAGCACATAGGCAAGGATATGTTGACATAGGCTCTGGGCCCTACAAATATTCACTGCAAGAACCTTGAACTTTTGTCACCTAGGATCAGACCTTGAATCCCTTCTCCTTATTCTTTAAGCTCTGTATCTGTATTCAGTGTCCTCTTATTGTCATTGTGCCTTGGGTTTGAACTGGTCTTCTTCACCCTTAGTCTCTGAGTAAACAGATGGATAAATGAGATTTAAGTCTCTAATATCAGCTTTGGAGGAAGTTGGTAGAATCAGGCTAAATTCTCTATGGTGTGTAAAACAACTTGACTTGAATTACCTTTGGGAAGTTATGGGTTTGACAGTGCTTTAAAAGGATTCAAACTGAGAGCTATTCCTTCAGTCTACATTGCTGTAAGCATTACACAACACAATGAGGGCATTTTGACATGGTTCTCCAATTCTTTACAAAACCTACCTCAAGATTCCATGGTAAGGTTGAAGGAACAATGGCAACAGAGTCAAAATATATTATCTGTAGAGTCAACTCAAGCAATATATGTTTATATCAAAAATAAAATATTATTAGCAAATATAGAGAAACAATAAAGAAAATGGCAAACGAAACCTAGAATTCTACCTTTGAAAGGGCAACTATTCTTCAAATTGTAGTATATAGTCATTGAATTGTATTTTCTTGTGATTATACGTACATTTATTCCTGCAGATAATATGTTTACAAACAGAATCATGGTCTACATATTGAAATGCGGCCTATTGTTTTTCTTCAACAATATGTTGTGAACATCTTTCTACATCTGTAAACATATTTTTATGTGTTCTTAACAGTTTATTGTATATAGGCATGATAATTTTATTTGTACATATCCTTAATTATACTCATTATATAAACTCTTAGAAAAAAAATCTGAGTTAAATTTTATAAAAACATTCTAAGGTGCAGATAGTTATAGAGTGGTCTGGGTTCAAATTTCTGTCTCCCTGCTTACTGATCATATGTTGTTAGTTCTTAATTTCAAATTATTTTTTGGCCCAAATACATTGGTTTTATTCTCCAAAGGATTATTTTAATATTGTGATAGAGTCTTCAACTAGAACGATTTACAGTTTTGATCATCTCTTATGAACTAGGAATTCCACTAGAGATCCAGTCTTCTTCTGTTACTGAATCCATATAACCACAATTAAGTCAGTTTTGTTACTCTGATGGCAGAGACTGAGACAAAGAATTGGGTGCAGGTAAGTTCCTTGTCAGATGATCCCAGGAAATATAAGTAAAAAAGTGGGAGAGTAATACAGAGAAAGAGGGAAAGTAAATATAAGGGGCAATAGTCTGGTAGCTTCTGTAGGCAATGGGGACTCAATTCTCTGGAATCTCCCAGAAGGGTAGAAAAAAGTTTCCAATTTGTCTTCTCCAAGGACAGGAAATTGAGAGATTACTCACCTGTTTAAGATTGTTTCTTGGGCATTAATTCATCTGGACATGTGTGGTTGAGATTCAGCCTTCAATTCTGGTTTCTTGGCTCCAACATACATTCTTTCCATAATACCGCTAAAAAAAAAAATCATAAGCCTTTTATGCTGTGTGGAAGCTCCAGGCACTCTGCTCTCCTTTGTGGCTTTTTGGGTATACCATGGTGGCTTGCTTTGCTGTGCACCACTCATCAACCTCCAAATTTCCTATAACCTCAGTACTTGGACATGGAGTCTGCATCTTTTTTTCTTTTGCAATCCCTAATTTCCAATTTTGTAAAGACAGTGCACTTGTACATCTTTGTTTCAAATAGTGGATTGCAATATATCGATGGTTTACAAAATCAGTTTAGTGAGTCTTGTCTAGAATTTTAAAAATAAAATAATGAGAAAGTATCAAAATACATGGCTTCTATCATTAAAAAAAAAACCTATTTGTTTCATTATGTGTGTATGTGTATGTATGTCTTTGTCGAGTATCTATAAAGAGCTTATTTCATGTGACTGCTCCTGGATAAGAAACTTCAAAAGTCACTTATTTGTGGATGCTAAATCATGTTCACACCATGTGGGGCCAAGTACCAGCTCCACCACATATTAACTGTATATGCTTTAGTCTTCCTATTAGTAAATATTACTAATCTTGAGGGGTGTGGAGAAGAATAAATGTATGATTACATATGAAATATTGAGAATAACATCTGACACATTAAGATCACTTAGTAAATGTTACTTATTATTATTAAAAATATATAATCGATCCATGAAGCATAAAGTTTATATGTAATCTTTCCTTAATATAGAATAAAAGGGATAAAAATTAACATTTTTAAGTGTTTAGAAAGATGTACTATTGGGATCGAATTAAAATAAAAATTTCTTGCAATTTTCTTCATATTCTCTTCCAACTGCTCCTCACTAGTAATATTCTTGCTCTATATACACAATATTTATTAATTTAAACTATGACTTCCTTAGGATAATTAATATAAACATTTTATATTAGCAAAATTCCATTAAAATATGCATTTTTGTCCAATATCCTGGAGTATAAATGATCTGTATATTATGGTCAATGCCATAAACAGTCTTGCAGTCTAAATAAATGACTCTCAAAATGCCATAAACTAAATTATCATACTTTCTAGTTCAGAAAAACACTATAACCTGGGCTTCCTGACTGTGGCAGTTATCTTCAACACTGAATGAGTGTGGGTGTATTCTGTTTTTCTATCTAGAAATTTCTGAATATAGTGCATATCAAACTTATCTAGAAGAATATTGAATGTAGTTTTTCAATTGCATTGGAATAATTATCTAAGAAACTCTGAGAGTGCCCCCAAACTCATTCTGTAAAAAGTATTCCTAGAATGCAACAGCGGATCCAAAGATAAGCAATTTTGAGACTACCTGCTCAGGAATTTGCTGACTGCTCTTTCTTGGTTTGAAATAATGTCATTATGATAATTATTATTTTTTTATAAATCTGAAACAATTGTACAATAAGTTGCTTTCCACCACTTCTCCAAAACCAACTTCACAAAATCATGGACCCTAAGATTTGAAAATGTCAGAAAGGATCTAAGAGATAACTTTTTTCAGAATGTCAACTCTTAGAACTCTTTTCCCAGCATCATTGATGCATTTTGTTAGAACTAACTGAAGACTTCCAGTGATAAATAGGTATTTGCTGCTGGTGAAAACACACAGCTGCATTCATTAACAGCCTTCAAAATTGTTATAGTCATGAATCACCTATACTCTTATTTATTTATAGTTTTCTTTTTAAAACTGTCTTTTAAAACTTAAGTATTTTTAAATAAAGAATTTATATATACTATTACAAGTAAATTTTTTGTATTACTAGATGTACTAATTTTATTTACTAATAGACATTTCAATGAGAGCATTACAAATAACATGAAATATGTTAGTTCTTACAACCATCTAAAATCATCTATATGAATCACCCACCCTTTAGGAAACACTCCTTATGAGTAAGAGGAACTCAGATCTCACTTGTCCCATCTAAAAGCCCTTCAAATACATGTACCTGCTAACATTTCTCTTCTCTAGGCTAAATTTCCATAACTTCTTTAACTACCCTTCATAAGAAATGATTTCCTGACTGCTTTCCATCCTAGCAAACTTCTTTTAGATCCTCTTTGGTTTGCCAAAGTAGCTTTTAAAATGTGGAAGTTTCTCTAAGGTGTTAATTTATGACTTGTTTCCAGAAAATGTAAGCATTCCACTAAGGTGTTAATTTATGACTTGTTTCCAGAAAATGTAAGCATTCCACTATTGCTTTCCCAAGCCTTCCTACTGGAAAGTGTAAATGAATCAACTATAGGATGGGGAACATTTTAGGGTGCATTAAAATTCATTTTGTGTTTCCTTGATTACGGGATTAAATAATGAGAGTTTCACTTTATATGAGGACATTATGTGAAATATCAAACACAATTTTTCATAAGGATTAGCATAAGTCAAATGTCCCACCCCATCCCCCATTTTAATTAAACTTTTTATTTTGAGATAATTGTAAATTCATATGCAGTTATAAAAAAAAGAATACAGGGAGATCCTATATACCTTTTACCAGGTTTCTCTAATGGTAACATCTTGCAAAACAAGAGTACAGTATCACATCCAGGAGAATGATATTAATATAGTCAAAATACAGAAAATTTCTATCATCACAAGGATCCTCCACATAGCCCTTTCATAGTCAATTTCCTCTCAACCTCAAATTCCTCCTTAACCTCTGACAACTGCTAAAATGTTATCCATTTCTATAACTTTTGTCATATCAGCAATGGAATTATATAAATGGAATCATATAGTATGCAACCTTTTGGGCTTGGCTTTTAACACAACGTAAGTCTCTGGAGATTCATCCAGGTTGTCGAATGTATTAAGAATTATTATTATTTTTTTTTGCTGAGCAGTCATTCATTGTATGAATATACCACAGTTTATTGAACTATTCACCTATCAAAGGAGAATGAAGTTAATTCCAGTTTTTGGATATTATAAATAAAGATGATATCAAATTCATGTTCATGTATTTATGTGAACATAATTTTTCATTTTTCTGAAATGATTTCCCAGAAGAACAATTGCTGGGCCATATGAAAGTGACATGTTAACTTTTTCAAAATCCTTCCAAATTGTATTCCAGATGACTGTAACATTTTACATTCCTGTCAGCAATGTATGAGTTACCCAGTTTCTCCACATCCTTGACAGTACTTGGTGTCGTCACTATTTTTTTTTTCAATTTTAGACATTCTGACAGTTTCATAGTGATATCTCATTGTGATCTGTATATCCTTACTACTTAATGGTGTTGAACATCTTTCATGTGCTTATTTGCCATATGAATATCTTATTTGGCTCATTTTCTCTCTATGACTATTGCCCAATTCTAATTGGATTGCTTACTTTCTGTTGAGTTTTGCTCTTGAGCCTATCCACTGAGATTTTTATTTCAGTTACTGTATTTTTCAATTGCAACATTTTCATTTGTTTCTATGTCTTCTATTTATTTGCTGATACTGTTCTTTTCTGAGGCTTCTAATATTTCATTTGTTTTAGGTATGTTCATAAGTGATCTTTAACACTTTTTTATCTCTACTACTTTTAAATTTTTGTCAAATAATTCTAATATATCTCATCTTTGAGCTGGCAATTATCGATTGCTTTTTTTTTTTTTTTAGTTTAGTTTAAGAGCTTCTTAGTTGTTGGTATGATGATTGATTTCCAGTTCAAACTTAGATGTTTTCATATTGAGTCTCTAAATCTTAATTAAATCTTCTGTTTTAATTGGCTTTTTTTTTTTTTTTGAGCTGCTTTGGCAAAGAGAGGAGCTCCACCTCATGAGTGCCATGTGGAAGTACAAATAGAAGTTTTTACCCAGTTTCCATTGGCACCAGACTTGTGGGCAGGGATAAGAATTCTGGATCCCTCACCATGTGGTCTCCACTGAAACTGTGGGTCTCATTACTGCCAGGGGAGTGAAAGTCCTGGCTCTCTCTGCTTGGGCTTCTTTGAAACCCCCAATGTCTTATTACAGTTTCATAAGGGTAGAAGTGAAAGTTCCCCATTCAGCCTGTGCAGGTAGAGCTGGGGTCACTATTTTTTTTCTGTGGTGTTTGCCTGGAGCAAAACAGTTATTGGCTATATGTTTTCTGACTTACCAGGTTGTTCTTTTCCTGTTCCTTTGCCTAGAGAGAATAGGTTTCTGCTGGAATATTATTTTGTCTACCCCGTTGGTGTTTACAGGTTACCAGGTTCTTCAGCTCCATTTTAAGATAAGAAGCAAAAAGAAAATAGAGCACTCACCACTGTGTCACTTCTCAAGTCCCAAGTTTCCTGGTCAGTCTGCTTTTCTCTTTCCAGTTTTCAATCCTCTTATGCTTGTTTTAATTATAATATATGTAATTTTCAGTTGTGCTTAGAGATATAATAGGAAAAATTCTGTCTACATTCTCTTCTCTGAAATTGAAGACCACAGTCTTTTTTAAGTATACACATATTTTGTCGAATTACTATGCACCAGACATTTGACTTGTATTATTCATCTTTTCCCTATCCTCCTAGCTTTTTTCTCCCAATTTTACACATGAAGTACTTAGGTTTCAGAAAGCTTAAGAAACTTACCATAGTTGACATAGATGGAAGATTAAACAGGTGGAATTTTGGTTCCTCATGGGCTTAATTTACCAGCCTATGCTTTACGCATTATGCATGTGCCCTCCTTCAATGTTCTTTAATATTTTCAAAGTAGAAAAAGCCTTGCAAAGCAGTTTAACAAAAATCATTCTCCAGTATTATATGAATTGTGTGAAGTCAGTTAGAAGAGGGTTTATTTACAAAATTATAGAATTTGATTATAAATAAACCTAAAAGTTTATTTAATTTGCTCAAAAATGTAATTGTTTGGGTTCAAAATATGTTTCCTAGTCCAGATCCTTACTGCATGCTGCCTCTTCTGCTACAAAAAATTTGCAATAAATTTACTCATTTACTGTTGAATTGAATGCAGTTTAGTTGAGCATAGCTCAACTTGTAAATGCCATTATCCCAGTTGTCCTAGTCCATTCATGGTATCCTTCAAATCTCAGCCTCTGGGCTGTGAAGCATTCTCAGAGCTGACTTTGCGCATATGTCATTATGACAGTCGCTTCATATCACTATGTTTTTTCTACACTCTGCCTTTCTGCCTGAGAGTGGGGTCATCGAGGGAAAGAACTCAATCTTTTCAATTTTACAATTCTAGCACCTGTACTCCTGTACTGGCCATTACCTAGTAGAGCCTCAAGAAACAATATTGAGTGAGTGTATAGATAAGGAAAGAAAACAAGTATAATCAGCCAAAAAAAAAAAAAATCTTATATTTTTGAGAAAGTATTTCTTGATTGAATAGTGCTTTATTTAGCAAAAACATACTGTCTATATTAAAAATAGAATTGGGAATGATTGTAAAATTATACAAATTATCAGTCCCATCATATTCTAATTTTTATATGATCTTTCACAGGGAAAAAAAAAAAAAAGAATCAACTGCTTTTCTTCCAATAATAATATGAGTAAGAAAGCTTGCAAGGAACTGCCTGAGGGTAAACTTTCTCATGGGATTATATTGATTATGCTTGTTAGCTGGGATTGAAGGTAAAGCCTTTGATTTCCTTCATTATCTATGAGGCTGTAACTAATCAATATCAAATATCTATTGATTAGTTTCTGTATGTTCAACAAAATCCTAAGGACTAATATAACTAAAGCAGAAATATGATGCATAGTCCTGTATTTTACATTAATCACCTTGTCATTGAAATACATGGTTTCTGTAGAAGGAATAATGAGAAAACTATAGAAGACTATGGAAATGGAGCACTGAGTTGTGTTGGTATATTATATAACACAGTGGTAACTTAAAAAAGAAAAGAAAATATGTATTCATTGCCTACCATGTATTAACCACCATACAAGACAATTTCATATATTATCTCTCAGGAAAAAAAACTTTCAGAATATATGTCTCCTTTTTTATATATGAAAAATGTGAGGCTTTGAGAGGCTAAATAGCTTGCTTACTGCTGCACATTAACTGAAAGAGCTAGTATTCAAATAACACTTGAAACAATATCTGCTCTATAAAATACATCAAGCCCATTGAGCTGAATAACCAGCAAAAGTTTAATCAATAATATGTGTTTTAGGAATTAGGAAGAGAAGAATATAAATGAGAGGGAAGAAAAGAAGTCTACATGGAGAAAATGTGGAGATTAAAGATGTTTAGGGTTTGCATGCATGGAGAAGAGAAGACATGGGGATGCCTAGAGCCATAGAGAGATCCCCCAAACTGAAAAGCAGACCAGTCTGATCAGAATAGAGATACTTCTGGGAAATTATTGAGGCCTCAGAAGGTAGATGGAGTAATGAACAGAGGAGAATAAGTTGTACGTGATGGTAGAGGAATTAGAAGAACATTTGACACTTTTGAACAGAGGAGTAGTAAAATGGCAATATGATCCAGAGATTAACCTTTCAGTTGGGGCAGAACTGCTCAGAACAAAGGCATGGTTTCAGTGAGGGAGAGCAACTAGGAGCAACTAGGGGCTCAGCAATTTTCCCAGGCCTGGCTTTAGATAAGATAAAGGCAGCGAGAATGGAGAATTGATGCCCAGAGAAATTGTTTCTCATATCTAGGGGATGGACTGAATGTGAGGGAGCAAGAAGAATGTCTTGCATAGCTCAAACCTGAATGATTATTAGAGCATGGGAAGCAACATGGGAGAGAAGAAGCCTGCGACTGTGATCATATGACTTTGTGATCTGGAAAGGCTATTTTACTGCTCTGAACCTCAGTTTTTTTGTTGTTTGTTTTGTTTTCATCAGTTCTTCATTATTAAATTAATACCCACTCCATAGGGTTGCTAGAAAAATTTAATGAAATAAAATATGTAAAGCACCTGGCCCATAACTGGCTGCCAACAACTTTGAGTTGATATATTTGGGTTAATCGGTGCCTTTTGAAGGGAGAAGAAAGCACAGAGGAATGGAAAGATGTATTTGACTTGGGAGTGCTGACACATATTTGTGTTGAGATCTGAAACACATTTGGAGGATGACACTTGACCTGGACCCCAATGAAGACCAGGAGTCCCCGATTCATGAAATTGGATAATAACCTGTGCCATAAGATGCTTAGGTAAAACCAGCACAGAGCTGTCTGTGCGTGTGATACTGCAGTTGGCTTCTATTGAAAACTCAAAGTAGGTGAAATACACTACTTGAAATTCCCGGGAAATGTGAAGCCTTCTGCTTTGTATATGGCATGTCCTTGGCTTAGTGCCATCTTTGTGCCAGTCAGGGTTGGTGTTCTTTTGAATTTAGATGGATAATGTTCTCTGTATCACTTCTGATGCCCTCATATATTTATCATAATATACTTTCTTAAAAACTCATGTTTTTTAACCCCACAGTCATTTTCTGGGCCTTACAATGGTCATATTACAATGTTAGATTATATTAAACCTACTATTCAAGGGGGAAACTAAAATATAGGAAGGTTAAAGAATTTATTTGGGTCAACAACCTATTAGAGTAAAGCTGGAGTTATGGAACTATGGAGGAAACACACAGCTTGTAGACTATAGCCATCAACTGGTCTAGGGATTGGCAAACTTTGTAAAGGGCCATATAATAAATATTATAGGCTTTGAAGCCTATATACCATCTCTGTTGTCTACCCTCCTCCTCCTTCCTATACTTTGATCATTTTTTAAAAACTTAAAATGCATTCTTAGGTCAAGGCTGTACAAACAGATCATAAACAAAATTTGTCTCAAAAGCCATAATTTGCTACATCCAAACTAGTTCTATTCTTTCATTTTACAGGTGAGATGACAAAGAGAAAAACCAGTCTAGTCAGGTACCCAAGCATCACTTAGCTATAGACCTTAGATTTTCTCACTCACATTTACCTCCTCATAATAGTTCAATATCTTTAATACTTGCCAGTTGTGGAAGCAGTTACTTACCTATTTAAACTCTAACTAAGGACATTTAAAGGGCCATGGAGACTGGGGCACCAAGACTTGTCTCCTCATTTGTGCCTGTCCTCATCACTCACTTTTTATGCAATTTTGCATCACCTTAGTGCACAGAGTGTTTGAGGTCATGCACAAAATCACAAATAACCTATAATAAGTAAATAAGGCAGTCACATTATGTGCAAAATCAAATAGGGAAACATTAACAGTAGGTGGTAAATTTTATCTTGGACTTTCAAATGCCTAGT
The DNA here is from genome assembly GCF_000325575.1 of Pteropus alecto. Lineage (NCBI taxonomy): Eukaryota > Metazoa > Chordata > Mammalia > Chiroptera > Pteropodidae > Pteropus > Pteropus alecto. The sequence continues at coordinate 2,503,620 of NW_006442484.1, forward strand.
ACAGAGATAGATTCGTTGTTAGTCACAAAAGCCAATGTCCAAAAGACTAAAAGTAATTAGTTGTTTGTTGCAACACACAACCTCTTAGTTTTGAGACCTGAGAAACATTTTCCAGGAGCTTCATGTGAACAGTGTGCTACATGACAAAGTGACCCAGGCTGCACACCCAACTGGATATGACAGCAAGAATAGCTCAGATTCTGGGGAATACTAGTTATTTTGTCTCTGGGATTTGGGAGTGAAAATTCTCACACTTTGACAAGCATTCTAAGAAGCATGATTTTTCTGTGCTTTTACAAGACATCAATGTCAGACCTAATTCCCAAGTCTAACAACTCTGGGGAAGAGGCCTCCCTGCCTTCTGACCTCTGGCCTCTGATCTCACTGTGGCTCTAAGATTTGAAATGATGGCAAAGATCTGTGTTAGGTGGCAGCAGCTAGAGCAAATGTCTACTCTTCTGGCAGTGTGACTTAAGCTTGTCCTGCTCTCCCTCTTGCTGAAAGGCTTTATGAGCCAGATCTGGCCAAACCAGCTGCAAAGTAGAGGAAGCAAAATGAGACAACGTGGGCCAAGCAAAAGGCATGCCACACTAAAACTCTTTCAATGGCAAGGGCATCACCACCACTCATTATTTTCAATAAAATTACCAAAGGCTCTGCACACAGTAGATTCACAAAGCTACTAGACTTCTCGCTCCTCTGCTCTTTTGTCTGTCCCTTCCCAATGTGGCTGAGAGTTTCCAGTAGTTTCAAGACAGAATGTATCAACATTTTCACTTATGTCTGCTTAGTGGTTCATCATTTTGCTGACTGATGACACAATGGCCAGTTTTTAAAATGACTAGGCCCAAGACGCACAACAGAGAGTGTTTAATCCTTCTTTTCTTGGGTCTCCACCCTGACACACACAGTTTCCTCTTCTATCCCTGCCCTGGTTCCTCTTCAGAGAAGATTAATCTTTCCATTCCTCTGTGCTTTCTTCTCCCTTTGAAAGGCATTGATTCATCCAAATATATCAGCTCAAAGTTTTTGGGAGCCGGTTATTGTTCCTTCTTTGTTTTAAATTTTCAAGGAAGGTACACACAGGCCCTTGTTGATCCCCCATCCTAACCCATGAAATTAAATATTTAGAGCCTGTCTGCCCTTTATGTCCTCATTTTTCCAGAGACCACCTTTGCACTCCATATACCCCCTCCCAGAACCATAGTTCTGATTTTGTTTTCTCCATCTGGATATCTTACAGCTTTCTCTAAGAGCTACACTCAAGTTATGCTGTATAAATAGGCTGAGGTTGGTGATGAGGAGCAGTCACTCCTTCAGTAGGTATTTATTGAGCACATTTGGGGTTCTGGTAATAAAGTGACAAACAAGACAACAAGCTACCTTCTTCTAATCGTAGAACACCCTATCCATTGACATATTTTCAGTCCTGTTTATTTAATTATCCATTCTATCAAAGGAATGAAATAATGGGGATTTGAATTCCACTAAAAGGCCTCATCCCTTGCCAACAAAATCTTTGTCAGCAAGTGGGAATAGGATTAGGAAAAGAAATTTTCAGCACAGAACAAATCCATTTTATGATATGGCTGGATTTTACAAAGTCTTTTCTATTTTGCTTATGTTTTTGTTTCATAATTACTACCCCGTAAGTGGCTAAATATTTTTGTTGGCTAGACCATGGCCTGTGCAACTAGGCAAGCTTGAATTGGAATTTTATTGTGGTATATTCTTGCTATGTGGTTTTGACAAGTGTGTTGGCCTTTCTCATCTTTCATGTCATTTACTGTGAAATGGGAAGTAAGAAAAGCTACCTAAGGACTAGTGGTGAGGAATAATACATACATTTGAAATGTCTAGTTGAGGCCAGCATGTAATCAGTGTTCAATAAATGGTACCTATTATGGTAAATCACTGTAGATTTTTGACTTTCATTTTGCAGGAGTGATGATTACTTAAGCATGAGCAACTCAGTACTAATTTAGTATTACATGAATATTGGCTGATGCTCTGTAAATGCCTGACTATGAATGATTAGACATTAGATGTTTCAGGGAATTTTTTTGTTTAGGAAGAATGTACACCCATAATAACATTAAAATTTAAAGAACATTTGACATTCTAAAAGCAAAATGCAGCAAAGCCATAGTTGATATTCCATCTTGCAAATTTCTAGCATGAACTTCTTGTTTTCACACTCTCTTTAAACTCTGTACTCTGGTACAAGATAGAGAAAATAGCTCATGGAAGAAGGACTACAAAAATAATAGTGTTGCCTTTGCATGTTAGCTTGATGGGAGTGAAAATAAAGATGCTTATTTCAACTCATCATTATTTTGCATGATTTGTATTACTGATATTACAGCCTTAGTGTTTAAAACCAAGCTTGGAAATTTGCAGATGGTACTGAATTATGGGAACAACAAATAATGAGGTACAATGCATTCTGATGGAGGATAAATGTTCTCATTTGGGCACCCCAGGCTAATAGAGAGCTAATGGATGGCACATACAGTTGGTGTAGATAAATGTTGAATAATGAGTTTTAGAACACAGACTGTAGAGGAGGAATGCCTAATGAATTAGAAGTGCTTTAGTACAATGAATTAGAGAAGGTTGGTGAGTTATTAGAGGAGATGATCTAAATCTGAAAATTCAAATTATGTCTTCTTTTCAAAGAGAGAAAGAAGGAAAAAACACTTTAGGTAATCAGTATTTCAGATAACAGAAAGAATAGGAACTTTGGAGTAATATCTACATGAATTTAATGTCTGCTCTGTCATTTTCCAAAGTAACATGATTGGGACAATTCTATTTATCTAGGTGAGCCCTACTTCCTTCATCTTAAAATAAGAATAGTAATATTTGTCAGGACTATTGATATAGTGTTATTAGTTGAAAACTGTGCTATGATCCCTCAGCCGAGGAGACACTGCCCACATTGAATCTATCCTGAAGACAGGATAGATTTGTAAATTTATTACAACAGTGTTCTTGCAGATGGCCCCAAAGCATTTCCAAAATATGAAGGCAAAATATGTTAAGGTGGGATGTGTTTTTCCTAAATTCCAAAGCACCATAGGAACCAATGGGGACCCTGGAGATTACATGGCTCCAGGTATGCAGAGAGCCTGGAACACAGGGGGTGCACAGTTAGGGACCAGTTTGGAAGTGAGATGTGGGCACAAGATCTGATGGTAACTCCCTCAGGACTGGCATTGTCCTTTCATAAGATGGTGGGTTCACCAGATCAGTGTGAATTTATAGAACTTTACATGACAAATTAACCCACAGAGGACTTCAATGTGGATACTGTTCTCACTTTCCATAGAATCCTACCTTTAAAATGCTATACTGCAATTGTTAATTTACCTGTCTGGTGATTTGCTCAGGAAATGCCAACAAAAGTTCTTGTTGGTATTTCAACACAGATACTTTGATTCTAAAGGTATTAAAATTCACTTTTAAGAATTCTGTCATGCTGCCTCACCTCAGTTCTATCTCTACCATGATATATTTGCTTTCTACCATCCTCTCCTTCTGAATTTTATATCCTTGTTGACAAATACAGAGAAGTCTTTAGTCTTCTATCATGATTATCTTTTTAACAACCAAATAAACATACAAAGTTAAACAGTATGCAGGTTAAGCAAACACAGGACAAAAACAAGTCCCCTTTTGTCCTATATTCCTCCACCCTCACCTTTTAATCCAGCCTCCATTAAAGACATTATGGCACCAACAGAACTTGGTGTTGTCTTCCTGTGCCAGTGGCACTTAATACACACCACCTTGTAGTGAATGATCTTGTCTTTCATCGTTGTTTTCTCTGTGCTTTACCTGAAGAACAGTGGAAACAATCTCTAAAGCACAGATTCCAAGATGGAGCAGTAGAGAAGGATCCACACAATTAGGACATTAACAGCAACTAAATTTACTGACAACTTACTACATGCTAGAGATGGTTCTAATGACATTATGTGTATCAAGTCATTTAATTCTCAAAGCAACCCTAAGAGGTAATGTACTGTTTCTCTCTCCTCATTTCACAGATGAGGTAACTGATACAAAAGTTAAAAAAAAAAAAAAAAAAAAAAAGCACACTTATTCACAAAGCTAGTAAGTGTTAGATTTGGGATATGCATCAAGAGACTTATACCCCACAGTTTGTGCTATATGATACTATCTGAGCCTAAAATAGAATTGAAAAAACAAAAACAAAACAAAACAAAAAACAAAAAACACTGGCTTAAAGAATGGCTTAGAGCCTTAGACAAACTGACTTTATTCCTTTGGGAAAGTCAGGAAGGTGTACAAGGTGTCAGGAGTTCTACTACAGTGATATATACACCAGGGAATCACACTTGTGTCAGCAGTATCATTTATCAGTCTGAGGACACTCTGTACCAGTTGCCACCAAATTCCATGTATTGACTAATTCTTACAACTTTCAGTGTGTCTCCCTATTATCTTTGAATAAAGGCTAGCTCCTTTGTGCAGCACTCAAGAACCTTCACAATTTAGGTCCTACTTATCTTTTAAGACTTGTCTCCCATGTTCCTCCTCACACTGTAAGCTCTAATAATAACTAGGGGTTCATTGCTCTCCCTACACCCTTAAGTTTGAGGGCTTTGCTTATGTTATTCTTCTGCCTGGAATGTCCTTCATGCTTTCTGCCTAAATTATTCTTTCAGCTTCAATTCAATTATTCTCTAACCCAGGAAGTCTCCTCTCAGCACACAACTTAGGTGAGATACCTTTCTCCTGGGCCTCTAGAGCACCAATACTTACATATATGTGGATATTTACTTATTATTAGTGGCCACCTCACTTTCTATATCTATTATTCACCAAGTAGCAAGATCCTGGAGGCAAAATAGCCGTGCTCACTTTTGTGTCCTAGCATCTAGCACAGCACTTAACACATGCTAAGTACCTCCAAAAAGGATTGAATTATGTATCAGGCCCTGGTTTGGCACTTCGAATCCACCTCCAATGTCAACATAATCTCATGAGTTTGACCATTATTAAGACTACTTTACAGATGAAGAAACTTAAGCTCGGAGAAATAAAGTCACATTCAAAATTACATATAAATAAGCAATAAGTATAATATAATTAAGTGATAGATTCAGGAAATATTCAAACCTAGCAATGTTGAGTTTGGCTTTGGTTCTCAGGTCTGCACACTGTTCTACACTGACTTTCTCCCCAAAAGTGAAATGAAAATTGAAGTTTTGGAAACTGAACAAAACAATCACTAATCATAAGAATCAATGGAGCTAAAAACATTAAGAAGGCTTCTTTTGAAATGCCTTAGGCATTTCCTTCTTATCACTCCAAGTTTAGCTAGAAAAAGTCAGGATTCATAGAACTTGGCCAAGCCTAGGTCACAGGTATTAGAAAGGTTAGGGAATCCTGGGATGAGTCCAATAAGAATGTTGTTTGTGATAATGAAAATAATCATAGGTAACATTTTTAATCACTTACTGTAAGACATCAATAATTTTAACTGCTTTACTTTTTGACATTATAATTTTTTTTGTATAAAACAGCTACCATTCCTATTTATTAAAAGAGAAAAATAAGACAAATTAGGTAACTTGTTCAGATATACACATACTAAGCAAAAGAACCAGACTCCCAAACTCAAATTGAGACTGTCTGATCGCAGATCCTATACCTGTAAAAAGAATCCTACACTGCCTCACTAGGTTTGACCTCCAGTGAGGTGCTGACTCCTAGTCTGTCAGGACTGGATAGGGGCAGTAGAAACCCAGGTAGGGTGGACAAGGGATGGTACAACCAAATAAGGTGGTATGGAGTTGAGGGGGATTAGGAATTTGCACCAAGGATTCCAAGCACCTATTACAGCCTCCTTTTAACACAGGACTTGGCTCAGAAGTAGGTGCTAAAGAACAAATCCAGATAAGGGATTTCTCTGATTATAGAATAAATCCCAAAATTTAGTTTGAAAGCTTATTTAATTCAGTGATTCACTTGCTCCAGTCCTAATAAACCCAAGGACCAGAATGTCTGAAGACTGTGCCAATACACTCCCAATGTTTGAGCTAAGAAACAGCAAGTCGATAGAATACTTAAATGGCCAGCCCACATTGATCACTTATTCCAGGCCTTTATCCAAATTGAATGAGGCTGATTTTATTAGACATATGCTCTCTTTAAACTGTATTAGTAGTTCTGTCTCCAACCAATCATAGCTTCCTTATGCTCATCTCTCTCACCAGCTGATGGGGTTCCTGACAAGGTATTCATTCCTGTCAGGCCACTGCCAGCTCTTGAAATGCTTGCTTATGGGTCTTCTAGAACCCACTGCAGATATTAAAAACGACCTTGACCTCTCATAAACTGAACTTCTAAACACTGAGGTCCAGATCCCCTCCATCACCACCTAAACCAGAATTAAATATCAAGGAAGTAAAATACATTTTATTTTTTTCAAAAGTGACCTT
>NW_006442484.1:2510303-2539673 GCF_000325575.1 Pteropus alecto
ATCACAGGCACAGAAACTAATCCAAGTTCCTTGGGCCACTTTTGAAAAACAAAAAAAAAATGCACCTCTACATGAAACAAATGAAGAAATTACCAGAGGAAATTGCTGACTAATGAGATGAAAAAAATTTAAATCATCCCAAGGGGACAATTATATTCTGGACTCTGGTTGACTTTGTACATGATAGGAGCACAGAGCAAGAAGTTAAGTGACCAGGGTCCTCATGCCAACTCTTCCCATCCATTGGCTTTGTTACTGCACCTCAGGCAAGCCACTCAATCTCTTTGGGGTTCAGTTACTCTTCTGCTACAGAGAAGTGAAAACCAACAGAAGTCACAGATGTGGATATGAAAACAATGAGAAAGTTAACCATTATTTCTCTATATACTCATTACATTAATTCAATGGGAATCAAACCCCTCTCCAATTCCAAGAAAGGATTCGTATGGTGAAAGCTGATCCTTTCCATCTGTGCTCTGGAAACTGCCTTGCATTCTCTTGGAGAAATCTAGCCTGAGAAAATTACTTAACTTTTCTAAGCTTCAGACTAATTATATGTGACTTTGGATTTAAAATATTACCTACTTCACAAGGCTTTTAATGATAAATGAGATAAATGAGGTAAAGCACTTAAGACAGTGTCTGGTACATTCAAAGTACACAATAAATGTTATTATTTTTGGCTTTTATTTCCATACATATAAGAAATGTCCATGTGTCTGTCATCTTAAATATTTATTTGTAATGTAAACATAATATACCATATATAATATACAACTATTATATATTATTATTAAAATATACTTAATAATTATGAATTATTTTTAGATTCCACATATAAGCGAGATCACACAGTATTTTTCTCTGACTTATTTTACTTAGTATAACTTATTGTGGTAATCAGTTCACAATAAATGCATGTCAAGTCATTATACTGTACACTGTAAACTTATACAGTACTGTACATCAATTATGTCTTAAAACTAAAGAAAAATATAGTTAATCATACAGTAAATAATATATATGTATATGTGTGTGTATGCGTGTATCTCGTAACCACTTCAGACCCTTACCCTCTAGCTACTACTTTATTTCTCAGTTTTCCTACACAGCCAAACTTCTTGCCCAGGTGGTCAGCATTTACCATCTTTATTTCTTTTTTTCAAAGGAAAAACAAAAATACAATGAATCCCATGTAGTTGTCACTCAGCTTCATCAATTATCAACTCATGTTTCATCTACTTCACCAATATCCTGTCTTCTATTATTTTGAAGCAAATTACTGGCATAATATAATTTGTTCATAAATGTCGGTCTATGTCATTGAGAGGATTTTTGACTCTATTATTTAAATTTCCTTTCACTTCTCAACAAAGGAATACTTGTTCATTCCAAACATAGATGTGATGTACAGATTGGTGGTTCTTTCTCAGTTTTCTGGGAAGTATCACTTTCTCAGAAGTGTGACTTACCATTTTCTCTCAATTGCTCCCATTTTATTAAATTTTTTTGTTTTTTTTTAGTTTGGTCAGGTTAGCTAACACTGCCATGTTGTCAAATGCAGCAGGCATTTTTCAGTTATAATTGTACTTGATTTTCTGAGGCCTTTTCATACTTCACAGAAAGATAATTTTAAACTAATATTGACCTCTGAGTTAAATAACCTAACCTCATTAACTTTTAGTTTTCTGACTCTTTAAAATGGAAAAGAAAGTTATATTGTAAGGCATATAACATAATTTTTTGGCATAAATTGTTACTATATAAATATGACTATCTATTAATACTACTTAATTACCCATTTGGCTTCTATGATATGTTACTCTCTTTGTTTACTTCTTGCCCATCATAATTTTGTTACTTTTGGCAGCGACGAGTTTTGTATAGGTGGATGTATTTAGGTATTTGGAACTGGGCCTTTTTTCCTGGCATTCTATGTAATTGTCATGGGAGAACTCATTCGTGCTCATTGCTTCAACTCCAATTTCCATGTGGATGGCCTGGTCCTTCCTCATCCACTGCCCATGGTTATTTCCATTTGGATAATCTCACAAGCTCCCAAATTGAACATGCTCAAATAAGATGTGTCACTTTTCACCACAAACTATTTCCCTATGAATTATCTTAGTTATCCCAATGACTTGTGTAAATGAAATTTCTGAGAAACACATACAACATTATTTTCTGTTAGCAGAAGAACCAGCTACATTTGGGGAATGGGGGTGAGAAAAATATTACCTTGATTTTTTTGCTAGTGAATCTCTCCTAGGAGAACATAAGGTATGTCTACACTATTTAATCCCTCACCTGTAACTTCCTGTTTGGGTCAAAGAGCGATGTGATATAAGAATATTGTGTATGCATTTGTATATGTATAAATGTACAAAATTAATTGTGGCTTATTAGCTTTAGGAAACTATATATATATATCAATATTTTTTATGATATGTTATATAGTCACATATATGGCAACGTGCAGCAGTTTTCTATGCTTTTATTTTATCCTCCTCAATCCACCCCCAACATGGGCAGAATACACTACTGTGGATGGGCTCTGATAGTTGCTATAAATGAAAAAATTTAGAATTGATACACCAATTCCCCTGATGCTAATTCTAGTCCATTACTTTTTTTATTTGAAAAAGCATAGTTACTAGTCATATTGATGTCTTTGTTTTATTGGGAATAGGGTTGCTGTTGTCATTATTTTTACTTATTTTAGAAATATTAATACAATCACATAGTATACAGTTGGAAATGTACATAAAAATATGCAGATAAAAGTCTCCTAACATACCTATCTCCTATGAAACCTGTGTATCTTCAGAGATGTTCTACAGGTATGCAAGCATGTATAGATATTTCTTACCTTTTTAATACACACATATAGGCAAACAAATGAACTATTCTGCATCTTGCTTTTTTCATTTAACATATCTTCATTATCTTTTTTTTTTTTTTTTTGCCAACAGAAGACGTGTGTTCTTGTTTAAATTGTTCTTCAGTGCTCTTTGGTTTTTCTCTCCATCATCCTTTCAGATCAACACATTAAGAACTTCTTAAATTATTTTTTAAGTTGCACAATATTACTTTGTATGGGGGTATCATGATTTCCTTAACTCATTTCCACTAATGCACATTTAGATTGTAGCTAATCACTGCCATTAAAAACAGTGTTGCAGTAAATAATTTTGTAAGCTGGACAGTTTGCACATTTGAGTACGTGTGTAAGAAATTTCTAGAAGTAAGGTAGAGGAATCAAAACATATGAACACTTGTTGTTTCAGAAATAATGCCAAATTATCTGCTAGAGAATTTATATCAATATACACTCCAATTGGTAATTAAAAGAGTGGCTTTTCCAAACACTCATAAAAATTATTTATCAATCTTGCTGATCTATTCAAATTTAATTAACAAAAAATAGTATCTTGGTCTAATTAATAGCATTTTCTATCAGCTTTGATTTATCTGGATACTTTACATTTTAACATATTTTGGGTTCATTGTTGTCATTTTCTGGATATTTTGTATTTTTTAATATTTATCATTTACTCTTTAACATAGGACTTATTTTAAGATGTTAATATTGTTATTATTTAATTACTATTGGCAGAGTCAATTGATTTTATAGCTTTTATATTGATTCTAGTTTTGCTGCATTGTGATCAGATAATATAATCTGAATTATTTCCATATTTAAGAACATATTCATGCTATCTTTTTGACATTTATTTAGAATATTCTATGGATCATCTGAAAAATATTTGTTCACAGTTATCAGGCTATAGAGATTAAAATAGATCCATTACACCCACTTTTAAAATTATATTACTTAAGTCAACTGTACATATTTTAATGTTTTGGTCCATTTGATATTTCATGGAATGAAAGAGGGGAATTACAGTCTACTATTTAATTTGTTTCTTTGTATTTCTCATACTTCCTTTTTTTTTTTTTTTTTAATACATCTTACTGTTATAAGAATTAGGCCTACAGCAATGTGGGAGGAACTGGGAAAGTAAAAGTCTAAAAGTAGGTGTGAGAGTTTTCCCACTAATTAGCCCTCCGGAAATACCAGTGCACTAGAGAGTGTGAATTGTCAGACATCTCTGAGAAGCCAGCACATTCAGCCCCTAAAGAGGGACTGTGAAATGAGAGCTCTTGGAGAATTGGAGCAAGTACCCTTGTGTGGTAAGTGCCTCTTTGGATCCAGAACCAGCCTCTGATGGTGGGCTTAGGGCCACTGAGAGTTAGCAGGGCCAGTGGTGAGGAGGAAAACCTGGATCTGGAGTGGAGGAAAACCTGGATCTGGAGTGGAGGACAGTGAGGAACCCATAACACCTGTCTGTCTTTATACCTGACCATGAAGACCTTCCTGAAGAGTCCATTTCACTTTCCAAATCTGACTCAAGTGACCCTTTGGTTGTCACTCAGTGCCATATAGAAAAGGAAAATCTGGGTAGATAAAGGTAAAAGGGGTCAAAGATATGGTGACAGAAGGAGATTTAACTTTAGGTGGAGAACATATAATGCAATATGTGATGTATTATTGAATTGTACACTTGAAACCTATATGATTTTATTAACCGATGTCACCCTAGTAATTTAAAAAAATCAAATAAAAGGTATATCTGGAAAATATGTTTCCTGCTTAACAAAGTTGACTCAATACAATCTAACTCACCTTTGCTCATGATCCATTTCCCACTCTAAATTATTATAGGCCTCTCATATACAGTATGGATCTGGGGTTTGCTTTCCTCCAATCTTGGAACATATTTTTCTTTTAATAGTTGAGTTTAGCTATATAGATTTTATTCTATAGTAGAAATGTCTTCTCTTAATTCTTCAAATATTTTCTTAATTCTTCAAATATTTTTTGTTTCTTGTGGCTTTATAAAAATATGTCTCCAAGTAGTCTGTATTTTCTTGGCTTTGTTTTAGTCTTGTATATCTCTGAGTGAGGGGTATCTATTTCGTACAGTTTGAAAGACTAATATATTTATTTTAGTGGTTAACTTTAGAGCTATAACTTTATATTATATCTTTAGTTTTTTCTTTCATTAAGAAAGACTTATTATGACCTCTTATGAACAATAATTAAATTAATCTTTTCTCTAACTTGCACTTACCTATCACCACCGGTTCTCAATATATTATGTCCTCAGTGTTTACCTTTGTAACATTAAATATATTTGTGCATCTATTACTTTAAATATTAGTGTTTAACAATCATGTGTGAAAGAAGAGAAACTCAGAAGATGACTTCCTCCCACTTTTTAATTTCTTTGCACTCCCACTCTTTCTCCTATACACTATCTTCCTATTTTTAACAGATAGCATACTTTGCATTTCTGTTGCTCCTTATGCCTTTGCGTCATTTTTCAGAGAAGGTGAAAATGACCACTTTGTCATATGCACTTTAGAACTATATGAATCATTTTTAATATGTTCAAACTAAATGATACCCAACTTTAATTCTTTAGATAATATTAAAAACAGTTTATTCACCACATAGCATGCACTCGTAATCACACAGCAGTTGGTGGAAACCCTGCAGTGTTGAACCACCTTTTCAGTACAGATATAATAGCAATTTCCTTAATACATTTCAGAAATCAAAAAGTAATCTGCAAATGTCTTTTCCAAGTTGAGGTCATAATGCTCAAGCAAGTTCTTTACAGATTTCCTTAGTTTCTCTCTTAAGCCTGTATCCTCTTTACATACCCACAATTCTAGCAAATTAGATTATTACCAAGCCACCATCACATCAAAAGATCAAAATCAGAAATTCCTAGAAAAGTATTATGTAATAGCTTACATCCTGGCAGCAAGCAAGGAGATCCCAGAAAACATAGCAATATAAGGTAATCAGGCAAGCTTCATGAGTATGCAACCGGTGCATTCACACAAGGCCCATTTTCAGAAGGGTCCTTATTTGGGTGCTGTTGAAACTTTTAGTTTTATCTTTGAATTTGTACTTTGTAAGTGATACTCAGTGGGACAGAAGCATGTGCATGGGGCTCAGAGCCTCAGCTCACTGATAGATTTTGGACTACCAGCTTCCCCACCTACTGATACCCCAGGCCCTTCTGGCATAAGGACAGCTGCCACTTTCCACTCATGGCAGGCACCTGGGCACACACATGGAGAGAGCTGGGGATAAATACACTTCAGAGCAACAAGAGGCAGACATAGCAGAGTTGTTTCTGCTCTAGGTGGGCAACATCAGGACACATCAGACTCAGTGGAGGCAAGCCACTGGCCTACTCCCAATTCAGATACCACACATGTCAGAGTTGAAATCCCTTAAGAGTTTCCCATTCTTCGTGTGTTGGTGTGCAGGTCCATGGGAAGAGGGGGCTGACTTTCCCTCTAAGGCTTTGGCCTGGTGCATCTGTGGGGAGGAGTGAACTGACAGCTGGTGAGCCACAAGGTCTCCTTGCTGAGTCACAGGGAAGGCCCATGGGTACCTGTGAGAGTCTGCGCTCACTTGGCAAGTATCTCCCTTCCTGACAGCATAACATTAAATATAATACACCGTAGCAGGTCAAAGACACCAGGAAGAAAAATATTTTAGCACTTTTAATGCCACTTCTTTTTTCTTTTTTTTAAAGAAGGGATCAAGATTTTATTTTTCACTGGGCTTGTCATATCATGTCAGCCCTGCAAGTAATTTAGGTACAAGCCAAACAACCTTACTAATGGCTCTAACTTTTAGTGTATAATTGCCTAAAATTATAATAAGTGCTCAAAGTATTATTTCAGGTTATACCCAGTAAACTGGACACATGGAGAGCACAGAAATCAACTTCTTCTTCTTTTTTTTTTGTCATTTACTTGCTTCGATCAGTCCAATCAGAATTCTCCCAGTTTTGATTGTTTTGCAGTCAGCTCCATGAAAAAATCTGTATTCCTATGTGTGCCATCTTCTCATTAAATCTGCTATACATGTGCACAGATTACCTTCTTTGTAATAAGCACAAGGCTTCCTATTTAGGATGGAAGAATATATACAAAGATAATTTATACACTGTATAGAGACTTCACTTTTAAATCTATCTCTGCACTCTTACAATTAATATGTTAATATGTATATATTCACACTATGTTTGACCCTGAAAGGGGAGGTAGTTAGGACAATCAAGAACTTAATTGTCTTTCAAGAACTTAGAATCAACTTGACAGGCAAGGAGATATGCACATTAAAGAAACACAAACAAATAATAATGATGATAATCATTATGCTGCCAAATGCCATCAAAGAGCCTTAGGAAAAGAGAAAACTCTGTTTATTGAATTCCTGGGCTTTTGGTATCCTCATTTTACAGACAATGAAACTGAGCCTTGGAGAGCTTAGGTTGTTCCCCATGGTCACACAACTCGTTGACATTCAAAGGCAGATCTCTATGACCCCAAAGCAGTCTACTTTAAGAGTACACTCCCAAGGACAACTGTCTCTATTTATTCAGTATATTTACCATTCAAAAAACTTGCACATCTATTACTGTATTTGATCTTTACAAAGGCCCTTGATAGCTCACCACCAGAAAGGGGAGTTGAGGACACAGAGCGGGTAAAGAGCCCAAGTTCATTATCCATTCACAACTGTGGCTCCTCTGATCTCCCGTGATCTCTGTCTGGTAAATGAATGGATGGAAAAATGACTGTATAATCAAAGTGTGATTTGTCCAGGGTGGTACTGTATGAATAATTTATGTAGCATAAATACTGCTGGATGAAGCACTTAACTAAACCCTTGATCAGATGCCTGCTATTATCTGGCTGGCAGACATTCAAAAATATGAAATGAAATTTGGGCAAATTCCATGCACACTTATTTGGGGAAGGCCACAGAGAGCATAGGAAGAACACAAAAAAGAACACAAAATTGAGAGTTTCTGATATATTTGGATTTCTGAGACTGCTGGAAGCCATTATGAAAACAGGCTAAAGTGTAGCTCTGTATCTTAGAGTGAGATCATATATAGTGACTGTGATTACAGATAAACTGGAATTTCCTTTCTGGCCGTGATGTACGGGTTGAGTGTTTAATACAGTTTCAGCCTATAGGGACTCAGTCTGACATTGTTAATGAGCTCAGTGTCACTTGTACACTGATAAATATGAGTCTGCTACAGTGTATATATGCCAATTGATGGAACATAAGATTATTGATATCTCCTAGAATGTCGAACCATTGTATCTTCACCTCAGGCTCTGAGGTGAGTGATGACGATAACTGGAAACAGCTCTCATGAAGAAACTTCAAGATGACTGAAGCAAAACTAGAAAGGTAACCCCAATAAGAGACTGAGCATTGAAAACTGGAGGCCCTGCACAGATGATACATTGGGGTGTCATAAAAATTTCTATAACATCGTGTTGTCTTCTTTCCAGCTATTCTCCACATTTATCACAGAGTGGGTATGCCTTCCACATAACAACTTTCATTTCTGACTTCACGGTTTTTCCAAACCCAAAACCCTGAATCACTAGACCATGTCTGTTCACGGTATTCATCACTCCATAGTTCAGTACACTCACTTCTATGGTGCTGGTCAGGTTCTTCCCACCTCTGTTCTGTCCCCAGAGACATCTCTGATGAGTAATAATATCTGCAATGGGTTATCCCTTAGTGGATATCATAGTCCTCCCTTTGGGAGTTTGCTGGAATCTTGTGATGCTCTGAATATAATGATGGTATTTAATGTGCCTTACCAAGAAAATTTAAACTTCTTGAAGCCTAAATTAAACATTTCTCTTCTATGCAGGTTTTTGTACATAAACTTGGCTTGCCCTGTTGTTAAGCTAAAGAAACAAACCAGTCATATCACTGGCCGGAGTCTTTAATTTCTTCAAGTGTTACTTTCCAGGTTACTCATCTTGGTTTGCCATTTCTTCCAATTATTTTCTCTAGTTCTCAAATACTCTGATTTCCTACTCTAATTCCTAATATCTGCCTTAGGTTTTCCTCAAGTTGACTGCTTGGACACAGATTTCCACCTTGAACCCAGCACTCTGTCTCGAACATAAAACATTATTCTCCCTCTGACCAGAAGCCTCAAAATTTTATCTGAGAGGTGTTCTGACTACATGCCTTGCTCCAAGGACCCATGGCACCTGAGCCAGTTTGTCAGAGCCTTCTTAGACAGGAGTCTCTTATTTACCTTCCCATTTATCCAGCACAGTGAGATGTTGTCCTCCTTCCACATATCAACTGAGCTTATTTGCTGAAACTTTTTTTCTTTTTGAGTTTTGATTAAATTTGCACTCCTAAAGATAAATTCACCAAATAAAAATGCTTACCTTAATGATGCATTACAAAATGGTTGGCTGTATAGGTACCATTTATATAAAAACAAAACAAAACAAAACAAAAAAACATTGCTTGCATCCAGAAGCCCATGACTAGGCCACCACAACTACCTTTTTTCTTCCCTCAAAAGATAACTTCCCACATGGTTGCAGTAACCATTTTCCTACTTTTTTAAATAGTTTACCTCTAACTACCTAACTGCCATGTGTTTCTGTCTCTACAAATAGAATTATTATCTTCCGTTTTGATTCTCTCGCTCAATATTATATTCCTTTGAGATTCTTTCAAGTTATTATTAGTAACTATAGTTATTAATTTTTATTAGTAATTTGGGAACTACAAACTAAATAACAGTAAGATTCTACACACAACTGACAGAATGGTTAAAATTTTTAAAATGTGAAAATATCAAGACCTATAATATCAACTGTTAGCAAGGAGCTGATATACTGCTGGTAGAAATGTAAATACAAACAGATACTTTGGAAAACAATTTGCTACTATCTACTAAATTTTAAGATGCGCATACCCATGTCCTATGACTCAGCACTTCCACTCCTGGATATAGATCCCCCAGGAAAGCATGAACAATTTATACCATGATTCATGTATAGGAATGATCATAGAAGCATTATTTACAGCATCTAAAAACTAGCAACACTCTAAATGAGTATCAAGAATAAAGGGACAAATTATTACATTTATACAATGAGTTATAATGTGTGAGAAATCTTTGTGTTTTAAAGATTTTTATGCACTTTTCTGTACATGTGTTATATTTCTCATTCTAAATGGAAAGATTAAAAATAGCTTTATTTAACAAATTTAAATACAATGAGTACTCTGTACCTCCATGCTGGGTAAATGAAATATTAGGTTGTTTCAAAGTTTTTGCCCATTTTTCTATTGGATTATAGAATATTTTATTTGTAAAAATTCTTTATATATTCTGGATTACAGCCCTTGGTTTATTATGTGTTATATCTCCTCCCATTCTATTGTTAGTTCACTCTCTTAACTTTAAATGGAAGGTCTTAATTTAAATGATCTAATCGAGCAATATTTTTCTTTATAGCATCTTGTATATTTTTTAGTAAATCATAAGATATTCTATCATCTAGAAGCATTATTGTTTTACCTATCATGTTTATATCTATAATCCTTTTGAAATTTATTTTTGTATATGGTGTGGAGAAAAGTCACATTTATATTTTTCTTCAGTCGTTCCAACACTATTGAAAAGATCACCATATCACTGCTTTACAATGTCACCTTGATATAAAACAAGTGTCCATATATATGCATCTATTTCTAGGTTTCTGATTATTTTCCATTGGTCTTTTTGTCTAGCTCTGAGACAATATCACATGGCCCTAATTATTGTAGTTATAATAATTCTTGATAGATGAGAGAACAAGTTCCTCCACCTTATTCTTAACTTTTCTTTTGTTTTAAATTTCCATGTGCATTTTAAATCACCTTGTTAGTTTCAACAAAATACATTGGGATATTGATTAGGATTATATTGAATTAATAGATCAGTTTGAAAGTCACTGACATTTTTACAACCTTAAGTCATGAGTCAATGAACCTGGTTTCTCTCTCTCTCTCTCCATTTATTTCTTATTGTATATTTTTACCAATACTATTTTAAAATTTTCTGCATAGCAGATTGTGCTTCTTTTGTTAGATTAATTCTTAGATATATATTGTTAAAGCTACAATGAATTGTATCTAATTTTTAAATGTAGTCTTCTAATGTTTGTTGCTAGTATACAGAAGTAAATTTAAGTTAGGAAGTTGACCTTGAATCCATGAGCCTTGCTAATCTTATTATTTTTAGTAATTTATCTATAATTCTTTCATAGTTTCTCTCTATATAATTATACCATTCATGATTAATGACAGTTATATATTTTCCTCTCTAATCCTAATGTTTAAATCATTCTTTTGCCTTACTACATTGAATAGGTCTTTCAGTACAATATTCAGTCAAAGTGAGGATAATAGACACACTTGTTCATTCCTGATCTCAAAATAATATTTTAAAATTCCATCAATAAACATATCTGTTTAGATTTGTTTGTAGATTCCTTTTATTAAGTAAATAATTTTCTTTAATATATGAAGTATTCTCTGTGTGTCTGTCTCTGTGTGTATATAATTTTCAAATTCTTTTACTTCGTCCAAGACAATACTATTTTTATTTTATTAATAGAATTTATCACACTGATTAATTTTCAAATGTTCAACCAATCTTGCATTTTAAACTCAAATTGTTCATGAGAAATATATATTTATATAATAGAATAAAATATATTATGATAATAGTATCTAATTATCATGGTATTATTATGTCATGATACGTAAAATCATAAATTCTATATATCTTTTTATGTATTGCTAGATTTAGTTTATTATTATATAATGCAATTTTTTTCTATTTTATTAGATTCAGTTCTTTATATATTTTAATGTTTTATTGAAGCATGACAAATATAAAGAAAATGCAAAAATCATATATGTACAGCTCACCAAATAGGCAATTCCTTATAGCTAAATTTGCTAATAATGTGTTTCAGATTTTATTAGATCCATGAACATAGAGCAGTTTCTTGAACCATGGACCCATTAAGAGCTATATAACTTTCAGAAATCATCACATTTAGTAATCTGAAACTTAAAGCCAGACGTTGGGAGTAAGATCTTTGGCCTAAAGATTATTGATATCTAGCTAAGAGCTAGAAAACAGAATAGAGTGAGGTACTGGCAGAATCACTAGTAATTTTTAAAGTACGAAAAAATTAAAAACTCTGAAGTTGGTCAGTCCTGGGCTTAACACAACCCTGCTATTATTTAGTAACTGTATCATCTTGGACATTTTATTTATCTTCTCTAAAACTCAGCTTCTTCATCTGTAAAACCAAGAGTTATTATATGAGGAAGGTCTGGAGAGACTAAAATCTGTCTGTAAAGCACAGTGCTTGGCTCAATAAATGTTATTTTTTCCTTTCTATATCTGACCTCAACACGAACCAAAACAACAATAAAGAAAAAAAATGATTAAATAATTTAAATGGCCAGTTTTTGTTTGTTTTTTAGGTGTAAAGAATGAACTAAAAAGAAGAAAAGTGTGTCAAGTTACTTTTTAAAAAATTTTATTAGTTTTAAGTATATAGTACATTGGTTAGACATTCATATAGTTTATAAAACAATCCCCCCAATTACTCTATCTTCTCTCTGGCTCTACACCTAGCTATTACATTACTGATGACTGCATTCCCTATGCTGTGCTCCCCATCCTGGTGACCATCTATCAACTACTAATTTGTACTTCTTTAACCTTTCACCCCATTCTCGCAGCCCCCCAACCACCCAATCCCCTCTGTCACCAAATTGTCTTCTATATTTGCGAGTCAGTTTTTGATTTGTTTGTTCTTTTAGTTCCTCATATTCTGCATATAAGTGAATCATATGGTATTTATCTTTCTCTGACTTTTGAGGGAAAGTCCAGATCATATCTTAGCTCGGATTGTGGGTCCTCCCTCTGCATTCAGGGATGAAGCCAGCACCAGTGTTTAAACTAGAAATTGTGGGACAAGAGACACCACCTAAAAGGGTGTGAGACCTACTACCTGAGTTTCCACAGCAGGAGCAGATGAATTGTTACTTTTCCTTGGGTATAAAGAAAGATAGTAAGTACAATTCTGCTCAATTATTGACACAAAAGAATCAAAGAGAAAGGAAGGGAGACAGAAACTGTGCTAGTAGCTGGAAAATAGTCCCTGAGGTGAACTCTGTTATTTCACTTTATTTTGGTGGTTTGACACTGGCTCCATATCTGTGCAGACACTTTGAATTATCTCATGGTTATTGAGCCCTTTCTAGAGGATGAACTGTTCCTTTCTTACATAAATTTAAATGTAGCCCAGAATTTCTAGACATTTTGAGATATTTCTATTAAGAATTTTGTATTTGTTACTAACTTTCAAGTATCAGAGTTTCTGTTAAAATCATCTTAAATAAATTTGATATCCTTTATGATCAAAGAGTATGTGATACTCTTATTAACTTGCTTCAGCCTGTATTTCAAAGTGGCATAATCACATTGGTCCTTATTCCAATACAGCTTATGACAATTGAACTAGAATCTAGGGTTAAATAAGGCAAACCAGAACTTGTAAGAAAATTAAATGTGGTTACATAGCTTTTTAACATGTTTTTTTCAGTGTTTTTGTTTTATTGTCCTTAAAAGATGAAGAGTCCTTGAATCACTTTCTCCCTTATCTCCTTCTCCAAATAAGGCACTACAGGCTAATAGTGTCAACATAATTCTCAAAGTGTTAGTTTAGGCTTTTCTTAATTTCTTTTGATTTTCTTTGGTTTTTGGAGGATGCAAACCACATCTAGTATTTTAGTCTCCCTAGGGCAGAAATTCGAGGCCCACTCCAGCCACCTTATTTAAAACTTTACCTCTCCTCAAAACTTTCTCATTTCACTTTCTCAGTTGCCATTTATCACTATTTAATATACACATATTTTATATAATTTACTTGTCTCTTGTTTATCTCCCTTACCAGAGCATAAACTCCATGGAGGACAAGATTTGATTATATGTATCTCCAGTGCCTAGAACATTGCTTGGCACATTGCATGTACTCAATAACTTTTTGTCAAAATAATAATCTCAACTTATAACAAAATTCATTGACTTCTAAATTGTTCAGGCTAGTTTGGGGTAAAGGGTTAGGCTGAAGGATGAAGAAAAGGAATATTTAAACAGTCTATAATGAATTATACTAATTCAATGAATACTTAACACAACATGTCTTTTAATCAATGATACTCTCATATTAAAAGAACTTGTTCTGGATAAGTGAAGTTCCATCTGTAATACCTATGCCTTCACAAACTCTTACTGAGTCTCTTGTTTGGCACTCAGGCATGAAACTGATTAAATCACTTAAAAGAATGGTATGTAAATGCCAATTTTGAGGTGCCATCAAGGGCGACTAAATCAGAAACTCTGAGCGTGGCACCCAGAGAAATTAATTTTAACAAGCTCTCTAAGCATTCTAATATATGGTCAAGTTTGAGAACCATTGGGCTAAGTCTTAAAAACAAACAAAATACCATACTGTTTTAACTTAAAATCATTCTTTTTCAGTCCTTAGATAAGATGAAAAAATGCAGCAATTTAAAATCTCTCTCTCTCTCTCTCTCTCTCTCTCTGTGTGTGTGTGTGTGTGTAAAATGTGTGTATATGGTATGCGTATATGTGTATGTATATTATATATGCACATATTCACACAAGCATTTACAAGCCAAATGTATGTTCTTCAATGTTTTGATTAAAGGCAACGATATCTGTCCCAGATTGTCATTTGTGTAAGCTACATGTCTTGAATTCAACTTAGAGAAGATGACAAGTCATTCTCAGTCCTGTCGCTTCTAGAGGATGCCTCTGTCACTGGGCTGATGGAAAGTATAATACAGAGGGTTCAACAATCATGAACCTTGTTTCCTAGCAAGGAAGTGACATGACAGTAAGCCAATTCACTTTGTAAGCCATCATAACCCAATCTCCTCGTGGGAATTCTGTACCTTAGAGAGAACATGGAACAAGAGTGTTTGAGTAGAATAAGGGTAGTAGAAGGTCAAGGGAAAATAGGTCTGAAAGCAGATCATGCTTCTTAATCCAAGCTACCTACTTCTGACTTGTGGAGACCTAGTTTATGATATATAGGGAGATAAGAGAAATGAGGAGAATTAACATTTGTTAAATGCCTACTATGCACTGGGCATTTACATGCATTGTCTCATTTAATCTTCATAATTACTCACCATTTGAAATTATATCTCTATTTTAGAGAATAAAACTATGGTTCAGAGAGGCCATGTTATTTGTCTAGTAAATGGGGTCAAAAAGTTAGGGACAGATTTAACTGGCATCGAATACTCTTTCATGCATATAATGCTTCCTAGGACCTAGAAGAATGAAAAAATATCAGATTCACTTCCATCTTATCAGTGGATATTGTCTAGTCACACTGGTTTTCTTTCTATTTGTGGAATAGTTCAAGCTCTTTAAGGTCTTTGCATTTATTATTCCTTCTGCTCCCAGATTTTTGTGAGGCTGGTTTTATGCCATTTCTGTCTCTGCTCTCCGATATCCATCCAGAGAGTTTCCTGACCACCTACAGCAAAGCAATTTCCTCAGGCATACTCATGATATCACCCTGCTGCATTGTTCTTTTGGAACTTATTAACTGAAATGTCTGCTCATTGCTTATGCTTTTGATGACTCCTGTATTGTCCC
This sequence comes from Pteropus alecto, assembly GCF_000325575.1. Classification (NCBI taxonomy): domain Eukaryota; kingdom Metazoa; phylum Chordata; class Mammalia; order Chiroptera; family Pteropodidae; genus Pteropus; species Pteropus alecto. Next base: position 2,525,945 of record NW_006442484.1, read on the forward strand.
CGTTTTCTCATTAGAATGGATGTTCCTTGAGAGCAGGGAATCTCTGTCTCACCCATTGTCGTATGCCTGATCCTTAGAGCAATCCATGGCACATAGTAAGCACTCAGTATATATTACATATTTTGATAAAATGGAATGAATGAATCCTGTTAACAACAGAAAAAAAAAACACTTAATTTTTAAGAGCTTTTTATCATTTTGAAATTCAATGACTGATATGACAAAAGATTACCAGTTAAATTCTACATGGGTAGTGCCATGCTAGGGGCAAGAATAATTTAAGAAAGACCATAATATAACGTTGTACTTAATAACATAAAAATCTCAAAGTATATGAGCAAAAAGTACAGTGAACAGAAAGGAAGAGAAGAAACCACTCATGGGGGGTTTCATCAGGGAATAATTAATTCATTCATTAACCAACAATTTCTGAATACTTCAGTGTTAGACACTATAAGGCAATGGTTCTCAAACTTGGAAATACCTGAGTGGCTTAGTGGCTTATAACTGAGGTTCACCCCATAGTTTCTTATTTAATTATTCTGTGGAATGACCTGATTTGGGGGATATTGAAAGACACTTTCACTTTACTATGCAGCCATGTTTGAGAACTGCTTCTCTGGAGATAGAGCACCAGCCTTTGTGGATGTCAGAATCCAATGAAAGTGACAGATACAGCAATTATGGTAGAAGGCAAGGAGTGAGTCTAATAATAATAGTGACTAAGGATGCTATGGGACCATGGAGTAGATGTTGCTTAACCAAGCTGCACATTACCTTCCAGAGCCTAAACAGAACTATATAGAACAAAGAAGCAATGAGGGAGAAAGGATATTTAAGGAAGAAACAGAGGAAACATCAAATGGAAAGAAACAAAGGTAAACTAGAGAATACTGGTTTGGCATCCTTGGAGCATGAAAAAGCAAAAGGTGAGGGGAAGGAAAAAAGCTAGGTCTGGACAGGTATCTTTGAAGAACATACACTGTATCTTAAAAGATCATGGAATATGGATAGACTTAGAGAAAAGAGATTAGACTTAGGAACAAATAAAATTATATAGAGTTTAAGAGTTATCTATTTTAACCAGGTAATTTTACAGGTGAGAAAACTAAGGTGCAGAAGAGTTACTCAACTTGCCCCAAACCAACAACCAAATCTTGTCAGGGGCAGAGCCCAGACTGTGATATAGGCCTAGTATTTCCAGCCAAGTTTCAACCACTGCAAGTGCCCTCAGGAGAAATGATATTAATAAAAGCAAAATGAGCATTGTATGTTTGAAAGAGTCAAAATGCAGGTTTGGCATGAAAGAAGACACCAACTAGATTGAGATAAATATGCTATTTATCTTGTTATATAGCCATAGAGATGTCTGGGCCATGCAATCCCTCATACTTTAGTCTTGTTTTCAAAGAGGTTCTTCTTTTTAAGATATGTGTATGTGGAGATCTGTGTGTTGAATCTATTCACTGTGTCTTTGGTGTGGTATAAGAGGGTAGATTTTGGAGTTAAAAGACAAAAGAATTAATCATAGTGTCATAATGTATTTGAGTTATCCAGGCCATCCAGTGTGTTTCTAGCCTTGGATACTGGCAGCACTTCTTTATCTTGAAATGATGGAAGCTTTTGGTATTAGTGATAGACACATACACACACACACACACACACACACACACACATACACAGAGTCATGTACACACATTGATGGTCTTTGTTTGAGTTAAAACAATTAAAGCCATTTACAAGTCTCCTGTGATAGTCTTAACTCGGTCTGCATAAGGCATAGACAAACCGTTTAAAGCAGGGGTCCCCAACTCCTGGGCTGTGGACTGGTACTGGTCCGTGGCCTGTTAGGAACTGCTCCACACAGCAGGAGGTGAGCAGTAGGCAAGCAAGCAAAACTTCATCTGTATTTGCAGCCGCTCCCTAGAGCTAGTATCACTGTCTCAGCTCCACCTCATATCATCAGGCATTAGATTCTCATAGGAGCTCCAGTTCCTGGTACCAAAAAGGTTGGGGACTGCTGATAAAGTATGTTTCGTCAATATAAACCAAGATGAAAAAGCACAACACTTCCTCTCCAGCTGTTCTTCTAGCACTTGTTTTTACATTTCCCTTCCTTGCTTTCCATACTTATTTTTAATCTCTGAAATATTCAGAGCCTTTCTCCTTTCTCTGTATTTTGGTTCCATTGAAGTCTGCACAGTCAATACAATCACTGCTTATGTCTGGCATCCAGGACTTTTATTATCATTGAGGAGAGATGCTAAACTGAAAGCACATGCTTTTGTGGTCAAGTGCTAAATTAGGTTTTAAAAGAGTCTACAGTTGGGAAAATATTGTAGTGTTTTGAGTCAAGAGACACACCAGAAGAAATGAGCTAAGGACTTCATTGCTCCGAGCCTGCCCTGAATTAGCCAACGCACCCAACTTCTATAACCCACATCCAGACCTGATTTTACTACGGTGACCCTTGTTGATCTTTTCCTTACAGGAACATCAGCCGAGTTTTATAGTATGTACCAAACAGATTAGCACTTCACTCTAATTAAATGAGGGTAAATAAAATCACTTTTGTAGAAAAGCCTGCTGTGAACTGTATGAGACAGATGAATAGTACTGTTACCTCCATTAATTAGATTAATTGGCTTTTGTATGTTCATTGTTCCTCCTCAACTCTTTTATAAGCTTTCTGGAGATTCCATATCAGCTAATACATGTTTGGAAGAGAGGACATGCTAAATAGCTGTGGACTTATTAAAGGTGAAATTATTTGTTGGGCATGATTAGTGGCTTGCTCTACACAGTGATCTCATTTCTTCCTGCTGCCATTTTCTCCTTGAAAATTCTCACTTATTTCTTTAAAGGGAACAATGCCGGAACTCTATCCAGCTATATTTAGACAGCCAGAAATGAAATAACTGTAATATGATTGATAACCTTAAGTCCAGGAAAATGATATTACTAATTAAATCGTGAAACAGTAGGCAGGCTGTCAAGCACAGATATATTTAAAGTCGTAACAACTCTTGCTTATTTTTAAAAAGTGTTTGCATATTGAATGATTCTGGTAAAATTGTTTCTATTTGTCAGACCACGTATAAAGTGTTCATCTCCATGGTTTCTGCAAGTATAGCAGGCAATTTCAAAGAAATCCAGGCCCCAGAAAGCAATTTCTCTTTCGTCTCACATGCTCCTTTTCTCTGTAGTCTTTCATTCAATTTTGGAATTAGCAAATTCAAAACTTTACAACTTCTAGAAGCTAAAGGATATGGTAAGATAAAGTAGCAGGAAAAGAAACAATGACGTATAATTTACTAAATGCCTATTTTGTGCCAGGTTTATGGCACAAAATGGGTTTCTAACTTTACCAGTCCCATTTTACAGCTGGGAAAACAAAACACAGATATGTGGGGGGGGGGGGAGAATTACATTTCGTGGCCCAGCTAACAAGGGAAGATCATGTGAATAGAGGGCTCTCTGACCCCAATGTCCATGCTTCCTCTATGAGGCCAATTTTACTTACCCTGAGGTATCCCTCTCCTCTCCATGCTGCCTACCTTTACATATATTAATAATTTATGTGTGATGCTAAGAAAGACTAAGGAAAAATTCTCTCACATTAAGGAGAAGAAGAAGGTGAGAGTCTTCTCCAGAGGTGGTCAAATTCATGAGTTAAATACTTGAAGGGATGAATCTCTGAAGCCAATGAAGAGTGAAGAGAACCCCATAGGCTTTAGGGTCCAACAGATCTCTGTCCCATTGGCGAGTCAGACAGAGAAGTGCATGGCAATGAGCAGATTATTCTTCACTCTAGGTATCCTCACACCTTTCTCTAAAATTGGGTAATGATATTCGCTTTAATAGTATTGAAGAAGATTTGATGGGGATAATGCTAAGACATCTATAAGAAGACAAAGGGAAGGGAATGGTGAGAGTAGGACTTCCTAACATTTCTAAAATTATATTCATGTGAGTGTTTGCTTATTCTCTGTTTAAAGATGGCCTTAAATATTGCATAGTGTACACATTTTGGCAAACATAATAAGCACATCCTGCTGCAGTACAAGGCATTGGATTGAGCATAATAAAATTGTGGTTTAAGATGAAAGGCCTGAAAATCATGTCAAATAGGATAAGGAAACCTTAATTGAAACTCCAAAATAATTGCTTTAAAATCTCTTTATCTGGATTTGTTATTTTCTTATCTGATCATGGAGGGATGGACGGATGCCCCCAGCTGACCTATCTTACATTCTAACAAGCTTTTTTTTTCGTTGTCTCAAATGAATAAACTGATATATTTCCTAATCCTGAGACTACTACACAATCACAGTAAATTACATGTACAGGAGTAGAGAAAAGTCTTTTGATGTTAAAATCTAGTCTGAGACCTAATCTTCATTTCTTATGGATTGTCAGCTTGCCAAATTCAAGACTACAATCAACCGTTGTAATTAGACTTTGGAACATTTTTCTCTTTTTCTGTGATGAAGATTTGCCACTAAAGTTATAAATTGCAAGTGTATTTCAGGGTTGCATCTTATCTTTCATTTTCTCTTAATCTCTAAAAAAATTTCCTTTGTTTTCAGTGTTGAATTTGGGTTGCTCTGAAGTGAGTGAACAATAGAGGGAACAAGAAGAAATTACAGACTTTTCTGTCTTTAGGCAGCCATTGTCATTCCCAAGCTTGAAACTGCTTTGTTCTGAGCCTCAACTCCTACAGTTCTACTGTTCTGTCTTTCACTCAGCTACCCGTCCCTTCTTTTCATCCAAGCTGAATCTTTCCTATGAAATGTCTGCCCTTTGGGCTATCCATAGATCAACCATATAACTTTTGATACTGAAAAGAATATAATTAATATTCATGCTTGAAAATGATGAATAAACTGAGACCCATCTGGGTTATCCAAGACATTTGGTCACCTCTCATATGGAAACCTACACTGCAGTATCCTCTAAGCTTCTCCAACACTAATTGTGAGCCCTAGAACCTTTTTTTGATATGGATTCTTTTATTTTTGTATTGTTCTGTTTTCACCATATTTTGAATATATGCTTTATCTTACCACCTAGGCTTCTAACTTCAATACAGATATTCTCTTCCTTTAGTGCCTATGCAATGTGCTATGCAATGGCCAAAGTAGATACTCAAACAATGAATGAAAACAGGACATCAATTAAAACTATTTGGATAGTTTTCTTTTTATAAATGAAAAAGAAGAAAAGTGATATTATTTATAATAGTAGCAATCCCCAGGATTATAACATTTCAAAGAATATTTCTATAAACATTAGTAAGTAGCAGCAGCTTCTTTTAAAGTTTGATTTCTTTTAAAAAACTCAATAAAGTAGAGTACTACAGTGAACTTGCTTTCCACTAATATGAGTGGCTGTGTTTTCATGAAAGAAGCATTGGCCTAATAACATTGTCTGTCTTGGGTTATAGTTCTGATCCTGATAGGAGAGCTGTTTAATCTTAAATGCATTATTTCAAGTTGATGGGGACCTAGTTCTCTGATCTGTATATTGGATTAATAGGGCAAATTCTTTTGCTCTAACTCAGTCATACTCTGATAATACATTTGATACCACAGCTCCATTAAGGTGACATTCTATATGAGGTATTTTATTGTTCATCATACATAGGGGTGCCATGAAGTTATTCCCAGATAAAATTAAGTTCTCTTAATAGCTTTGTATCAAAAGTATTACTAACTCCACTTGCAGATGGAGAAATGGAGGTGAAGAATCGTTAAACGAGTTGACCAAGTTAGTAACTGCAGAGTTGGTATTCAAATTCAGGTTCACCTGACCCTGTAATCAGAAATTGAATTGTGTCATTGCTTCAGTAAATCCAATGTGTTCCTGATGGGTAAGAGACTGGGAGGTGACAGACTGGGAACTGATCTTAGGATTCATTTCACTTTGGTTGTTCCATGCAGATTCAATCCAAATGTGTTTTGGTAGTGAAACTGCAAGACATTGGTTTTATTTCTCCACTGAGGAAAGTGGGTCGTTTCTTTACAGGAATTAAATGAAAGAGTTTTACAGATAAAAAGTCTCACAGTTATAATCATTCCTTTGTTTTCATATGTTTCTTTACAACACACAGTTTAGAAATAAATAAACTCCTTTCCTTATAAGTCCCAATTTTTAGACTGGCAAGGACAAGGACAATGTTTCATTTTAGCTTTCTGTCTTGACACTGCACATCACACATAAGCATGCCAGGGTTGTGTGCAAAGAAAGGATGAAAACCAAGTATTTTGTCCTCCCCAGGTAACACCATCAAAGAGGGATAAGATGAAGCATACTAATAAATATCCACTTAGTCTATTGAATGTGTTCGCATTCTGTTGGGAGAAAAGAGATGTCCTGCTCTTTCCTGGCAGGATAAAAGAGAATGTTTAAATGTGCTGCACAGGCAGAGCCATTATGTTTAAAAGAAGCCCATTTTCAGATCACACCTGAGCAGGAAAGATGTCTGAACACAAAAGGAGCATTCAAACCTCTCTCGTGGTTATACACAGAGGAGATGCTGCCACAGAGCTAGGATCTCAGAGAACACAAAAATAGAAAGGTGGAGTTAGAAGACACAGAGCAACAGCAGCACTTCTCAGAGTAGACAAGGACTATCAGTGATCAACAATCAGGACCTGAAGAGGAAAATGTCCTAACTTGGAAGAGGCCACAGACTGAACCTCAAATGTACCCTTGATCAGACTGCATAACGGTTATCTTGTTCTTTAGTGGAAGGGATTGATAGTTTGAGCAAAACTTTGCTTCTCCTCCACATTTTCTGACTCTAAGCTTCCACGACACTGCAGGCAGTGCTTACTGTAGTGAGTGGACTTGGTCATTCTCAACAAATTCATCTGTTGACTTCATGAAACTTATAGCTTGCCTTGTTGTCACTAGATATTTGAGTGTGGTAAACTATGCTCAACTCTTAGAGTTAATTATTTCTATGAAATATAGTCTTACTGTGACTTGCATTTATCTGGTCAAATTACATAATGTACTTCTTAATGGATCATCTGACTTTACCATTAGAACAATTCTATGAGGCCAATGGAATCAACTTTAGTAAACTGATTTTATAGATCAGTAGTTTGGTTAATTATTATTATTCCGTGGACTACCCACATATTCAAGCTCTAAGAACATTAAATAATTGTGATAAAATAATAATAATACTAATATAACAACAGTACCAATAAGTAATATTAAATGAGAACTTATTATGTATTGGATACTCAGTTAATAATTATCTCAATTTTTCACCTATAAAATAGAGATATAATTATTGTCCCATCAACTTCATGGGATTGTTGAAGGGTTAGATGTAGTAACACATGGCAGAGTACTTTGAAATGTTAAATACTATTTAGTAGTAATTGTTCATTTATCATCTTATCAACTGCATAAATAAATTTCTCTCTACAGCTCACTGAACCCCTCACATCTGGCACCCTTGTCTGTTCTACTTTTTTCAGGCACCTCTACTTACATTTCTCTCTTTAATTCCTTAGCTATAATACCAATAACAGCAATAATAATAAGAATAAGAATAGTGTACATCTTCCATTGTAAAAGCCTCTCTGGTTTACAAAGCATTTTATGTTTGATATGCAAATACCCTGTGAAGAAGATAAATCAGATATCATAATTAACATTTTTCAGAAGAGGTAGTTAAGATTTAGGAAAACTGACTTTTCTAACTCATCCTAATAGCGAAATTAAATATACATATAGAGTTTTGTTATTTCCCTCATAGTTGCCTCTGCTTCAAGTGAGTGTCCCTCTCCCTTTCAAGCCCAGTTGTCTTGTACCTAAAAAGTACCTGAAAGAGTATACCTTCCTCAAAGCTTCTTACGTGACAGTCTGCAGTGCTACTTGTTGCTGCAGGTGATCTGAGTCCTGTACAGTCTCAACGAGGTTTCCTTCAAAGATTATTTTTAGTTCCATTCCTTACAGAGGACCTGGTCACATGATGAGGGTCGAGTGTTTGTACTATTCTATATGAAATGCTCTTCTGCTTATCTCACTGGAGTATTGGAAGAGTCGTCTCAAAAGTCTTCTCTCTTGTGAAGCTCAGATGTCTCCTCTTTTGTAAAGCCAATACCCCTTCATCAAGCACTACTCTCCGCGTGTCCCTTCTGTACCCAGCACTGACTTTAAAAGACACACAGGCAATGCTCTCTTTCTCCCATAGAGTCACAGTTCTGTCCCCACTGGGCAGTGTGGGATCTTTGAGAGCCAGAATCATACCTGAGTCATGTCTGTGTATCCATATCCTAGCACAGTGGATGGCAAACCTACAGTAAATTTTTGAATGATTAAGTAGATAAACAGAAAAATAAAAACAAACAAACAAATAAATAGATCTCGTTGCCTCTGTTAAAGGCAGAGTGTCTATCGTTGCTATAAAGCAGCTGTGCTCTGATGTAAGTTAAAGTGGCTGAAGCAGCTGCTTCTTTTTTTGAGGTCCCTTAATTGCTGTTCTTTCTTGCAACATTACGGGTGTAATGTGCTGGTTCTTTATATGTGTCACCTGAACACATTTTCAAATGCATGCAGAGCCTGATCTGGTGTCACTCATTTGTAAAGTCCAATGTTGAAGTGTTGTGAAAGTCTCACCTCTGTGAATCAATGAGTTACTTTGGGATTCATTCCGTGGGACCATTAGTTACCTAATCTCATCTTCATTTTCTTCCTGGAGTAAAAGGAAAAACTCTACAAGGACAATGTGACTGTCTCCATTAAAAGGAATGAGGGGTGAGACAATTAGAACTACTCCCCAGACTAATTAGCCCATGGAAAATTAATGAACTTGAGTTCCAGACAGAAACTATGTGGTCTAATAATGAAAATTAGTTTAGGAACAATATTACACTGGGTTCGCTTATATGCCTATCTCTTCTTCAGAAAACTTGCTCTTAGTAAAATACCCCCAGCAAGGGATCTGGCACAAAACTATTTCGATCTTGCAAAATCCATTTTCTACTTCTAGTCAATAAAACACACTATCTAATAAAATTCAATTGTGCACGGCCCTGGAGCTCAGAAATCATGTGAATAACTGAATAAAAGGCACAGACATACAAAGAATTGGCTGTAGTCGATACCTGTATTTATCAGAATTCTTTTCCAGTCTTAGCAGCCACTATTTTTTAATTCTCCTGACTTGACCCCATGCTGGAACCCCATCTCCCCAGAAGAAACGTTTTACTGTAGAAAAATCACTGAGCTGATAATGAGATAAACTAAGCTTCAAATTGTGATTATGCTCCTTCCTGGTTTTGTTACCTGAGATTTTATGGCAGCATTTCAGTTTCCTCATTTATATAATTGGAATAAAAATATCTACTATAGAGATTTTTGGGAGAATTAAATTAAATTGAAAGGAACAGGACTAACACACCTCCACATTAACTCCTATTCCTCTTTCTAAGGACCAGTGAGACCCTCAATAGAAAGGCAATAGGACAAGGAATAAGAGACCCTACAAAAATCGAAAACTGTACATTCTTTCTTTGCATAAATTAATAAATGGCCAGGTGTTTTACCTCTTATGAAGCCTGATAATTACACTGTTTCTGAGAATTCTATCTGCTGGAGAGCAGGGCAGTTCCCCAGCCAGCTCTAGTAGAGATCAGAGTGTGTAACCAGAAAGCAACATGAGTTTTGGCAGCTAACAACTGAGCCTCCCACCAAGGCTCTCCACAAGGAAGTGGAGAAGTCCTGGGCAATCTTATACCTGTTTGGGCCTCCCACCTATACAAGGAGTATGTAAGCTTGATTGCCTCATTTTTCCTGTTTCTATTGCACATGTCTGTACTGGATTAGTAAAACAGATGTGAAAAAAAGGAATGCACAACTTAAGTGGTCATAAGAAGAAGTTAACATTTATCAAGGGACTGTCTGTTTCTCTTTGCAACTGCAAATACTATTTCCACTTGTGGAGACTTTAAGTGTGTCTCATCATCTAGCTATTTCCACTCTTATTCCTTTCTCTACACCTTCTATACACCAACATTTAAATCTAGATCTATGTCTCTACCCATATCTGTATCCATATTACCATCTTTTTCTCTGCCAAAAATTAGGTGTGGAGACCTAGGTTTCGTTTGTTCATTTTTTAATTTTGTTTTATTTCTCAAGTATTTATACAGACCATGATTTTTGTCTGTGTCTTGTAATTCGTGTTGTTCTTTACCATATAAACCTTTTTATTCCCATTTCCTCTCTAAAGCCAGAATAAGCATAACCTCCTTCGTGAATGACGGCCTTATTGATGGCCTTGATCTTTATTCATCATGCGATTCTCTGAACTCCTGCATAATGTATTATTGGGACAACAATTAACCTTAAATCTAAATGAACTGTCTAACCTTACATAAAGAATATTGAAATTGTGTCATCTAGAAAATCTAGGTCATGTGGTCTTTCTAATTAAAAACTGTAATACCAAATTTTCAATTAAGTAGGGTTCCACATTTTTTCCTAACAATGTAGTCTTGCTTTGTAATCATCTGAGGCTCTTAAGGATAAGGATCATGACCGGTCCACCATGTATAACACCAGAGCTTCAGTGGAGTCAGAGAAGCCTGAAAAATGGCCACAAGCCTTCATGTTCTGAGTCTTCCCTTTGCTGTAGCCGTAGGGTCAGTAGAATGGGAACAGAAACTAACAATAGGGAAAAAAAAGTGTAACAACTAGTGTTAACCATAGAACTAGCATGTGTCTGTGTGACATACAAAGTCAAGTTTATAGTAGAAGTGCTGACTGGGGCCATGGATCTCTTTGATACACGTTGATGAGATTAATTATCACATCCTCTAGAAGTTTCCCTTTATCAAGAAAGCTCTGGTCATTATAAAAACATATTATTCCTTGAACATGCTCAATGATCTTTTGCCATTGTAAATGTAGTTTTATCTTTTGGGGATATCCCATACCAACTTCTTTAGGGAATTAGGCATGACGTTATCTAAGAGGGTGACCCCTACTGTAGGATATGATGTCCCTCTCCTGGGTTATCCTGTTTCTCACTTTATTCTTTAGCAGCACATGACATTGTGTTGTGGTCTGTGTACATTTCTGTTTTCTTTGCCTAGCCACAAATTCTTCAAGGGATAGATGTCTAGCCCTTTCCATCTTCACATCCCAATGCCTAGAACAGGCTTTGTCTCAGTATTGATGTTCCATCAGTCTTTCTGAATGTATCAATGAATGAATAAATACATAAATAAATAAAATTGGATAGTATACTTTATGATATTTCTTTTCTTTTGTAAATTTTTTTTTAATTTTGCTCTCCACCTTAACTTTAACTAGATTTTTATTTGTATATAAAGAAAAAGGGAGAGGAAAGAAGGAAAAGGCTTAATTTCAGCTGTTTTTACACCGGGTTTGGTGGAGAGGAAAACTCAATGAATTTTTTGACCTTGAATGGTAATCTAATATAAACTCTGAAACCAGTCACTAATATGCAAATTTAATAGCTTAGAACCAAATTACATGCATAAAGTCCAATTCTAGAGAAAATTTTTATTTGTCAATAATCATTCATCGAATGCTCATAAGACATTGCTCTTTCGGATGCTTTAAGATAATTAAAAGGTGGGATTAAAACCAGTCTCTAAGATTAAGGAGCTTACATTCTAATAATGGAAGTGTGTTTATAAGTCCTGTTGCTAGGTACAGAAACAATGTCAGAGTATAGAGATCAGGATAAATTTGGACTTGCCATTGAAGATTAAAGGCAAGACTTGGACATGTAGAGAATTTGGTGGCATGATAATCAAAGGGTTCTAAGCCTAAAGACTAACATCGTTTTGCTGAAGTAAACAGCATATGGAGAAGGGTACTGGGTTATAAAGTAGAAGGCAAGCCAGGGGGATGTCCTGCCAACACCCCTCTCTGCCCTATTGATCTATATTTGAGGGCAATTAAATTTTATTGGATTTCATGGAAAATTTTAGCAGTCACCAAAGATCTCCTTAATGAACAAGAGGAAACACAGATGGCCAATAGACGTATAAAAAGATGCTCAAGGTAACTAATCATCAGAGAAATGTAAATTAAAATCACAATGAGATATTACCTCACACATGTCAGATTAGCTATCAATAATACATCAAAGAACAACAAGGGTTGGCGAGGATGGGTAGAAAAAGAAACCCTCATACACTGTTGATGGAATTGCAAATTGGTGCAGCCGCTATGGAAAACAATCAAGAAGTTCTTCAAAAAATTAAAAATGGATCTACCTTTTGACTCAGCAAATGCAGTTCTGGGTATTTATCCAAAGAAAACCAAAACAATAATTTGTAAAGATTTATGCACCCTTATGTTCATGGAAGCACTATTTACAATAGCCAAGATATGGAAGAAAAACTAAATGCTCACCAATAGATAATTAGATAAAGAAGTTATGGTTCATATATACCTTCATTTATGGCTGAATGAATATTATTCAGCCATAAAAAATGAAATCTTATCATTTGCAACAGCATGGATGGAACTAGAGGTTATTATGCTGAGTGAAATAAGTCAGACAGAGCAAGATAAATGCCATGTGATTTTACTTATATGTGGAATCTAAGGAACACAAAGAACTAATTGAAAACAGACAGAAATATAGACAATCTGATGACAGTCAGAGGGGAGAGAGTGAGGAGTTGGGAGAAAGGGGTGAAGGGTTAAAGAAGTACAAATTAGTAGTTGATAGATGGTCACAGGAATGGGGAGCATGGCATAGGGAAGGCAGTCAGTAGTAATGTAATGGCTAGGTGGAGAGTCAGAGAGGAGAAAGAACCTGAAAGGAGCAGGGGGATCATTTCATAAACTATATAAATGCCTAACCAATGTGCTGCATATTTGACATTAATAATAACATTTAAAAATAATTTAAAATATTAAATCAAAGAGGAAAGTTGTAGATTATTTATTACAAATGAAGAAGCTGATAGCAAAAAGTTGGCAGAGTCCAAAGCCCTCCTCCCTCTTCTCTATATCTTTATCTCACAGATATCTGTGATCAGTTGGATACAATTCAGATACTGAATAAAGAGTAAATGTCTCTGAGCTCCTCCATTCTTTGTTTCTGTCATGTGTCTTCTCCTACACAACAACAAGCAACAAGAAGAAAGGTGCAAACATCTGCTAAGGTGTACTGATTCTTAAAAACATTTTTGTCACAATTTCATACAGAGCAATTATCAATATCTTGTTTTATTTAGGGGACACAAAAGGACTCAACATCACTGTTTTAAAGGATATTGAATTCTTAATGGAGCAATACTGAAAGAAGTTTTACAAATCTTATAAGACTGTGACTTTTAGGGTTAAGTGTGAATGCCTTTTCATAAAGACCTTAAACATTTATTTATTTATGTGATTGTTTGTTTGTTTATATTTAAGAGTTCTCTAAAATGCACCATTTTATCCTTCAACTGCTATATATTGAGACTTCAACTGTTCTGGAACTGTCATAGCACCTTGGAGCTAGAAAGAAAGCTGTGCTCTGCTCAAACCCAACTTGAAATATTATTCCCAGAGGTTGAAAGACAACTTTTTAATTTGATAATTGACAGAAAAATAAGTGGTACTATTACTTTCTACATAATCTCCTTGATTTGGCATATAAGAATCCATGCAAGAATCCAAATGATTTGAGTCTCTTCACCTGCTTCCCCTCCTTTCTCTCTCTTCCCAATCTCCC
>NW_006442484.1:2539683-2541019 GCF_000325575.1 Pteropus alecto
TCCCCTCCCCCTTTTTCACTACACACACACACACACACACACACACACACACTCACACTCACTCACTCACTCACACTCACAGTTCCAAGAGCTGAAAAGAGTCTCGAAATGCCATCTGATCACCTTTCTGCCATTGAACAAATAATAATTCTCATTGGAAAGATACTAAAGATAAGAAAAGTTAAAGAAACCTGCCCAAATTAGGTCCAGCCCCTGAAAAAGCAGTGGCGTAGTTTGCACTGTGACATTGCCTCTCTTGGCACAGCCATCTGCCAATGGCCCTTCACCTCTGCAGGGGAAGAACCATAGAAACTAAGTGTTAACACTTGGAGATGGTATACTTGTCACATGAGAAAAGCTTCAGGTTGCTCGTGTACAGTGTTCTCCAGAGAGCAGCAAAAGAAACTCTGGTCTATAATTACCTGCTTCCTTTGGTTTCTCTATGGTATGTGCTGTTGCTGAATAGAGATAAGTCTATCTTTAAGAATTTGATGCCCAATCATTGTTATTAATTATAGGGAGGACTTGACGTTTCAAAGTGTATTTAATGGAATTTTGAGCTTTGAATTTCATGCAAAGAATTGAAATTTGATGCAGGTTGACAGTGACTGTAAATAATACACAGCTGTCAAATATTTCTATTCTTGGTTTGTTGAATTAATAACACCTTGCAGTTGTACAGCACTTTTTACTTGAAAAGACTCTCATGAGCAATATGTTGTTTTATCTTCAGGACAGCCCATTTAAAGCAGATAGCACAGAGGCCACCATACCCATCAACGAACAGTAAAGGAAATCTAGGCACAGGTATTTGAGATAGTTATTTGAAGCCAGGAAGCTGGTGCCAGCTCTCTTGACACTTGAACAGGTGCAATTTCCACTGGAAGCTGCCTCTTCAGTTTGGATCCTAGTTGCTAAACGCTTAGATGCCTAATGTGCCAAAATCACTCATACTGCTAAGTTGTGTTCCAACATGCACACACACAAAACCCTCCTCTCCTGATGCTCCCTAAAAGAGAGGCAAGACACAAGAATATTAGAACATTTTCAAGTCAAATTTGATTTCCCTCAATACTAAGGATCTTAACACCCTCCCCTTTCACCTAGGAGTCTCCATTCTAGAAATTTACTAAATAGACAAAGAAAAATGAGCACAGAATTTGATGTTCATCTCAGAATTATGAAAACAAATATTTGAAAATGAACTTTTACATTTGAAGAACACTAAAATAATTTATATCATAGCCTATGCTAGAATCTTGTGAAGTTGTTAAAAGTCGTATTTACAAAATATGTGTGTGTGTGTGTGTGTGTGTGTGTGTGTGTGTATATATAT
>NW_006442484.1:2541162-2561857 GCF_000325575.1 Pteropus alecto
AAAAATAGTGTATGTGAATTTTAAAAAATCAGTATATTTTGAAACATAAATGTGTCAGTAAATAAGGTTAAGTATTTAATTATTAAGATAATTAAATACTTAATTATCTATAATATTATTAAATATTATTAAATATTAAATATCACAGACTTATGATATTTATTTTCTTCTTTTTGTTTTAGTTGTAAAATTTTAAAACATGCTCATTTAAGAAAAAATATTTTAAGTTATTTTTAAATGGTAAACTAAATTAATATATTGTTTTATTCAATGTACTTCATCGAGCTCCTCTTATAGTTACTCTTTCCTAAGGACTGGAATATACCGGTCCCTGCTGGAGTGTTAGGGGTGTGCACAATACAGACAATAAATAATAAACATACCAAATAAATAACGCAGCATTTCATTATTTAACAAACACTTTATAATGCTTCTCTGTAGCAGATGTCACTTTAAGTAATGAGAAGGTGATATAAGAAAGAGAAAAAGACATTTTACAGGATCCAGATTTTGGAGGTGAGAGAGTTGCAGATTTAAATAAGGTGATGAGAGAAGGGCTTATCGTCAGGAAGGTAGCATTTGAACGGAGTCATGAAAGTGATGAGAGCCTTGGCCAAAACACAACTCCTTATTTGGAACCTTGGGGCCAGATTTGTTTAAAGAATTTTTCGAAATTTGGAGAAAGTAATTCAATGCACATACTGTACATTAACTAATACCCCAGTGGGGTCTGAGGCAGTACTCTTAATCAAACACATTCATATTTCTTCAGGGAAACATGAATATTCCCACAAAGTGCAACAAATAAAGAGTATGTTCACGTTAGTTCAGGTTAGGTTTCTTCACTAAATGAGTTATTGGAAACACTTGTTTAATATCTTATCTTTTTGGATTTCAGAAATGAAGGTAAGGGGTTGTAAAACTGTAATACCCTGAGTTTTAGTGAGGCTCTGCAATCTGAAATAGCTCTTCATATGAATTTACATAGATTGTACCCGTTTTGCTCCAGACGCCCTTTCTGACAGATGCCCTGGGGTGAACTGGCAAGAGTTCATACACCCATAGATTGAGTGGAGTGCTTACTGCGTGTACTGGTGAGGTTCCTATCATCAGATGACCAAATGGCCCAGGCTTTGCACCAGAGAGAATTCCTGCTCTGCAAAGAGGCTTGGAGTAGCTTTCTCCTAAGTGTTCCTTCACTCAATAAAAGTATGAGTTCATAAAGCCATAAATATACTGCATAATCTCTCAATGGAGTTACTGACAGAAGTATGCTGAGAGTTCCTGCGTAAAACCAGCCATTTGCCTTAGTGAACATGATGCCGGTACCTGTGAACAATTTGACAAATATGAGTTGAAGGGATGTTTGAATCAAGGAAGACAACTGGTTGCATGCATGTCCACCCTGATGCTCATGCCTTGCTCACCCCAAGGTCTCCTGAGTTAACTGTCCCATGTTTTCAAGGATTATAAACTACTTTATTGTATTATTTAACTAATTCATGCTGTAAAATTACTTGCCAAAATTTTCAAGACATTACATGTTTTTGAATATTCTCATTTAGTTTTGGTTTATATATCTTTAAGGATAATTCAGAAAATATTTTACTATAGAAATGCTAGATCACCATAAGGCAGGGACTTTTGTTGTTTTTACTCCCTGCTATATCCTCAGATCCTTAAACTGTGCCTCTAAAAAGGTAATATTTATAAATACACATGTGTATATGTACATTTATACATATATACAATGCATATACATATGTATGGAATAAATTAACACTATCAACAGTTTTCTTTGAATGTATTGAATTTCTACAAAACTGAGGGCAAATATTCCCGTTTAATTTTTTGTATCCCAGGTTAATCACATATATTACATGGTTCCTTGAAACCCCTCAAGGCTGTGAGTGTCCCATTAAATTTTCGATTTCTGACCAGACCATGTATGTCTTGTTGCTGCCAAAACAATCCCATTGGCAGCTGCGAGCAGTGCAAGAACAACTTCTTGACCTTCCCGGACCAATTCTGTCAGCAATGAGTGGGCCCTGACTTTTAACTTTTGGGCAGATACTGTTGCTGTTCCATAACCACTGTTCAGGTAGTTGAAAATCCAAGATTCCATCTCTTATGATATCTGTCTATTACTCCAAAAAATCTTGGGAATGGTGGAATGGGGACAAAAGCCCTTAATTCTGCCTACTCCTTAAAAAATATCATGGAAAGTAAAGGAGTTAACCGCCAATCAGAATATTTATTTTTTATTACAAAGGCCTATAAAATTTATTTCTAATCAAGAAGAAGAAAGGAGAAAGAGGAGGAGGAGGAAAAGGAGGAAGAGGAGGAAGAGGAGAAGAGGGGAAAGAGGAGAGGGAAGAGGAGGAGGAGGAGAAGAAAACTAGAAAGTATGTTTGCTGTTGTATCAAAACATTTACATTTTTTTGGCATCTACTATATTTAAGTCAGAGTGCTAGAAAGGGAGATTTGAAATGCAATGACACACAGTTTTTGACACATCAAAGTTTATTCAGGCATTTTTTTTTTTGAAAAGTTAGAAGGAACTTTATTTCCAAATCTATTTATTTATTTATTTATTTATTTATTTATATGGTAACGTTGGTTAATGGAATCCAATAAGTTTTAGCTATACACGTTAACAGTAAGGCATATATATATTTATACTGTGTGTTCTCCTCCCATAGTTAGATTTCTTTCTGTTCACCACATATTTGACCCCTTTTACCCCATCTATCTCCCTCCTACCCCCTCTCCGCTCTGGTAACCACTAGTCTATTGTCCACATCCATGAGTCTCTGTTTTTTAAAAATGCCTATTTAACACCTCCTACATATGTGGGTACTAAGTCCCATACTGAACACATGAGAGGGCAGCACATAAGGAGTTCTGTGTAGAGGACCAACATGGCCTAAGAGGTGATATCCAATCTCATGCCCCTTAAGTAGGGTAGAGAGATAAAATTTTCAGAAAGGAGGAAGAGCACGTTTCATGGCCCCATGGAAGATAGATCCTATCATTGAAAGAAACCCAGCGTAATGGATCACTGACTACAGGGGGAACTGGTCTGGAGCTCATAATGGGAAGACTTGTGGCTGGTGTCAGAAATTTGAGCTGTACCCTAAGAGCAGTGAAAAAGCATGGAGGGTTTCTAAACAGAGGAATGGTAGATATGCTTTCACTATCCCATGTTCTCCAGGCACACCTTTCCCTGTTTGCTCACTATGGTGACCGTCCCTTCTCTGACCTTTCAAGACTTGATCAGTGCTGCTTCCCTTACCAGGAGGACTTGGAAGTGTGATGAACCAGGTTTAAAACTCAGCTCTGCCATTTACTAGTTATGTGACTTTAGATATTATGATACAAAGATATTCTTCTCTAATTGGACTACCTAATGGGCTACTAATTAAGTCTGTGTTTTAATACTTTAAAAATGTTTTGTATATTCATATGAATTTCAATTAAATATTTTAACTCACTGGCCTGAGGCTCTAAGTGGATTGCCAAAATGAATATATTTTTTAAAATGCAAATATGAGTTTCAGGATTATTATGTCTGAGAGATAATGCAAGATGTAGCTCTGTGAAGTTGCTTCGTGTAGAAGATAATGTATCTCTGTCTCCTCATCTTAAATAATTCCTTTTTTTTTTTTTCATTCTGCCTAGGTGGGCAAACACCTCAGACCCAGGATCAATAACAGCTACTGTTAGGTTAGTCTGGACATATACTGCATGTGTTTGTATCAAGTGTACATGTGTCCTCAGTCATATAGCAATATATTAATTTTCTCGTGAGCACCAGACACTTACTACTATTAAAGAAATTAAAACTTCTTAAAAAGGTGGTGAGACAAAAAGTAGAACAAGAGAACTACATTGATTGGGCATTCACTAAAAGCACAATGACAAGTGCTTTCCATATGGTGACTCATTAAATTAAACCTGACCAAAACTATGTGAAGTAGATTGTGGCCAATGCATTTTATAGAGAAGGAAGTAGAGCCAGACAGAGGCAAGGCAACTTGTTGATTGTCCTCTAGCTTATCTATCCAAGGCACATAAAAGAGAGTTATAAAATAGCGCTTGTCTGACTGTCCTGTACATGCTCCCAATGGGAGTAGTTCCCTATGAAGTGACACAACCACAAAAGTGAGTAATGATTTAGCTATTATTTACTGAATAGATACTACATGCTAGGTACTGTGCTAAGTACATTTCATCCATTTTCCCATTGAATCCCTTACATAAATATTTGGTAAGCTCTACTACTATCCAGATTTTGCAGATGAAAAAAAAAAAAAAAACAGACTCTGGAATAGCCAAGATCCGAGAGTTAATAAGTAGCGGAGCTGGAATCACAGATCTGCCTTTTGCCAATGCTTTGTTATTAACCATTCCACTTATTCACACTAATATAATCATTATATACAGTGTATGAAATTAAAGTTGACTTATCATTTTGATTTGAGATCAGTTAATGAAGATTGGAGAAGGTTTTGTTGAGGGAGAGCAGCAGATGTGGGATTGGTAGCTGGAGAGAATCCAGAAAGGTGGGGAAGGAAATGGAGAGTGTTCCAAGCAAGGCGACATCACAAGCAAATCGGGGTGTTGGAGAGGGACATGCAGATCTGAGGGACCATGAAGAGGACAGAGAAGGCAGAATCTAAATTTCAATTTTGAAGAAAATAACTGATAACCTTAGCCTATTATAACATATACCCCTCTACTTGGTAATCACATTTCTCCTCTAGTTTCATATTAAAAGTGAGTTGTAACTCGGAGATAGACAAATGAAAATCATCCTCATTCATCAACTTCAGTCGCTATGGAAACAGTTGCTGAGGTTCCATACAGCATCCTGGAATCAAGGTCATTTAGACTATCCCTGGGATTAATTTTGCCTAGAATATTCCATGAGGGATTACTAGGATAGAACAACCCTTAGGCTAAGGCTGGAAGTTGAGGTCAGAATTAGACAGTAGATTTATAAAAACTTAAACTTTCATAACATAATAATATAATTTAAATAATTTATATCACCCATTGATTTTCTGACAAAAGGAGAATGATCAAAAATAGAAAATTAGAAAAAATATAGAGACAATTGTGGAGAGGCCATGCACGATAAATGCTGCTTAATGAATATTTAAAATGACTACCTCTATCATTTAAAGAGGATAGAGAACACTGGTTTAGAGTTTAACTCCTGGCATCAAACCATGCTAGACTCAGAGGCTAATTTGGCTGCCTGGGAACTGAGAGCAATGGGGAAGACAGGTAACTTTCTGACCTTCAGTCTCCTCAGAATACTTGGGATATAGTCTTCTTCACGTCTAAGTTTTTTGCTCACTTGTTGGCTTTCCTTATTATAGAATGGACTCCCCTGATCCTGAATGTTCCTAGTTATTCTCTATCTGCTTTGTTTGGATTCCCCCAGGGCATATTTCTACGTCTGTAATCTTATTTTCTGGAGATTTTTCTCTTTCTTTCTGAGATGCCTTGTTGCCTTGGTTGTTCATGGTGTTTAATGGACTATTTCTCTGCCTGGACATTAATGGAAGTGTATTCTGCTGTTTTTCCAGAAGGAAGATTTATTATATAAAAGTCTCTCTTTAGCCTGGTGGAAAGAAGGTGCTTTTCTTTTGGTTTCCAGTAGGTGGCATCTAAGCCTCTTGGAACCCTGCTTTACATAAAGCCTAAATGTCTCTCTTTTTTTAATTTTCTTGTAGATAAAGAGAACTGCAGTAGGGGTCCAGAAAATGAGACAAAAAAGAGAGTATCACAAAGTAGGTGTTATCAGCTAATGGAAGTGAGAAGAGGTGGAATTGGAGCTTAACTCCACTAGTAAGCCTCTGAGGGTCAGTGTAGAATGCACAGCTCACATTTATGCCTCTGTGGGTAAATTCTCATTAATCCTGAGTTGAAAGACACTTCTAAGGAACAATAATTCTTTGGCACTTCTGTCCTGCCATAGGATGGTCAAAAAGGCCTTCTGTGGGAAGAGATAGTCTTCAGATATAGAAAAAACAAGTGCTTCTGTGGTAAATCTTGTGTGTTGAAGTGTTAGGGATGAGGGATATGGCTGGGCACTACTAGCCTCTGCCCTAGCTCAGAGTAGAGTATTTGGCCTCCAATATTTGCTCCATAAGTATCAGTCAAATGAATGACTGATAGAATGAAGACATCCTCTAGCCCTGAGGTTTTTTATCTGATTGTACATTAGAATCAAGTGGGGAAATTTTAAATACCCTGATGTCTAGGCCTCACTGTGGACCAATTAAATCAGATTCTCTGGGGCGGGGCCCTAGTATCAGAATTTTTAACAGCCAGTCTGAAAATCACAGCTTTTGTTCAACTGATGCGTGAATTCTTTCTACAAATCTTTGATAGATAGTCATAAAAGCCCTTTTTTTTTTTTTTTGAAACACTTCATGGGGAGGGGGACTTCACTATTATAAGAAACAAATCATTTCTTTCTTTTTTTGACAGTACTAATTGTTCCAAATTTGTTGTCCTTATATTGTGCCAAAACTTGCCATTCTATCTCTGCACTTTAGAACAATGCAAAATGAATCCATTCCATTTTATACATGATTGCCCTTTAGATATTCAAAGGCAGTGATCATGCCTCAGCTTGACCTTCATTTTAACATTTTAAAGACTCTTAGCTCTTTCAGCAGCTACTATTCAACCTTCTCTAACCATATTTGAGTTTGCCAATAGTACTTTTATCCTGTGGAATTCTCAACCGAACCCATGTCTGCACATAAAATCAGAAAGAGAACCAAGTATTAAGTGTGTGTGTGTGTGTGTGTGTGTGTGTGTGTGTGTGTGTGTGTGTGTAAAATGTTATTAGTGATGGACCCACTTAAAGTATATCCACTTTACTTAGCTTATTCGGAAAAAAATAGGACTTCCACTCTTTCTTTCCCACCTCTCAGAATTTGCCTTTTCTAACCATGCTTATTTTTCTCTCTTGGTTAATTTTCTTGAACACTTCTGTCTTTGCATTGCATTTCAGGGCAATGCAGATATATTTTTAGCATGCATAACATGGAGGGGAAGGGGGAAGGTTTACACTCTGTTTTGTCACTAGTCCTTTTAAGAAGTACTGAGCAAAAGGATTCATGAACTCAAAAACAAAACAAAATAAAAACAAAGTTACTCTTGAGAGGAAGAGATTAAACTGCTTTGGTACTCTAGGAAAAGCAATTCTTAGCTCATGGACAAAGTCTACTGCAAATTTTGAGGTAACACAGCTGGGCCTTTTCTAGACAAGTACAATGTAACAAATCTTTGCTACTCTAGAAGTCAGTGAGCATGCCTGGCTGTCCCCACCCATATACAAAGCAAGACAACAACTGGCTTTGTAAAGTACTTCTAAAAGAAAGTTTGGGATAGGTAGGTAGATTTGTGCCAGTTAATGTAACACGATCTCAAAAAACTCAGACAAATAGAATTTACAGACAGTTTTAATCAGTAATCGCAATCTGAAAATGATATTAAGACTTTAAGACTCCCATGGGCAAGTCTGTAAAAACCATAAGGAGATCATTTGGTTTTCTGTTAAGGTCTAGGACAGGACAATAAAGATGGCTTGTGGAAAATAAGAGAGAGCTGCATCAGAAACATGGCACTGTGATCCCAGATCCACCACTGATCATCAGAATGACCTTCTGAGAGTGAACTTTG
Organism: Pteropus alecto; assembly: GCF_000325575.1. Classification (NCBI taxonomy): domain Eukaryota; kingdom Metazoa; phylum Chordata; class Mammalia; order Chiroptera; family Pteropodidae; genus Pteropus; species Pteropus alecto. The sequence continues at coordinate 2,548,870 of NW_006442484.1, forward strand.
CTTCCCAAGCCTTGGTTCATGCATCTGTGAAATGAAGGAAAATTATCATCATTAGGTCCATGTCCAATCACAGCCCAACTGCTGTAAAATAGGCCTGAACTAACATCTGGGCCAGATCAGAGTGAGGATTCAGTGACGTGAGCATTCTGCCAAAGTGTTAAGAGTTAGAAGGTCTGGGTAAAACTCTGGCTCCGCCGTGTACCCAGTAATATGATACAGAGAAGTCCTTTATTATCTCTGTGCCTCAGCTACCTCTTCTATAAGTGGAATAATAAAAATACCTACCTTGTGGATTATTGTAAGGACAGAATGATCTGATATGTATGCAAAGCTCATGGAGCAGAGCCTGGTACATTATAAGCACACACAAGAGTTCACATTTAAGGATCCATTCCTAACTGTTTCCTAGCAGTTGCAAAACCTTCGGGGCTCATTTTTTTGTGTATAAAATAGAAGAGGGGCATTGGAGTCATTGAAGGTCTTGGCTCTTATTTTTGTTGATTCTCTGTTTATTGCAGCATTTAACAAGTTGCACTGGGAATCTGGTTGAGTGTCTATCTCCCTCACAGCTGCCCTCTTCCTGAGAGCATAGCCTGGATCTTAACTTTCTAGCACCTGGTACTTAGATTATATTCAATAAATGTTTGTGAACAAATGAATGAAGTACTGCCTATAAAAATTCATTAACACCTGTCCCTGAGCCATTGGGGTTTGGCCCTTTACTACTCTGTGGAGAGGCAGCTGTGTCAGGCTCTCCAAGTCAGGAAAGCAAGAGGCAAATTCTGACTCTCCTGTTTCCTGGTGTGCCTACATTATTTGTCTTTCCCAGTTATTCTATCATTATGGGCCTATTACTGAAGATTTTCCATTCACTTCCTTTTTATCTTGTTATACTGCAGGTAAAATTCTAATCTATTACAATTGCTTTTAGAAGAAAAAAGGGAATAAATACCAAAAGATAGAAAATATCAGTTTTATGATTTGGAGTAAGTTATGTAACTCCTCTGAGCCTTATCATTCATTTGCTAAATGGGATCTAGAGGAGGTGCCATCAGTAACTCATCCAAAAATCCCTTTTATTTGTTTTTCCTTCCTGCCTAAACTCCAGTTTTATTCAAGCATTCACCATTTCCACCCAGCCGTGTGCTGATGGGGAAATAGAACCCCTCCCAATGCCTAGCCCTAAAGTCTAAGGTAATCACGGAGGTTTGATGCCTCTACCACGAACTTTCTCTGGCATGGGTATGTGACATAATTTTAACAAAGTGAAGAATTTTCTTGCTCTAAAAGAAGCTTCTTGGAAAGAAACAACTTTTTTTTTTTTTTTTTTTAAATTAGATGTTGTCAGAACTATGTCAGTTTGGGCAACTTTAAAAATAAAAATGACATGTTGAAAATCGGTGAAGGAAAATATAGACAGAACATGAGTTCTTGACAACATTATTGGGCCACTAAATTAAACAATCTAGAGCCACTGTCCCTTTTCTTGTTACATAAAATGATGAATTTCCCTGTCGGTTTATACCAGTCAATTTGTTTCTTTCTGTTACTGACAATACAAAGCACCCATTTAGAGCATTATTCATGCCACTGAGTGATTAACGAACTTGATGAGATAATGTACAATACCTAGCATTTGCATATTTATGTCAGGCATGTTAACATGTTCAAAATAGTTGATGCCTTTGTGACAGCTATATATTTTTCATCTATGAAAGGACTTTTAAAATTTTTGTCATAATTCATAGTTATATGTCCATTTCAGACATAGGTGGCTGGAAATTTAGCCATCAGATAGCCTAATGTAATTTATCTTACCATGGCATCCCACCAGGGTAGGCATTTGGTGTTTCTTTCTATTGACAGAGTGAACATGAATAACCCTTTACAGGAGTAGGGCAGGTATACTGGAAGCATGTTGCTTGTGGCCAGCACTTGCTTGTATGTTGGTGAATGAAACAGTGAACTGTCTTCAATGTTCACAGAAATCTTACAGTTCAACTCCCAACAATTCTTAAATAAGAACTTCTCAGTCATTGCAAACTTGGGGGGAAAATGTTTATGTGAAGTGACTTTAAGAGACACATATTTCATTAGTTTCAGTACTTGCTCTTCATAGTCATGTCCACTAACTGGAACAATTACCTTTAATGTTGAAGTTGCATTTGTGACAATGTGTGTCTCTTGGGATATAAAACTCACTTAAGGATAAAAATATCAGAGTGTTGGTTGGTTGGTTTTCTTCACTCAGATAAAAAAAGAATTGGGTGATAACTCACTTCATGATTGGTATTTTGTAATTGGTCTTAATCAGGAGTCCACAAAATTTCTCTAGAGTGCCAGATAGTAAATATTTAAGTGTTTCAGACCATATGGTCTCTGTCACATCGACTCAACTCTGCTGTTGTAGTGGGAAAGCCATAGACAATATGTAAGTGATGAGAATGTGACTGTGTTCCAATAAAATATTTAGAAAAAAATATGCGGCAGGCCAGATTTGGCCTGTGGGTCATAACTTGGCAAGCCCTACTTAATTAGTGAAAAACCAGTTTGAACAATTTGTTCAAGTTTTGTCACTTACCAACTCTGAGCCTGTAGTGCCATCATTTAACCTCTCTGGGTCCTGGTGTTCCTTGTTTGGAAAATGAAGGCACTGGACAAGGTGATCTTCTTTTACAATAAATATATGAAAATATATGATTACAGTGTGTCATTGAAAAAGTATAGATCAGTACTAAGCAAGTAAGATAAGAAGGTTATAGTCTTCTTTTGAAAGCAAACACTCACATTTGAGCTCCCTATCAAATAACAGCATATTCGTATATATGAAAGAATCAAGGATTAAATAGAAACCACAAGAATAAAAGCTGTTTATTTAGATTTTGAAGGACTTGAGGGATATTTATCTTGAGAGATGGATACCTTTGAAGGAGAAGGACAAGAGACTATTACTTATTTAGAATTCACTAAACACTATTTAGTATTTCTTTTCTTCACAGGTATTGTTTATCCTTATAAATAATCTAAGAAGTAGATATTAAAATTCCTATTTGAGGAAGCCGAGATTATGAGCAGTTTAGAAATTGTCCCAAGATCACACACCAAGTAAATGGCAGAACTTTAAATCCACATCCACTCATTCCCAAAGCCATTCTATTTTTTGTCACATTAGACTCTCCTAAACTAATGGAGAAAAGACTGTTATTTTCACTATGGGAATGAAAAACACAAAGCTACAGTGGGAAGCAACAGGTCAACATTAGGACCATCAAATTAACAGTCTGGGTCCCTATTGTCTCTCAACAATAAACTTCTCAATGGTAGATGCCAAATACTTTAGTCCCCTGGGTCCCTATTGTCTCTCAACAATAAACTTCTCAATGGTAGATGCCAAATACTTTAGTCTCCTTTTCCCTAGTATTTGCTGTCTTGCTTTTTTTTTTGTTAAATTGAGAGCAATTGACCATGGTACATAAGCAACAAACTATAAACACTGAGCATGCAGGTGTAGAGAATAGTGGCATAATCAAATAAAACTTTCAACACAGTTAATTTGACGCACACCTAATGATATACATAATTCAATTTTGAAGCATGGTAATTAGGTATAAATGGTAAGCTATTGACATAAATGACTGAAATTAGTATTGCTTCTGCACAGGCAGACCGTGTGTTAAATTTTACATTTCTCACTTTGTTGGTTCTTGGAATTTATAAATTATCATTATTATTGACAGATTTTATAACTGGAGAATGCAAGTCTCTGGAATTTGTAGCCAATAAGCTATATTTATTTATTATTTGTATTTTTTTTACATTGTTTCTTTAAACTATACCTTACTAGTTTCACAAAGGCATTGAAGAGCATCTGCAACTATATACAATGCAATAGAAAAATATACACGTACAATGGTCAACGAAACAGCAGGATTAGAGAAAATATCAATAAGAAAAGATGTTTAGACCATAAAAGAGGTTAAAAGTTGACTGCATTTACTGGAGCAATGGCGAGATGATAATAACTTTTATGAACTGAGTGCCTGGTACACCAATTTATTTCTAATTATCTTAACAACACTGCAAAGTAGATACTCTAATTCCCATTTTACACATAGGTCAGAGAGACAAAATTATGTTTACTAAGTTTGTTCAGCTAGTAAATTATTACAGCTGAGATTAAAACTCAGCCTACATGACTTCAAACTCAGTCTACTATGCTGAGTAGGAGAGAACTCAAAGGTAATGATGGGGATAGGGTTTGGAGGAAATAAACTAGGAGTTCTAGCATCTAAAATAGAGAGGCAGTCTGCCTTGTGTGGTCCATGCAAATATACACTTCAAAAAGAACCACAGGAAAATCCCTCCTGGAGACCAAGAACACTTAGTAAGCACTCAGCATTTATTTAATGATTTATTGAGAAAACTAGATGTCAGTACATTTAAAACAGATGTTAAGTATGTGAGCATCAATATATTAGCATTATTATATGTTCATTTTAGTTGGAACTCTTTCTTTAAAGAGTCTTCTATAATATAAAGAAAAAAAATCTTGAAAAAAATGTGTTTATTGCAAAGGCAGGCAAAAAACAAAAAACAAAAACAATTGGTAACTAGGCCAAAAGAACTAATAATGTAATGGTTTATGACCACACTCAAATTAAAATAAAAACATTAAACAGAAATTGGTAATTGAATTTTGGGAATCTTTTCAAAATTTATTTATAGCTTCAACAGATGATTGTGAGTGATTGAAAATTGTCTCATGGTCAGATGATATTTGAAACATATCTTTAATTATGTCTTAAGAGTTCAAAAATTAGAAAATGATGTGAAAAAATGAAAGTGATTAAAAAGAAGACAGCATATGCACACAACATATGTGGACACTGTGGCCATGACGCTCACCTATCTAGGATCAGGCTGGATTCCTGTGCCATTAACATGAATAACTTCAAGCAGGTTTTTACTCCTTTTTCTATCTATATTCTACTCTGTAAAAATCCCAAAAAGTAAACATTAAATAATGTAGTGCACTTAAAGTTTGTAACACTGAAACTGGTGCTTAATAATTGTTGGATATTTTTATTATAATTATTAAATGGAGTGAAGATATGTTTGCATGAGTAGTAGGAGTTGGTACATATAAATATGTCATTGAAAATTACTTTCTGTAAAGAAAATTTTATTTGCTCTTGATTTCCCTCCTAATAAGGGATAATTTTTGAACAACCAAAAATGCTTTAATTCTCATTATGAGTAGTTATTCTATATTGCATATTTAATATGTGCCAGGCATTATACTACATATTTTATTATATTTACTTTATTAAATGTTATAATAAAATTATGAGGTACGTCTTCTTATTATCTGCATTTTAGATAATAAGAAGACACAGTAAATCAAGACACAGAGTGGTGAAGTGATTCACCAAATGCTGCCCAGGCGAAAGTGGCAGAGCTGGGATTTACAAACATGACAGCCCAGTGTAACTGGTTTGAAGACTGGATAGTTTTACTCAAGTTGTCCATGGTAGGCAGATAAAATCCTACACATTGATTTGGGAATGCTGACACTTATTAAAATTGAAGAAACATGATTCTCTGTTTTTCTTACTACCCTGCCCTCATCCATAGTTTGAAATGAAGAGGAAAAAGTAGAAACCAAAATAAGTGTAAGACAATATTTTTAACCAAGATTTTACCTAAAATTTAGAAAAGAGAAAAACACTAATTGTTCCCATTTTGGAAACTAAGAAATTACTTAGTTACTATATGACTATATTAATTAATAACTATATTTATTAATCATAACAACAAATATATAATATATTTTAGAACATGCTTCCCATGAATGCCACCATAGCTTTTGCTCCTCTCTACATCTCCTCACATTTTTATATATCACTGACCAGGTAGAAATCTCAAATATAGAAAGAGCATTTTGACACCAAAGTTTCATTAAAGTAAATGTTACCCTTCGAATTTGAAACAAAAAGGCAGGAGCTTGAGTTGCTTGCAGCAGTGTACCTCCAAAATATTATTTATCTGGCAAATTCTTCAACTACTATGACCATTATAAATTTAGAATTACAAAATTTTAAATCTGGAAGCAGACCATACAGAGTCTCATCTGTCCACTCATTTCACAAATGGAGAAACTGAAGCCTAGAGGGACAAAGAGGAACTGATAGAACTAGCATACCTGGATCCTCATGTTTGCTATTTTGACCCCATCACATTCACTACCCCCAGGTTGCAAGGAGCTCAGTTAAATGCTATCTCCAGGCCTAGGAAGCATGACTATGAAAGTAGTTCCTTTGTTTTTAACAAATTATCTTCAAGGAAACCCTAGAAGAAAAATATCATATCTATCTACTCAAAAAGAGTTTTCATTTACTGCAAATATCAACCTCATGCTTGAGGAGTCAGACATTGGGTTCTGAATCTAAGCACCATGAAGACACTTCAAGAGAGACATGCTGGCTATTAGGGACCATCATTCTACATGAAATAAAACAAACTGTATTCACCTTCTTGCCTTATGGTCAATAAAAACTACATCGACTTTGCTTGAAGCTCCCATTTTGACAGCAATGAGGTTTTCTCCCTTACATCTGCACTACAGAAAACTACTACCGTCTATAACAGCCTTTAAGATTACATATCCCCCCCCCCAATTCTTGCCTTAATATCACTTCTCTGTCTTTCATCTCATTTTTTCTAACTTAAGGAAAAGAGAAAAAATAACATTTGCTCTTCTTCCATGAAGAATAAATCTCATCATTCTTTTAAGTTATTGTCTCTACATGCATTCTTTTAAAGAATTAAAATCTCTCCTAACAACATCCATAGCTTAATCATTTTCTTTTCTTCGTTCCAAGGTCTAACGTGCTGTCTTCACTTTATTTACTTGGCTGGAACCTAACCAAACATTCTTTTTTCTACATCTGTATTTATCTGCAGTATTTGTTTTCAGTGAATTTCAAAACATGACCATTCTCCTTGTGTTGGCTGTGGAAACATTAAAATGAATGCCAAATGTTAGAGAATGTACCAGCATCCTTGAAGTCATCCGGCCTTGCCTGCAGAGATGTACTCAATTCAGACTGATTTAGACACTATTCTAAGTGCTTTTACACAGCTGTGAATGTGGCAATGCTTGTGTCCTCATGGAACTTCCATTCCAGAAAAGGATATAGGCTTTTACAGAGATACAAATATAATATAATTCCAGATAACTCTAAAAATGAAAAGAAAAAGAAACCCCAGTTAATGCAGGAATACTATTTTAGATAATGTATTTTAATAATGCTCTTTGAAGAGTTATACTTGAATGATTAACTAAACAAAATAATGGAGCAGGTTTGGAAAATGACATTATGAATGAAGGGGGCAGTCCATGACCAAGACAGCTTTGGTTTTCTGGAGGAAGGGTAAGAAAGATGGTTAGAGGAGCAGAAGGGACAAGTAGTGAGGAAATAGAAGGGTGAACAAAGAATATATAGAAACAGAAATCACATGAAGAGGTCTGGATTTTTTTAATTCAAGTATGATAAGAAGCTATTGGAAGCTTTTGAGCAGAGATTTAAATGATGTCGTTTAAGTATTCGTAAGCTCACTGTGACAACACTAGAATGGAGAATTTAGCAAGAGAATAGAGGAACTGCAGATTTTGTCCTAAGCTAATTGGTGGGTAGGTGGAAGTATAAGGTAGCAAGTTCATGCAGAAAAAAAAGGCAGAGGTGAACTTTAGAATATGTTCAGTGGAGCAGATAGAACACAAACACTGGAGGCAAATAGAAGTGATCTTAAACCTCAGGTTATAATCTGTGTTTAGGCTGACTTAGTATCTACACACATTTGGATGAGCATGACCTCAGCTGTGAAGCTTAGATACTATTGCCCATCCTGTAAGGGTGTTATGAGCCATCATGAGGCAATGCAAAGAGAGTGTCTAGCAGAGCAACTGTTGTAATTAATGTAAAAGACATGTTCTTTTGATCAACAGATCGGAGTTCAAATCTCAATTTAACAAGTCGCAGTGTATTATTTTTAGTACTAGATGAGCCCTCTGAAGTCCCTCCCCTCCTCTGCAAAATGTATATGATGATATCTATCTCACTAGTTGTTCTGAGAATTAAAACCATGTGTGGCAGCACCTGAGGATATAGTGGATTCAACTTAGTAGCTGCATGATTTTGGATTACTTCTCTAATCAATCTGTGCCACAGTTTCTTCCTCTATAAAATTGAAATGTCTGAAATATTCGTGAGGGTTGAATAAGAAAATATATCTGTAGTTATTACCAAAATATATAGTATATAGTTTGCGTTAAAAAATGTGAGGTGATATAATGATTATCATCTTCAGAACCTTTCTTTCGCCTCCCTTTCTGCATGCACAGAAACAAGTGTTCACTTTAAAGATTTAGTTTATGAATGGTTTTAGATACTCAGCCTAATCAATGTCTGCAATCCTTTTTCTCTGCCTTTGCCTCACTAAAACCTTGAGTGGTGACATATAATAAGGCCAAGGACAATAGACAAGGTCTGTAATGATCTTTATCTGTCCCTATCACTAGCTACTTGTCCATGACAAGTCCCTTTCCTTCTGGGTACCATTATACCTGTTGGTAGTGTTCATTAATTCATTCCACCCATTTAAGGGTCCATTCTATTTTAGGTCACCAGACACCAAAAAAGATAGGACAAAAACATTAAAATACAAGGATATATATATAGAAATATATATAGTTCAGAGCAGAAGTCCCAAAATGATGGTCCATGGGCAGTTCATAAGTGGTCCATGCATTAAAAAAATAATAAAATAATTTTTCTATTTACAATCAGGACTCTTTTACATTAAAAGTCCCATATTATTAACTTTTCTTTGCAAGAATATGAATATTTTACCACAATTATTTGCAGCAGGATAGCAATTGACTCCATGAGGCATATGCCCTTCATTTAGACACAACTCCCTCCCATCGCAACTCTCTGTTGCTATCACACCCAATCTACTCATTCATCCTTAATACCTAGTGAGTATCTGGAAATTTATGAATATAAAAGCTTGGTTGACTACAAGAAAAAATGTAATCTAAATTTACTTTTTTCTGGTTGAAACATGAATGCTAATAATTCCAAACAGCCAATTGTTTGGGCTGTGATTTTCCTGCTTTGCTTCATCATCTATTGCTACTATGTCTTCACATCTGTGATTCTGTAAATAGAACATAAATTGTTGTTTTGTTTAAAACTGATATGCCATGATTCTGATTAAAACATCATCAGAATGGGAAATTTTATAAAAATAAATATATGCAGTTCTCATTAGAACCAGTAAGAACATAAATCACATTTAATAATCTAAAGCTTAGATCTAGTTATAGTTACTTACCTCGAGATTTAAGTATAGGGAGCCCACGGATGAAAAAATGGATATTGCTGCCCTACAGACTTGATCAGGTCTTGAACAAGCAGATCAGCATAAACCAATTAGAGATTAAGCTTTACCTGGTAGAACTTTACCCAGTTATTGCTAGTTTTCTCTTTTACCTTTGTCTCTTATTGGCTTTTCTAAACAGTGGTGGCAGCTCTATTGTGCCAGTAACCCAAGCTAATTAACAGAAGCCACCAAAAGAAAGACTTTACAATTTCCAATCCCTGAAGTTTCTTTCCATGTAATGTTGGCCAACAGAAGGAGTAAATGGGAAAACTGGGATTAGCAATTAGATTATTTACATTGACAAGGGCTACATCACTAGGAGTGATGCAGGGTCTACAGAATCCAAGGAGTTCCCAAGCTAGCGATTTGGCCAACTCCCTTTGTCCTTTGACAAAACTTAATTTTCTCTCCAACCCCCGCCCCCCACCGCGGCCAAGATGGAGTGGGCAGGTCAGGTACTTCTCAGATTCTATTTCCTGTTCCTTTAATTGCTTTTCTCATTAGAACATCATTGCATATGGAGATAGTCTATAACCGAGGAAGCAGGGCTGTGACCTTTGGGAAGTTCAAGTCTATCTAAGACTCTTGCTCACATGGCAGAATGTCATTGGACTGTTTTTAATTACCTTGACTCTTGTATTTACGAAGATAAAAGCTCTTCACTTTTCTCCTCATTATATTATCTTTTTTATCCTACTATCTCCCCTAAATTCTCCAACTCAACACATTCTATTTTGTAAGCTATTCCTCATATCTCTTTCTCTTTCGAAATAAAACATTTCTAATCAACACTCAGGAATACCTTCTTAGTTTCTCCTTCCACTCAAAACTTTACTTTCAAGTGAAATTCTACAGTTTGTCGAAACCATATTTAAACTTTAAAAACTTACTTCTGCTCTTCAAAAAACATGTTAGAGAGGTGGTCCCTGCTTAATATATTTCCACATGTGATTGCAGAGTTAACATCATAAAGACTGAAAAAGTTTCTGTTACACTCCAGAGTCCATTCTTATTTGGCAATTCCTTAGAGTTAGCAAGTTAGAAAGAAATTCATTTTTTAAAAAGGTTCTCACTTTTTCACTTTTCTCAACACTGTATACAAATTCCAAAAATAAAACAAAAATGAACAATGTTTCACTTTTTTTTTAAGCATAAACACAAGGTAGCAGGTTTTACCTGAAGAAACTGATTTAATTGCTGTGTAGTCTCTAAGATTCCGAAAACGGTCACAGGGAACGGGAGAACAGATCGTCTTTTTTCTGTCTCCTATGATGAGGCAGGTTGCAGAGACCCTGCATACACTGAATTCTCAGGGACAGCTGAGCTGCAAGGTCAGAGTTCTCTGTAGTGCAGGAGGGCCAGTGCAGTATAATTTCAAGGGTCCATAAAAGTCATATACACAAATAACTACTTTCCCCTTCTGCATGCTAATAGTTTACCTCTGTATTTGTTGAAGAAAGAAAGAGAAGATCTCTAGTGGTGTAATGCCAAAGCAGAGAGTCAAAACATGTGTATGGCAAGAAGGATGGAAGAGTAGGAACAAGGAAGAAGGGAGGAAACGTCAAATGTCAAGAGGAAGAGAGTAAAGAGATTGAGGAAGAAAGAGGAAATAGAAACATTCTAATTCTTCTCAGACTTCTCGATATATGTCCTGGGCAGATCAGTAACTCTCTGTGAAAGAGGCAGAACTGTACTAGCTTCATAAAGCTATCGTGAGAATTAAACAAGGTACTGCCATATGAAGCACGTCTATATATGAGAGTTTCCTTACTTTGAGTTATTAATCATATCAGGGAGCAGAAACCAGGGGCTCTGTGTTTATAGTTCACAATATAGTATAGGTGAGGCTATCTGAACATTTTCTAAAAGTTTATATCAGAAAGATGAGCGGGAAAAGAGATGTGTACACACAGGCCTTGGGCTCTTGGAGAACAAAAGAGAAAGCTCTAGACTGCTAAAATATAATTCCAGTTTTCAGGATTTTCTTAGTGTAGATTCTATTTGGTAGCAGATGTGACAAAAATAAGCCTATTCTTCCTATATCTAAATGGCTTGGGCAAAACATCTTTTTTCCTGTTCAACTTTCAGATAAATGTTTTTCTGCAGTGTCAGTCATAATTTCCCCTCTTTCATTCCTGATTTTGCTTATTTGTGTCCTTTCTCTTTTTTCTTTTGTGAGTCTAGCCAGGGGTTTGTCAATTTTATTAACCTTCTCAAAGAACGAGCTCTTTGTTGCATTTATTTTTTCTATTTTTTTGTTTGTTTTCAATTTCATTTATTTCTGCTCTAATTTGACGATTTCTTTTCTTCTACTGACTTTAGGCCTCATTTGTTCTTCCTTTTCTAGTTATTTTTTAAGATAAAACATTAGGTTGCTTATTTGAGCACATTCTTGTTTTTGGAGGTAGGCCTGTAATGATATGAACTTTCCTCTTATGACCACTTTGCTGTGTCCAAAAAGTTTTGATATGTTGTACAATCATTATCATTTGTTTCTATGTATCTTTTGATTTCTCTTTTTATTTCTTCCCTGGCCCAGTTATTCTTCAGTAGCATGTTGTTTAATGTCCATGTATTTGTGGTTCTTCCTGATTTCTTTTTGCAGCTGATCTCTAGTTTCAAAGCATTAGGATCAGAGAATACGGTTGGTATGATTTCAACCCTCTTTTATTTGTTGAGGCTATCTCTATCCCAGTATGTGATCGGCTCTTGAGAATGTTCCATGTGATTTCAACCCTATTTGTTGAGGCTATCTCTATCCCAGTATGTGATCGGCTCTTGAGAATGTTCCATGTGCACTAGAGAAGAATGTATAAGCATCTGTTTGGTTTGGGGAGGCTCTATAAATGTCAATTATGTCCAGTTGGTCTAATGTGTCATTTAAAGATGTTATTTCCTTATTGATTTTCTGTTTGGATGATCAGTCCACATCTGATAGTGGGATATTTAGGTTCCCTACTACGATAATGTTTTGGTCTGTTTCTTCCTTTAGTTCTATTCGTAATTGCTTTACATATTTTGGGGCTCCCTGATTGGGAGCATAGATATTAATAAGTGTTATGCCTTCTTGGTGCATGATTCCCTTTATCATTAAGAAGTATCCCTCGGTATCTTTCTTATCTTTTTTATTTTGAAGTCTATTTCATCTGATATTAGTACCACTACTCTCACTTTTCTCTGAATGCAATTTGCTTGAAATATCATTTTCCACCCTTTCACTTTGAGTCTATATTTGTCTTTGGAGCTGGATGTGTATCCTGGATGCAGCGTATGATTGGGTTTTGATTTTTGATCCATTCTGCCACTCTGTACCTTTTTATTGGTGAGTTAAGTCTATTTACATTTAGGGTGATTATTGATATATGAGGTCTTCTTTAACCATTTTATATTTTGCTTTCTGGTAGCTCAGTGTTTCCATTGCTTTTTTGTCCTTGTGTTTATGTTTTCTTTATTTTGGTTGGCTTTTGTGGGTTTTCCCTCTGGTTCTTCTTGTTTTATGTTATATACTTCAGTTGTGAATCTTCTGTGTGTAGTCACCATT
>NW_006442484.1:2562578-2582563 GCF_000325575.1 Pteropus alecto
TTTATTTCTAGATTTCTGTCTTTGATATCACTGATTCTTTCCTCCATTTGGTTGACTCTATTTCCCAAGCTTGCTATTTCATTTTTCAACTTTTGTAGTGTGTTCTTCATCTCCAGAAGTTCTATTTGATTCCTTTTGAGAGTTTCAATCTCCTTGCTCTGCTCATCTAGCAGTTTTTGCAATTCCTGAAATTGTTGAATTGAGTTGTTTTGGATCTCATTGAGTTTTTTCAGAAGTACCATCCTGAATTCTCTGTTTAAGTCACATATTTCTATGTCTGTAATCTTATTTTCTGAAGATTTTTCTCTTTCTTTCTGAGATGTCTTGTTGCCTTGGTTGTTCACAGTGTTTAATGGACTATTTCTCCACCTGGACATTAATGGAAGTGTATTCTGCTGTTTTTCCAGAAAGAAGATGTATTATATAAAGGTCTCTCTTTAGACTGGTGGAAAGAAGACACTTTTCTTTTGGTTTCCAGTAGGTGTCATCTAAGCCTCTTGGATCCCTTCTTTATATAAAGCCTAAGTCTTTTTTTTTTTTTTAATTTTCCTGTAGATATTGCAACCAGGGCCAGTAAAACTCAACTGTCATTTCTCTGTGGTCCTGTCCAGCTTCTCTGCTTTCTCCCCTGATGATTATGCCCTGCTGCTGGCTGTGTAGGAGCCTTGGTACATCCAGGCAGGGCTAATCAGGGAAGTCGCTGCACCTTCTTCCTTCCCCGTCCTCCTGCAAGGAGCTCCGGGGATGTGAGAGGAAACTTCTTTATTTCTCCCAGTCCACCACCTGACACCCCGGGTTTTGACCTGTGGTAGCTCTTATGCGCAGATCCCATGCTCAGACGTGCTAGTATGCAGTTTGAGTATTTTTTATTGTTTTAAATGTTCAGTTTATTGTTATTTCAAGGAGAGAGATCTGAGGACATCTCTCATTCTGCCATGTTTCCCTGCCTCTTCAGATAAGTGTTGAAGGAGATCTTGGAGCAAATCTGTCCGGATGTGATTGGAAGGAAAGTGTAAATTAGGAAATGTTCTCTTGATTTTATAAAATATCTGCAAAAATATGTGGGGGATTAGGCTTAACCTAAATAGAGAGAAGAATGACAAAGAAAGAAGCAATTGGAACTGTTTAGCATAGTCTGTATTGCGGGAACATTAACATAGGTCACCAGCTGCCTCAAATCCACTGTGCAAAAAGATGGATTATAAATCAATAAAAATAACAATGGTTATTATCATTAGAATGTAATGATGCTTATTCCTCAACAAAACCAAGGTGAACGTTTATATATTAGTAAAGACTGTGAAATGAGGATGCAAACTAGTCACTGCTTTGAAGTTGATGCAATCTTAAAATGATCATTCCATCAGACTTTCCCTCTCTCCCAACTATCACACTCCTCAGATGGTCACAATGCCCACTTTAGAATCACTTTTTCTGTACTCAGCACTGCCTCCTTTGCTTGTTTCTTCTTGTTCTCTCTGCTGTTTGATTTACATTTGTGTCTTCTTTTCTACCAGACTGTAAGCCTCCTTCAGGGGGCCTAGATATTGATCGTATCTTTCATTGCCACTGTTCTTCTGCATACAAAATAACAGTGCAGCATATGGAAAAACTGAGGAGGAACTAAAAACTGCTCTTTCTTTTGGTACTGGCTGTGGTGGTCGGTGTTGCTGTTGGGCTGAGCTTGGACTGGTACAGGGAAGGTGGAGATGAAGGCCATAGTGATATACTGAGCAGCTATCTGCTCACACATATGGACATATCTAAAATGAAGACTCCAATTCATCTACAAGAGAAAATTAATTGTGAGGATGATGAAAAAACACAACAAAGAAAGGCCTCTTTTTGAAAGAAAACTTCAACATGAGCAAAGTGTCTACAAAGATCCTTGAATTATGAATAGAAACTGCAAAGAATTGACATGTGTTGTGAACTTTCCAGGAATGCTGGACAAAATGCAATTTATCTTTAGAAAAATAATAACTGGTAATGCAATGGCACTCTTCCAAGAAAACTCAATTTCCAAGATCTAAGAACCCTTTCCCATTAGGATTACAATGCTCCAACAATTTATATAGAGTGCTCAGTTATTAATTTCTATTATTTTTTAAGGTGCAGAACAAAATGACATTGTATTTAGAGCCCTTACTACTATATAAGCTCAACGTGAATCCGCAGCTAACATGAAGGAGATTAATGTGAGGTAGCGGTCCCTGTATCCAGGTGTCAGGGTCACTTGGGCTGAGGTTCGTTGCCTGCTACAGAATGTAGGTCCGTCTTGCTCTTTTTTTGTGTGTGTGGGGAGAGATAGTGGCCAGAAGCCTGGTTGGGAACAACATCCACATAAAATCTATCTATAACCAAGGTCAAACTGACACAACTGTACATTAAGGGAGCCAGTTATATATTCTTATTTTGAAGATAGAAGAAATATGAAGACTTAGAAAAGCAGGGCAGCAAACTAGGACAGCGATGCTAAAGGGTGACACAGGGTCTGAGGACAGGAACAGAGAGAATAAAGAGAGGCAGACATCATATGGAGATTCGTATGAAGAAATCCACTTTAAGACTTCATATGTCTAAGTTATTTTTTATTATTATTTTTTCTCTGAAAGGAAGTTGGTTCTCTGAAAGAGAGTTGACTTCTGTTTCAGTTGCTGACATAAACTTACTTTTCTCTCCAAGAGTTACCTCGTGAGCCCAATGTGGATTTGACTTGTTCATTGGGCATGATTTAGTACCTAAGTTAGCTTTTTGGAAATCTCGCCAATATTAGCATTGTGTGCAGACACTTCTCAAATGAATGCCCCCCTGGAACATTAGTGGAGATGATGCTATTAAATCACACAGCAGTGTTCTCTGCCACTCTATGAAAGGAGGACAGTGTAACGACAGCCTCTGGATGCCATTCTGTGGGTAAAATATGAAGGTTTTTCAGGAAGTGTCTGGAGGAAATTTCTAGCATGCTCTTGGGTGAGAGTATAGTAGAGACAGAGCTATGTCAACCTCTCTCATCACTTGGCGACTGGAGCTCCAAGTAGACACATGATTGGTAAGAAGACTGCAGGAACAAGAAAAAGGGCAGGAAATGCCCACTGAGACAGATCATCAGGGAGAAACATACAGACAGACAGAGTGGAAACTCATTTCTCACAAGCCCCATGGCCTGCCCTTTCCCATCTGCGTGACCTTGAGTCAATTACCCTGACTTCACTGAGCATTAGTCTCATCGCTCTCAATAAAGAAACTCAACAGGTGTTTGTGGCCATGTTCTGATCCATTAGCCATTTGAGAAGCTCCTACTTCCTTTTCTGCTTCCTTCACCCCACCATGTGGGTTGATTTTTTTCCATTTGTAAGTTGCTGAGAACTATAGTAACAATCTCATATGGCTGTCACTCAAATAGAAAAAAAAGGTTATTGCTTTTTCAAAACAGGCTAGAGTTACAGCAGGGATATAAAATGTTGACTTCCACTGGGTATGTTCAAATGTCCTATTGGCTCTTTTGCCCTCTGTAAAAGCTCTCTTCTTTTGTCCACTCACCAGAAACTACCTCTTCTCTTTGAGCAAGGTTAGATAAAGGAGCTGACATTTAATTTCTATGATTTATTTGATACACAAATCATGGTACTCCAATATGCCAGCTGTAAAATGTCCTTGCATAGTTTTTGATCATTGAGAGAGTAACATAACAAGATCACCACAAATCTTTCATATCCGCAGATTAGAAAATAGTGAAGGACTTGTAATGACAGCTCCTGGCTGTACACCTAGTCACTAGAAGGCAAGAATGATAGGATAGGCATTTGTCCTTAGGCAGGACTCACCAAAGATTTTGGGATTATTATGCTGCCTGGAGATGTCCTTGGAGGCCATATTAAGCATACAGTTTATGCATTTATCTCAGTCTCTTGCCCTTTTTCTATTTCTGATATTGGGAATTTACTATTTCTCAGAAAGAAAGACAAGGTGTCCTCACTATACTGGGCATTCAGTAGAGTAAATGTCAAGCTTTTCTAGTGCACATGGTAAATACCCAAACAGGGCTTTCCTAGGAAAAAGGTCCAGAAAGGCTTTCTGTCAGCCAGACCTGGTTGTGGTTCATTTTCTTTACCAGTAAAGAGCAACACAGTGACCCTCGCCACCACCACCTTCCTGCAGACATAGTCTTTGTTGGCAAACTTACCAGCTCAGCGCTTTGCTTACCTGCAGTCATATGCTCAATGTCTGGCGACAGCATCCACTATGAATGACATCAAATATTTAATGATTAAGTAATTATGGTTAACAGTTCTATTTAATTTTCTCTACCAAGATTTGATTAAATAGAGTTCACTATTTTTTGAAAATCTGAAAGTTTCAATATCCCTAGTGCTTAAAAACAAATTATGTAGAGGAAAGCTACATTTTCCCTCCCAAAACATCAGTGAAAATAGTAAGAATTCTTTAGAGTAGTGGGAAATATATAAACATTAAGATGGAAATTATTATTATTATTATTATTATTATTATTAATCAGATACTCAGGCTGAATTTCATATTGAAAAGTAGTAGATATCAGATATTTTAGAAAAATTGAGGGAAGAAATTTAACATTGAGAATTTTGTTCTTTTAACATATATTGCTGTGAAATTGTGAAAAGACATCATTATTTAAATCTTTTGATAGAACACCTCAGTCAAGCTAAAATACTTTGAATTTTCCACTGGAGCAAAGTTTGACCATCATGAATTAAATGATCCTAATTGTTACCGTAGGTCCATTTTAAAGCTTTGGTTTCACTTTATAAGGATATATTTTTTAGCATATAGGTCTTTGTAAGAAACATGACTGGGAGTTCAGACTGCCCTGGAAGCTACCCTGAAATGATATTTTAAACAGTTTTAGGCTATATTTGATATGTCATACTTCATGGTGATACTGTAAAAAAAAAAACACGTTATATTTGCTTTTTCTATGTCTATAGTTGACATACAATATTATAAATATTATATTAGTTTTAAGGTGCAACATAGTGACTTAATATTTATATACCCTATTATGTGATCACCATGATAAGTTTGGTAATTATTTGTCGACATACAAAGTTTTCACGGCATTATTGAGTATGTTCCTTGAGCTATACATTACATTCCTATAACTTATTTATTTTATAACTGAAAGTTTGTAATTTGAAAAATGTTTTTAATGAATAATGAAAACTCACAACTAGTTTGACAGTCCTTGAGGCTAAAACCACTGTGCCTATGGTGCGTTTTCTATGTCCTTCCTATTCCATTCCCAGAATCTCTCCCTATTCTAATCTTTCAGCGCTCCTCACATTTCTGGTCTAAAAGAATGACTGCACCTGCCAGTATATTCTCCTCTAGGCTTCAATTTTCTAAAATACAGCAAATGATCATCGAGATCATTGAATGAGGACAATACCCATGTTTCACACCTCATTATCGGGAGACATGAATTAATTTGTTTGGCTGAATTAAGAGAAAGAAAACCCCACTTATTGAGCTTAATGATGAAATAACTGAAAATGCCTTCCTCTTAGGGGTTTTGCGGCTTCTCAGCCAGGCAACACTCATGTTTAGTGGGACACTAGGCAATTTATTTTCTTCTCGAAGGACTGCTGAGTTCTCTGTCTGAGAGGGTAAAGAGAAAACAGAGGCTCTGGAGTCAGGTCACTCTGGACACAAACCTGCCTCTTTCTCCTGAAAGGAGTGCATCTATATGAGTGTGTCTGTACGTGCTGTTACTTTCTTTTCTATGTGTAATTTTCCTCCTAGGTAATGGAGTGACAAACTCTGTAATTATTTTGGTGTTTGAGAGGAATAACATGAATGTATGAACAGTGCCTGGCATGCGGGAGATATGTAATCTATGTTTATTCTGTGTACAGGCAGGCGCACAAACACACACTTCCCTTAGAACCTCATAGCAAGGAAATAGTTGGTGTGAGCTTTGTAATGCCTCTCCAGTAATTGTGTTTTAAAATAACCCTTACTACTTTCTACATCATTGTATTTTTATTTAATGGTTTACTTTTCTTTCTTATTCCTTTTCTTCAACATCCATCCCTGTCACACTTGGGTTTGTGGGTATACTTAGCAACTTTCCTTAAGTATTGTTTTATTCTAATTGAACCTATTATATGTGTAAAAATCAACACCTTCACACAGCCCAGGCATTTCCTTGGCTATAAATTCAATTATTTTATCATTTCTTTGTGTCTAATTTTTCTTTATCTTTTAAATATGAGTGATGCTTTCCATGAGACCTTATCCATGTTCTCGATATTATCATTCAGTTTCTGAGACTACAAACTTGACTAGCACTTCAATTATAGCTTGACCAATCTGACAAAAAATTGGATATTAATTGTTATTTCCCACATACTGAGATATCCTATAGGTATTCTAATGTCTTATTTAATGCTACAGTTTTATACTGTTTAGTATACGGTTTGGTTTGTGTTATACTAGGACAAAGGAGTCCACTTTGGTCTCAATCTCTCAGAGGCAGTACTCATTCTGCCTCTTAAGTTTAAAATGTTTTTACTGTTATGATGGTGGAGGTGGTGGTGCTAGTTGTTTGCCTGTGCTTCTGTATGTGTGTGTGTGTGTGTGTGTGTGTGTGTGTGTGTTGTGTATGTCTGTGTGTTAGGTCCTGAGATTAAAGCGGACTGTTAATGTTTCCACATTTTTCTTTTTAAACTTTTGATAGTTTTCTTTTATCGTAGAACTGATATAATTTGTAAATAGATGTCAGAGGCAGTAATTTGAATAAAAAGAAAATATGTATAAAAAAGACCTCTCAATTTGAGAGCTCTTTCAAGAAATACTGAGTCAAATTTGTCCCTCATCTACCCACCACCCCCAATCCTGTCCCACTCCACTCCTGTCCCTGGCCTTGCACAGACATGCACTTATGCTCACTCTCTAACTTTAATCAGATATTGGTACTGTATGCATCACAAGATCAATTTTACTTAGGGGAATGTGTGCACCTTTTAAAATCACAAACAACGACATTAAAGTGCTTTGTAGAGTGATTACATTATTGTCAGATGTTGCATTCTACAAAACCAGGAATGATCAACATTCAAGCTAAAGATGCTTCCTTTAATTATATGAAACATCAATCTGCAAGTCACATGAAGTAAAAAGGGGAATTTTATTTCAATTCATCCAAAGACAAATGCACTTCCAACTTCCAACTGCTAAAATTCAGCAGAATTAATAGGACTTTGGTACATTCCTTATAGGTTTGACTTTTAGATTTCGATAGCTGGCCCCATGCCTGTGCTTGATGCTGCTGTTCACCTGCCTATTTCTGCTCCCCAAGGACAAGGCTATTTCAGAATACACATTTATTTCCATCAAACCAGGGAAGATGTCTCAGAAAAATAAACCTCTGGTACTTTTTTTTCCCCTTAGCAATGTGATTTGGATGATTCTACAGTAAATGAAAAGGATGAAGACATGATTTGAGAGACATTAAGACTGTAAATAGGGACAAAATTATTTGGCTTCTGGACTCTTTCACAACAATTAATTTTATAAAAGAGTATTCTGATAGTTTAAAAATAATGCATAAAAATGCACAATAGTCACTGACAGAACTTCAAAGATCCTGCAGAACTGAGATGGTATTCATCACAGAAAATCAATTTCCTGTAAATGGCGAAGAAGCAAAGATTTTAGGCCAACATCAGATATGATTCTCCAATCTATTTACTGCTTATTTTCTGGAAAAGCTCAATGGAAATTTGAAATAGATATTGTTTACCATTACTTAATTTTTCTTCTTTCTTTTCATCATCATTGGTTATATCAAAGTTAATATTTTATGCATATTTTTAGACCCAGTTTTCTTCCACAAAATATTCACTACAATTAGAAAAATAAATATTGGTGTTCCCTGCTTGCAAAGTGATCCTCAATGCTAGTGAATGATGAAGAAAAGATAAATGTTCAGTATTAAGTCCCAGAATACTGCCCTCTAGTCCTCTGGTTAGCAGAAACCGAAAGCCTAAATCTATACAAACTGAAAATAAAATGGGAGGCTTAGAAACATTTATGTAGGTTAAAATTTTCTAGAAATTCAAAATGAGTTTTATTATCAATCATTATAATTAATTCCAGCAATTAATAAAAATCATTTAAGAATTATGATACTTGTTAAACAAACAAACAAAAAAACTTTGATATCCAAAAGTTTTTCTCAAAAAAAATAAATAAATAAACAAAGACCAGGAGAGCTTTTATACATTATGTTTTAGGAAAGAAATGTGCAAGTTGTTTTGAAAGAATTTACATTGGCTACACTTGAGGGAAAGTGGGATAAGGTGAAGTGAGGGCAGTTCTGTGAGAGAAGCACAGTCTTTTAAGAAAGAAATAGTTACTAATTTTTATTGGTAACAGGCTGCAATCCTGAAAGTTCATGCATATGCAGAACACGTGTCCTCTAGTGGTTTGCTACTAAATGACTGGATGTTGATTTGAAGCTCTAACATACATTCAGTAATATGAGCAGTCTTTTTTCAGCTGGTCTCCAGCTACTAACAGGCTATCTGCTTTTGTCACTTTCTCTCACTCTCCAGCCTACTGTAATTTAATTTAGAACATTTAAGATTTTTTTTGTCATATCCCTTGGTAATATGTTATATAAAAACTTATAGTTAGAAAATGTTTCTATTTCTTTATCTTTGGGTTTCAAGAAATGAAAATCATCTCCCAGCTAATTCAAGCTCTGCTATGTAACAGGAAGCACTCTCCTCTACAGCTCATTTCCTCTTATTCTCTGTGACTAGGCCCTTCAGCTACATTTTTGTACCTTCTTCTGCCTTTAGATGTAGGAAGCCTTGTAAAAGCCAACAGCTTCCACAGGAAGAGAGCCAGGTCAAGGACACCGAAGAGCACTATGAATTTCCCTCTGTAAAAGAAAGTATAGGAGAATTTTATAGAAACCAGTTTCATCTAACAAGGTCTATTTATTTAGACTGCTACATTAATAGAAAACAAAAACAGATCTTTTTAAAAAATATAATTTTATATCTAATTTTATTTAAATATTAATTTCATACTTAAATTATATTTATATGAAATATTATTTTTTGTAAAACTCAATGTTTCTTTGAAAAGCCATAGGAATTATTTGGAAATTCAATGAATAATTGTAGAATGAAGAAAGATATAGTGTAGAAGAATTTCTGTGTTCCTAAGACTGACTTATTGTTTCTGAGTCAAATTATATTATGTAGAAATTCTTTCTCTATACATAAAAAGCTTTGGCAATATAGGATTCAATTTAGTATATTAAGCGTCATGAAGATCTGCTAGAAATATGTGTTACTTCTATGCTTATATCCAGGTTTTCTTTTTATTCTTCATCGTTGTATTTATTTATTTATTTTTGTTTCTAGTTAGCTAATATCTATTTACCAGCTCTTTGATCTAACAAACAGGTCAGGGAAGGAAAGGAGCCCAGTGAATTACATGAAAAGCATCCTAGAGAAAGTAGGGGACTTAGTTGCAGCCCCGTCTCTAATCTCCACTGTCTGCATCTACTTGAGCAAGTTATTTTCTCCTATGTGTTCTGTTTCTTCCTAATTTAGTACAAGTCATATATCTTTTGCCTGTATCACAAGTTTTTGGTGAGGATCAAGTAAGACTCTAAAATATAAAAAATGCTATATATTCATAAAATGTTATTATTTATACAATGGTGATAATATTAGTTGTGTATACTAATTTCATATTAACTGATAGTATCAGTTAATAGTAGTAAACTGATAATAAATAGAGTAGAATTCTCTCTTCTACCCTTTCAATCTTGATTTAATCATAATCAGTAGGTATTCTTAGTTCTAAGATATTTTGAGGTTCAAAGTTGACCATGGGGCAGAGGGTATATCATAATTATAAAATATGTTAAAAAGAAAGTCATTCAAAAAGCTAGCTGCAGTTTTGACTTGACTTATATAGATTTAATTATCTATAATTTATGGAAAGTAGATTTAAGATTAAGCCTTTCTAAATATGATTCCTTCACAAAAGAAAGAATCACACTTTGAGTAATCTACAACAATTTTATATTGTTGTAGAAAATATAGAAAATACAGATATGTTTGTTCCTTATCTGCCAACATAGTGTTTATTTATAGGGGTATTGTTTATCAGCACTGGAAATCACCCTCATCTTCTCTTCAAAAGAAATATGAAAAGGCAATTATCCTAACCAGTTATATAATTCTCATTAAATGTAAGTGTTGGTGAAATTATGGACAGTATCTCATTTATTTATTTTTTAAAATCTATTGTTCAATTACAGTTGACATACAATATTATATTAGTTTCAGGTGTACAACATAGTGATTAGACATTTACATACCTTACAAAATGATCTCCCCAATAAGTCCAGTACCCATCTGATACTATATATAGTTATTACAGTATTATTGACTGTATTCCTTATGCTATACTTTATATCCTCATGACTATTTTGTAACTACCAATTTATACTTTTTAATTTTTCCCCCATTCCAAACCCTGCCCCCTTCTGCAACCATCAATTTTTTTTCTATATCTATGAGTTTCTTTCTGTTTTGTTTGTTCATTTATTTTGTTTTTTAGATTCCACATAGAAGTGAAATTGTATGGTATTTACCTTTCTCTGTCTGACTTATTTCACTTAGCATAATATTCTCTAAGTCTATCCATGTTGTTGCAAATGGTAAGATTTCATTATTTTTATAGATAAATTATATATATAGGTTGCTTTTATATCTTGGCTACTGTAAATAAAGCTACAATGAACATAGGGTGCATATATCTTTTCAAATTAGTGTTTTATACTTCTTTGGCTAAATACCCAGAAGTAGAAGTGCTGGGTCATATGATAGTTCTATTCTTAATTTTTTGAGGAAACTTCATACTGTTTCCTGTACCAATTTAAATGTATCACCAACAGTGCATGAGGGTTCTCTTTTCTCCACATCCTTGCCAACACGTGTTGTTTGTTGATTTATTAATGATAGTTATTCTGACAGGTGTGAAGTGATATCATATTGTGGTTTTAATCTGCATTTCTCTGATTATTCGTGATGTTGAACAACTTTTCATATGTCTATTTGCCTTCTGTGTGTCCTTCTTGGAGAAAGTCTATGCAGGTCCTCTGCCCATTTTTGTATCTCATTTATCAAAATATTCATAATGGGGATTGATTATGAATTTTATAGATAAAGAAACAGATTCACAAAAGTGAGGTGATTTGCTGAAGCTCACACAGCTGGCGGTTAAACACAAATCTGACCCTAGTTTTCTTTGACCACAGAACCCTTGTATACCTGCTTCTATTATCTCTAGAAAACAAAGCTGTGTCAATTAAGTCAAGAATGTTGATCTTGGCACAACCAAGTTCCAGAATCTACTTCATCACTGACAAATCCAAGAATTAATCCTTTAGTGTTATCACTCTGTGCCCACCAAAATTCTCTAACATTTTCATGAGTACCAGCATCTACCATGTAGCATTACCTTCACGTTCTTGCCTTTAAGTCATTTTTCATTTCTGAGGTATTACATTTCATCTTCACTTATTATGTCTTACCTATAAAGCAAGTCTGGTTATGTTGTCTTTCAATCATAGACTTTTTTTCAATTTTGTTCCATACCTGGCAAGTTAGTTCACGTTTACACTTCTAAATCTTTTATGCTTAAATTTTGTCTTTCTTAACAGAAACCTCTGGATATTGGATGTATAATTTTTGTTATTTTTTCTCATAAGTAGCAAAGAAATGACAAATAAACCTCTTAATATGGAAGACTTTCCACATTTTTTAATTCATTTTATAATCTGATTAATCCTTCCTTATTTGGCTTTGACATCATTTCTACCATAAAGTCTTCCTGACATATCAGTATGATTTAGATTCTTCTCTATGGCCATTTATCTCTGTATTCCTACCACTGGATATAGTGGTTGGCATTTAACAAATATCCATTAATGAAAGAGTAATGTTTTAAAGAATGAATAAAATATGTGTCTATAAATGAGAGGTTACTCTAAAATACTCTATTTCTGTGATCCAACTTATAATGTCAGCTCCTAAAAGATACATTATCTGCTAATTATTTTATGATAACCTTGAAAATCTTGAAAGGTTTTTCTTCTTAACTGTTTTCAATAAATAGTAAAAATGTCTATTTTCTTTTGAAATATGTTCAAGTCTTATAAAAAGTTGAAAATTAAGTGTACACTGAGTGTGTTATAATCCAGTGGAACCAATTGATATTAAATTTCTGTCATTGTATTCTGCTGGGTTGAATAGCTTCCTTTCAAAAACTATTATTTACTGCATTAATCAGTCTAATCAAATTGTAAATTATAGTCAATTTCTTCTCAATTGACAAATGTATAAAACACAGATAATGTATTTTATTGCAACCAGTATGTGGTCTTACTATTTTTTTTTTATAGAAGGTTATAATGAAGTTGACTTAAATTATTCATACATTCAGTCAAAATCTATTTTTTTAGTGTAATGTACAAGGAATTTATCAAAGGCTGAGTGAAAAGAGATGAAAGATAACATCCACTCTTCAGATGTTTACTATTAATGTAGAGAGGTAGATAAGTAAATGATTATAATGGATTATGTTGTTAAGTCTAAGATAAGTAGATGCCCAGCATTTTATGATAAAGAGCAGAAGAAAGACTACTCAGATTGGGGAATTTGGACGATCTCAGAAGAAAATATGTATCTGCTAAAGGATAAGGAGAGGGAGAGAGAGCAGCATGTGCAAAGACAAAGAGACATGACTGACAGAGACGTGTTTGAGATTGAAATATATTGACTGGATAATAGGAACATTAAATCTGCATATCTGTGAGAAGAGAAGGAGTTAAAGCTGGAAATATATGCAGGAACTACTTCAAAAATGACCATATATTCCCTCTCTAGCTTTTTTTATGTGTGTGTGGGGTTGGGGGCAGTTAAACAGTGGAAGAATGTGATCAGATTAGCACTTGCAAGGGCACTCTGGTATAGAGTTATCAGATAAAATACAGTTAACTTTCAGATAAATAATATGATAAATAATATGTATATATATATTTTTAATATAAGTACATTCCAAGTGTTATGTGGGACATACACTAACAGAAAGTTACTCATTGCAGACCTAAAATTTAACTTTAACTGAGCACCCTGTTTTATTATGTGTTAAATCTGACAGCCTTACTCTGGTAGCAGTGTGAAGAATAAATCAGCTATGAAAAGACAAGGCAAAAAGGCCAATTTGAGGGACAGATAATTAAAATATAAATTCATCCTTTGAGCCACAATGGCAATGGGAATGCTCTGTGATAGATTTCAGAATCTGAACCACATTGGTATGGTTACTGAAAATAGGTAGGCATAGCTTGAGGAGAAAGGCTGTCTTTAGAACTTTAGATATTTAAAAGTCAGTGGATATCTTGGAATGCATAGATTATTTCATAACCAGGGTCTACATATGTTAAACTGGGGAGAGGGTGACATGTACGAATGTCTGCCCTGAACACCATGGGGCAACACAGGACTACAAAGACCCAATGTATAAATCTTGGTCTCAGGGGGATGTTCACAAATATTCACCATATTGGTGTTTATATTGTGAGAATTTTTCAAATTTCTCTTGTACTTGTTATGTCACATCTATACCCAATGATCTTACAGTTAGTTATTATTAACCCAATTCTCAGATAAGAAAATCTGCATGTATAGAGGTGCTTTAGCTTCTCTATCAAGCTACTATTTGCTCTTCAAATACAGTTGAAACTCACATTTCCCACTAAAATATTCACTGCTCACAATTTACTCTCCCTTCCACTTTCAATGAGACAGATAGAAAGAGAGAGGGAGAGAGGAAGAGAGGGAAAAAAGAGAGAATTATTGCAACACTAGCACCTGTCATGCTTTGGACATTCTGCTGTCATGAAGAATGAGATTAATCATGACCTAATGGCCTAAGGGATTTTACATCTGGATGTATCAAGTCTGACCTAGATGATTTAACTCAAGACCATGCATAATAGGATTTCAGTATTTTAAAGATTAAGCTTTTTGTCAGTTTTTTGATATTTCCTTCCATCAAGCAGTCAAACTGAAATTAAGCCAAATATTTAGGAAAGGTATATTCTAATAATATACATCCTCTAGTTAATTCAAAATTATCACTTTAAATTTTATTTCCTGTAGTTCATACAAAAATATTTGTTGAACACTTGTGTCACTTACTCTTTTAGGTGCTGTGCTGGATGGAGATAACAGCAGTAAACACAGAAATCTCTGACCTTGTGAAACTTATATCCTAATGGAGATAAATGCACAAAATAAATTCATAAAATATGCAATGTTCTGAATATTTCATATTGTCAAATATCTTCATAAAGTCTTCTTCTAGGCTTGGTTGTCAGGGTTACTCAAGCCATTTTCAGTTTGGAGGGATTCTCCACATCTGTTCCTAGTCCCTTGACCCTGTACAGATCACGGAACTACCCCAAGCCTCAATTACTCCAGTTCTAGTAGGGTGGTTATCATAATCACCTTGAAAGTTGTTGAGAGTCCATAGGAGATAATATGTGTGAAAGAACATGACTGTGACAGGTGATAAGAGTCCTGGGTAATCTTTATACTTTCAACATAGGTTTATCAACATAATTAACTCAGATTAACAAAGGAGAAAAATCTCTTTTATTTAAAGAGCTTGTTTTTTTTTCTGTTGTGTCTTGTTTTGTTTGTATTTAATAGACTGGACAGAGATTTAGATCTTAAGAGTTGACAGGACATTTGTCATTACATTGCCAACAAATTCCAGAACACCCTATAGGGTTACAGAATTGCTATTCTAAATATATAAGTGATAATGAGCTCATCTAAGGGCATAGAGGGTGAAAGTATAGGAGACCAATCTGCCCTCAGCACATACACTGTGAAAGTTATTGCTACAGTGCAGAATAGGCACCACTCTCCTACCCGGCTTTCCATCTGCCTTGTAGGTTGAACATCTTTTAACCTCACTGAGGTTTTTTGCATCTAAAAAATTAGAAAAAAATACCAATTTGGCTATTTGTGGGACCTTACAATAGAAGCCTCACTCCCAAGAGGAAGGATGATACAAAACCATCACACTTGCATTAAAAATTATAACTTTCAGATTGCAATTTTTTAAATTACTAAAGTTATAGAACATATATACAATGAAATATTACTCAGCCATGAAAAATGAAATCTTACTATTTGCAATGACATGAATGAACATAGAGGGTATTATGCTGAGTGAAATAAGTCAGACAGAAAAAGATAAATACCATATGATTTCACCTATGTGCGGAATCTAAGGAAAAAAAAAATAGATGAACAAACTAAACAAAGACAGACTCACAGACACCGAGAACAAACCAGTGATTTCTAGAGGGGATGGGGGTTGGGGAGCTGGGTGAAAAAGGTGGTGGGATGAAGAAGTACAATTTAGTAGTTACAAAACAGTCACAGAGATGTAGAATATGGCATTAGGTTTATAGTCAGTATTATTTTAATTGTTATGTATAGTGCCATATGGGTGCTAGATACTCAGGGAGATCACACACACAAAAAATTACAACTCTCATATGTCACCTATTGTTCAACTCTTCTCATGCTCTGGAGGATAGCACTCAAAGTGTTTATTTTTTATCCTGCAAAAGTAGATGGCTTTTCATTTGTTGACTATTAATGAAGAAAGCTTGAATAATATATACTTATAATTTTTGTGGATTAGGTATTAGTTTTGTTGGTTTCTTTGAAGAAATAGTATTTTCAAGACCAATCACCAAAATACAACTGGGTTTTCTGACTAAAGGCCTAAAGAAAGGCTCTAGTGACTGCTTAATTCTATCCCTTTCCTCAGGCCAACAAATATGTATGACACAGATCTGGTTTTATAAATGCGTGTGTGTGTGTGTGTGTGTGTGTGTGTGTGTGTGTGTGTGCGCGCATTTTGGTACGTGGAAAAGACTTCAGAGGATGGGGATTCTATAAACTGCCTTTGTTGTATATTTTGAAGTGTGCTCACCCCTCTGGGTTTTTGAACTCCCATGTTCCCATACATACTTCTTTTATTTAAGAACTGTTACTTGTTTGTTTGTTTTGCCAAATTTTCCTAAAAATGCTTTCAGTCCTTGAAATTTTTAAAAACATTCTAACATATGATCAATTACAGAATCATTATATTAGCATCAACCAATACGTTAAGAAGTGAAATGTTTGTCTCATATCAATCTTGAACCAAGATCTTCTCTACTTTCTGTTACCCACCTTCACTCCAATCAGCTGAGCCGAAGTCAAAGACACACAATCATGGCATTAGTCTGCTCCGCCATGATTTATACCCTTACAAAGGCCAGTAAATACAACTTGTATGTGATTATTCTTTAATTTTGAATAATTGAGCTCACATTAAATTAATATTTTAAGTTTAGTTTCTTTTCCAATTTTAAAACAAAAGACCACATATTTATAGCCCACATATTCTGTTTCTCCAAAAGAAATATAATAAAAAAAGGATAATGTAGCTGAAATCATGAGGTTTGTTATTACAAAACATGGAATAAAACTCAGGTCTTTAACTTTTTTCAAATATGTTGCTAATAATTTACTATATATTTCTCTTTCCTTAAAAAGAGGTAGACTCTTCCAAAGGAAATTTGTTTCAATGTATTTGTTTATGAGAGCCATATTTTTTGGCAAATTTTTATTGACTGAAAAAGATTTCTTGTGGGAAATTTAGCTTAACAAGTTTGTAATGGGCAAGTATAATTATTAATATAAATGATAATTATATTCAGCTTGAAGAATAGATGTTCTCCCTTTGATATAAAGTACCTTGATGTTATTAGAATTTAGAGGTTAATCATTATTGAGAAACTAGGCTTTTTGTATTTATTGAAATCTAGATAATTTGAGGTAGTATTATTAATACTAATTAGTGCTCTGAAAAATAGTGGTTCCCCTAGATTACTTTTTCAAGTTAAAAGTGGTAACATAGATTACATGGCTGATTTAAAGGGGATTAACCAGACTTGTGAAGGAAAAAAAAAATCTATGTTTTTTTGTTGTTGTTGTTATTTCATCTTATAATCAGCATCTCTGATATTTCCTGAAGCAAAATAAACAAGAATATAATATCAATGAAGACTTATAAATTAATAGCATTAGCTCATATTTTTTTATTCAAAATAAAATGTTTTGATGTCCAGATGCATAATATAAAGTCATGTTTACTTTTAAATCAATATATTTTTATAGAGTCAAACTAGACACAGAACTTGTTCTAGTTCTTAACCTCTAACATCCTAATGTTTGTAGGGAATAATTTTAAGTCTCCATAAAGAAAATGACCCAAGTCACTTCCCACATTTGAACCATTGAATAAATGCATGTATCTCTTTTGCTTTACTATATTGGAAGAGGAATGACTTTTATTTACAGTTGAAATTAATTATTTTGAAATTAGCAGAAATGCAACATATTATGTTGAGATAGTGAAATCTCTTAATTGGAATCAAAATGTCATATTTATATGAGAAATAGAAAAACAAAAATAAACATAAAAAACAAAACTTTGTCAGCATTATATAGTTTCCTTGAATGTCTTGATATTTGAGGAAATATTATTTGAAGGCACTTTAGATGACATTACCTGGAAAAGAGAAGATTGACATTGTCTTTGGGTAGTCCAACTGCCAGAATATATAAGATAATAAAAAAATTATGTTCTTTAAAGGAAAATGAAAGGTGAACTAGATGCAAAGCAAAAGGTTGCAGGTTCAACAAAGAGACACTGGGTGATCATAATACACAGAATCTGTACTGGAGAACAAGAGAAAGAAAATTCAGAGTCAAAATGAAGTGATAGACAAATTTCCAAATATGACAGTATAATAGGTTATAAGATATAGCCAACTATAGAATGTTAAAGGATCACAGAGAAAGAACACCTGTACAGACTGGCCTGCCATGAGGGCTTGAACTTTTTCTGGAGGAGATATGGATGGGGGAGGAGGGGAGAAGAAGCCCCAATGTCATAGAACATGGTTTTGGCAGGTTCCGCCCCTTCTGCTGGTCTCCAGATAAGTTTCACTGATGTCCCTCTTCTTGCTCTTGCCTTCTCTCACTGGGATAGTGATTATAACAAAAACTCTTTGAGAAAATAATACTTACTTGGGGTATTGAAATATTCAGACAGGAACTTTCAGGAAAATGAAACAGCATTACAAGGCCATTGAGGTATCAAAGAACTGGCCCATTCAGTTCTTTGCCTGGTGAAAATAGGAGAAATTGGACAGATCAGGCCAAAGAGGTAGGTAGGACCACTATTAATATGCTAAAGATTTGAACTTTACTTTTTAAGCTCTAGGAGCCAGTCATTAACTTTAATGTGAATTACATGAAAATTTGCAAAGAATAAGTGTTGATTTGTCACATAGGGAGATAAAAAAAACCTTTTTTGAATGCTTTAAGGAGCTGCAGTCTTTGAGTAGCTTCACCTTTGGGCCTTCCTGGGACTGTAGAATCTGTGATCTTTCATTGCCGTAAAAAATAGCTGAGCATTGAGTGGGATATTTTCTGTTGACTTTGCAGATCTACTCTCTACCCTTTCCCTGTTCTAGTCCTGGGAGCTTAGATTTCAAAAGTTAATTTTCTTTCTCTCTACATTCTTCTGGGTTCTGTCCATGGGAGACATGAGAAGGAGGTACAAGGGCTAGGGGAGAGTGAGGTTAGAATGTTTGCTCCACATGCAGTTTATACCCCTGCTACTATAGTTGCCTGCTTGACCACAGAGAAGTCTTTCCTTTCCGCCCACAACTCCACCTTCAACTGCCCTTTGCAGCCCTGGCTTCTTGCCTTTCCCTGAACACCATCAAAGCTGACCTCTGCCCATGTGGCTGGCCCAGGAGGCTCCGACATTCCCTTCACCCTCCCCACACATACAGGTGGGTGTTTGATAGTGCCATCTGCTTCCTACAGACACCCAGACTGATATTGATATAAATCAGATGTTTTTCAGATGTATAAAATGTTAAAACTGAACTCCACGACACTCTCTACCTGTAAGCTTTTGCATTATCTCACTTGTGGCAATTCCATTCTGCCAGTTGTCAATCCAAAATCCTTGAGCCCCCCGACCCCCTGACTACCCTATTTCTCCTGTGAGTCACACACATTTTATTAGGAAATCACATCGGATCTACTCTCAAAATGTTCTCAGAAACTTGCCTATTCTTACCAGCCCCTTGGCTGCCACTCAGGTTCAAACTATCATCATGCCTCATCCAAGTTACCACAGTAGTCCCTTATATGTTTCCCTGTCCACTCCACTTCCTCCTAATAGCCTATGACTAATAAAGCAGTTGTACAACTTCATTATATATAAAATATAATATATCACTCCTCTAATCCTTCAACCACCATGTCCCATCTTATTCAAAGTAAAAGCCCAAGCCCCTGTATTGGACAAGTCCTTCATGATCTAGCCATGAAGACTTCATGTTCCACTCTCTTCTCCCTCACCATATGTTAACCCAAAAAGTTGATTGACTTTTGTCCACCATTTCCTGTGCCTGTGTATCTTTCCCTTAGATATCTTCTGGGCTACTGTCCTCAACTCTTGGCAGATGTAATAGTCACAAAGAATCTTACACTGACCACCCTCATCTCTTGCATCTCATCTCTTGCTTCCTCCAACACCTTTTCTCTTCCTTCTCTTGCTCTATTTTTTCTTTGTTTTGTAGTATTTATTATTTTTAAGCATGCATCGTGCATTAATTCCTCAAAGCTGCCATAACAAACTACTGAAAACTGGATGGCTTAAAGCAACATAAATTTATTGTCTCATAGTTCTGGAGGTTAAATGTTTAAAGCCAAGATGTCAGCAGTGCCATGCTTCTTTTGAGACCTCTAGGGAAA
>NW_006442484.1:2582671-2596466 GCF_000325575.1 Pteropus alecto
CTTGGCTTGTGGAAGTATGACCTCTGTCTTCACGTGGCAGTCTTCTCTCTGTGTGTCTTTGTCTCTGCATCATCACATGGCATTGTGTGTGTGTTTGTGTGTGTGTGAGTATCAGTGTCAGTGTGTCCAAATTTACTTCTGTTTATAAGAACACCAGTTACATTGGATTAAAGCCCATCCTCCCGAATGATCTCATCGTAACCTCATTAAATCAAATTTGCAAAGACCCTGTTTCCAAGTAATTCTACAGGAGTGAGTACTAGAGATTAGGACTTCAAAATATCTTCCTATGGGGGACATGATTCAACCCATAACATGTGATTTACTTATGTATAATGTGTGCTGTATATTGTCTTTCTCCATTGGAGTTAGAATTTTCCAGGGCAGGGATTTGTCTCTTTCATTCACTGATGCACTACAGGCATCCAGGCTGTGCAGGCACATAGTGGGTTCTCAATAGATATTTGTTGAGTGAAGGAAAAGTCTCAGTAACAGGCTATTTTAAGCATTAACGTGAACGGAATTTTATTTGGCATGGAAAGAGAAATGTCTCTGAAGTTCTAGTTTGGCAACTTTAATTTTTAAAAAAAAACATTTTGTTAAGAGTTAGAAAGATATCAAACTACTAACTCTTCACTTAGAAAACAGTTTCTCACTGGATATGTGGAAATCCACATTTTAAACTAATTATTTCTTTTTCTTATTTCACAGCCCCCTGATGAAATTTGAAACACTTATTTTTTTTAAACCAATTCTTTTTAAACCTTCTGAATTTTAAACTTGAAATTTGACTCTTCAGCAGATGTACAATATGTACCTTGGGGAAGAAGGGAAGCTGGAGCGGGAGGAGAAGAAGAGGGTAGTGGAATGATGGGCAGCCACACCTCAGCCCTGAGCAGACAAGCAATCAACAGAAGTGAAGTCCAGAAGGACCAGGTGGAGGGGCTAGCCTTAGTGCTGTCCTCCAGTTCTGGGTCACAGGTGGCCTAATCAGCCTTAGCCCCTCATCTTTCTATAGCTTGTTCCTGTTCAGTGCACTCAGACTTGCCTCTCACTCACCCCAGGTCTTCAAGCAAGTCTATAACTCTTTATAAGTTCCAGGACACAGCTGTTGCAACATCTCTTCATTTCAGATTGCATCCTGTTCCTCTCCCATGTTTCTTCTCCTCTGGGCTACAAAGCTGGCCAGCACTTGATATATCCACACAGTCTTCACACAGCCCGCTCTGGAGATGCACAAGTTGGAGCAACCACCTGTTATAGATGTTAATGAAACCCAGGTTGCACATATTACAGATTTAAACCAGGTCTCTATTGGTGTGCCATGTCTAGTTTCTCTAGTTTAGAACATGCAACCTTTTGAAAAAAATGTATCCACTGGCCCTCTATATGCTTCCTTTAGAAGCTGACAAATAATTTCAAATATTTAAAAGTTGTTTACATCCAATTATTAAACCAATGAAAATACTATTTTAAAATAAAAACATATCTATGAAACAATTTACTTAGGAAAATTTAAACTTTATAACAATAATACAGTGATAATATATAATATAACATACATAATATAATAAAATATAATGCAATTATATATGATTATATATAATATAATAATATTATAAAAATCATATGATACCTCCATTAATTCAGTATTAATCCTCCAAAAAGGATTAATTTTCAACATTAGACAAAACAGGAAAAATTAATAGATGAATGACAGGATAGCAGAAGTTGTTTGAAGTGTCTCAATTCAATAAGAGATTGTTGTTACGTTATCTAAGGGAACTTGCACACCAATAATGATGACTAAAAGGACAATCACTCCAATGGAACTAAGTCAGACATAGATTATAGCCATTTTCAGAAGAAAAAGCTCAAAAAGCTTAATAAGTACCTGAAGAGAGCTCCATATATTTAAGAAATCAATAATACAAATGTAATCAATGAGATTTCACTTATCTATCACTCTGGTGAGAAGTACATAGTTGAGCAGGATCCAAGATTGGTATGGATGGGTAATTGTGGCAGTACAGGCTACTGTGGCCATGGAAGATCACTATACTGTGATCCTGCACTCTTGTCCCGAGCATATGTCCTGGAGAGATTCTCTCACAAGTCTCTGGAAGGATGCTCCTGAAATTGTGCATTTTAGTGCTTTTTAGAGAGTTAGGGAGCACATGGGAGACTTGGCACTCCTCAGTGAGAGAGTGGACAGGTAAAATGTGGTCAATGAGCACTGTAGGGCAGGATCTGCAAACCTGTTCTGTAAAGATCCCTGAAAGCAAACATACTTGGCTTTAAGAGCCAAAGAGTTTCTCTTGCCACTGCTCTACAATGCCACTGTAGCATGAAACTGCCCTATAAACATAACCCAGACAAAAGGATGGGGCTGTGATCCAATAAAGTGGCATTATTGAAAGAAGCCATCGTGCTGGATTTGGCCTGGGCTGCGGTTTGCACATCCTATATAGTGTAATTCTGTTTACAAAAAATTTTCAAAATATGCACGTAGTAAAAAAGTGATAATCTAACAAGACTATATCTAACAAAATATGCACATCAATCACATATGAATGATTGCTGTGGGGGAATGTAGAAAGGAATGAGGAGATATAAAAGAGAATAAGAGGTAGAAGGGAGAAGGGAAATGATAAAAATGAACCCAGAAATAAAGAACATCATTAGCTCCAGATTCTGTACTTAGGCCCAATTTCTTTTCTTTTCTTTTCTTTTTTTTTTTTTTCTAAATAAGGACACACAAGCTATGGTTTTGAATAAGGAACTTCAATATGCTCACAACTTTTCAAGAACCAAGGTACTGAGTAAGGTACAGCCAAGTCGCCCAGTGTGAGTTAATATGAAATGCAGTCCTCTGGTTCGATGATTCACCTAATTGTGACAGGAAATCATGAGAATTTGTGCAAAGTCATTTTTAGTCCCCTTCTTTTGCAACATAAATGACACTAGATAAAAATAGCAGCATTTTTTTTTCCTTAATCGCAAAATAACAATTTGAAAAATGCCCAAAGGGAGGAGACAATTGTCGAACAACATGAGTTACATTTTTCAACATTTTATCTCTGATAAAGAAGAAATAGATCTCTGTCTTACAAGACAACTCAGTCTATATGTGAGATGCAGTAAAGGGTAAGCATGCTATATTTGTTAAAAGCAAGGGATTAGACTCGGTTTGGGATTTCTATCTTGTTTTTTCCTCTTCATAACTAAATTACTTAAACTTTGTCAGCCTCAGTTTCCTCACATTACAATAAAGACACCTTAAAAGACAGTATTGAGGGTGAGGAGCTCAATTTAAAAACAAAATAGAATGGATACACAGTACCACTCTTATTACAAAAGACTTACTAATAAGTTTGTATGAGAAGCAGTTCTTCATTTCTGTTGTTTTCCATATTTTCATGCTAAGATGTTATACTCATTAATCCATACTCACTGACAGAGAGATGCCTGTTGCCACAAAAATATAGCACATTTTACGGAAGTATTACCATTAAGTTATCTTGAACTCCAAAACATCAAGAAAGCATTCTTATTCCCGCTATAGAATATTCACAAAACATTTTTATAGACATTAGTTAAGAGCAAAGTAATGTTAATAAAGCAAATAATTAGGAAATTAATAAAATACAAAAGAAACATACCATGATGGTCAAAGGTCACACATGGTCATACATGATGCCTCAGTCTCAAAAATCCTATAATAAATCTGCAGGCTCTGTCATCTGCCCTAGTCCTTCCCAGATACCAAGCCTTGCAGACAGTGTTGGCGTTTCTTAAAGAGTCAGCCCAGTATCTTTCCTAACATTATTTGGTAATGACAAGCAGTATGTATACACCTTCTGAAAAGTCTCCAGATGAAATGGAAGGTGGTATGAATAAATGGCATTTATGCAGCACCTCATTCCTAAATCAGTTCCAAATGATGTATATACTTTCATTTCACACATTATATATTTAATTTATTCTTCTAAATTATATTTTATTAAATCTAGAGTGTATAAAATAATATTTATAAATTATGTGAACGACATT
The DNA here is from genome assembly GCF_000325575.1 of Pteropus alecto. Classification (NCBI taxonomy): domain Eukaryota; kingdom Metazoa; phylum Chordata; class Mammalia; order Chiroptera; family Pteropodidae; genus Pteropus; species Pteropus alecto. The sequence continues at coordinate 2,586,725 of NW_006442484.1, forward strand.
AATAATAATAATAAATAAACATCTATAGTCTCTCCCCCTCAATTTAGGAAATATAACATTGCTGTCATGAGAGAATCTACCAGTGAGAACCTCTCTCATCTTATTCTCTTTCCATCACCTTTGCATATATCCCATACCCTGACAAATTTTGTGTTTATTGTTCTTTTGCTTTTTTTGAAGAAGGTTTTACCACCTATAGATCTATATATAGTTTTATGTAGTTTTAAAATATAGATTAATTTGCTGTATCTTCTTATAGGATTTGACCTGTTCATAGTATATTAATTTTTTGTTTCCTCAATGCTTTTGCATGTAGTTTTAATTTATTTTCAGTGCTGAATAATTTGCCTTTCTAACAATATACAACCTATTTATCCATTCTACTGTGAGTTGATGTTTGTGTTGCTTTCAGTTTTCTGCCATGCCATTATGAATAATTTGGCATATGCCCTAGTGCACTAGGGAAAACATTTGTTTAGAGTACGCACTGAGAAAAAGGGATTTTTGTGGTTACACATTGTGCATATCTTTAATTTTATTAATAATATTAAATTATTGTCCAAAATGTTTGTTGCCAATTTACAATTTGCGAGCAATTTGTAGGCATTCCAGTCACTATTTATTCTCAACATTTCTTGTTGTCAGAAATTTTGTTTTATCTCAAAAAAGAGGGTGTAAAATGATATTTTATTTCTATTTAAATTTTCACTTTCCTAAATACTAATAAGTATATTTTTTTGTTAAATTTAAGAGCCATTTGAGTTTCTTTTTTTTTTTAAGCTGCTCTTTAGATATTTCAAATATTTTTTATTGGACTATCTGCCTTTTAAAAATTTATTTGTAAAAATTATTTATATATTCTGAATTCTAATATTTTTTCTTGTTATAGGTTGCCAAAATAATTGGCCAATCTGTGGTTTTTACTTTAACTCATTTTTCATGTATTTTTTTAATGAAGAGGTTTTAATATTTATGTAAGAGAATTAATCTATCATTTCCTTGAAAACCTGAGTTTTCTGTAATTTGTTTAAGAAATAGTTTGGCCAATAGAATCTTAAAAATATAACCTCTTGCCCCAATAATCTGGGAAATATATTCTTATGTGACATATTGGCAAAAATAAAACATTTACAATATCAAATGTTGAGAAACATGTGGACAAAATTAAAGTTATCTTTTATTGTTGGGGATGAGTATAAATCGATACAATCTCTTTGAAGGATAATATGATGATTTCTGGTAAAAATAAAAATATACATATATTATAACCCAGAAACCTTACTTCTGTAAACATTCAGACATACACACAAAGGTATTTATTGAAATATTATTTGTAATAGCATAAAATAAATAAAAACAGTGAAAATTCAATAGGAAAGTGGATAATTGAAATGTAGAATATTTGCATGATCAAAAACTAAGACAAAGCTTTAAACAAATGGGTTAGATTTGAATGTGTGGGTGTGGGCAGATCTAAAAATCAATTTGACTGAAAAAAAAAAGTTGTAGAATGATTTAGCACTGATTTCCAGTTTTATTGAGTTAAGTTTCATTTAGTTTCATAAAACTCCAAATAATCCTGATATTCAGAAATTTAAGTTTGGAAAACTAGTCTTGTTTTGTTTTGTTTTGTTTTATTCTCTCTCTCTTCCTTCCCTACTTTTCTACCTTCTTTGCTCCCTCCTTCCCTTTTTTCCTTCCTTCCTTCCTTCCTTCCTTCCTTCCTTCCTTCCTTCCTTCCTTCCTTCCTTCCTTCCCTACTTCCTTTCTCCTGTTTCTCCCTTTTGTCTTCTTTTTCGGGTATGGGATAGGGTACAGAGGTGTATTGGTGGGTTATTTGCAGTAGCAGGGATGATTAGCTGAGAACTGAGTTAAATATAGAGTTACATATACTAATGCTTTGATTTTTCTCACAACGGTTATTTCAAAATGAGTCAAAAAAGTTGTTTGTATTACTACTTTTTATCTTCCTTTAAAAGGCAGCTCTTGAAATGTTAATTGCAGTTCTAGGCAAATTGAGAAATAGTTTTCTCTTACATTTATGAGAATTAAAGAAAAAACAAAGAAAGAAAATCAAATTTTTATAAAAGTCCAATATATTTGCACAATTTTATGTGAAATTATTTATCTTGGTCATTATTTAAGTTTCTTCCTATTTTAATGAATATTGCAGGTCCACATATTTCTTGAAATACCTTTTAGCCCATTCTACCTCCAGAGGGGACCATATTGGATCTTTTTCATTAGTTATGGAGGAGAGGGGTTAAACATATGCCTTCCACGGGTCAGCATCCTGGGGATATGAAAATTTATATCTCATCCTTCAATGTGACATCAGAGTGCAAAACAGTGTCTGGTATTGGTATAATTGTCATTAAAGATAACTGAATTGGGGTGACATATTAAATTCCTCAGGGAGAAATTTGGGCAAGTTACTTAAATGCTCTGAATCTGTTTCTTAATAAAACCAGGAAATAATGTCTAACTCATAATTAGTATTAGGAAGAGTTGATGAGTTAGTTTATGCAAATCACCTGTCATAGTAGCCCTTTGTCTAAATTCAATAAGTAATTTGTGCTGTTGTAATGACAGTAGTTATAGAAACTGGGACAGAGTATATATGGCCTACATTTCAATATGCTTTGTGATAGGAAAGGAAACTTTTTCTGTATAATGCCCATGCTGATAATCTCCCCTTCTCATCTATCATCCCATTTTCTTCAACCATGAGATTGAGAGAGCTTTGTCAAGCTCCATCTGTGTGCTGCCACAAGGGTTATTTAAGATTCCAGAGGTCTAAGTTGGCCAGTGGGGTCATTTACATGACATAGTGCAATGAGATACAGTTAGAAGAGGGAGGTCACTAGTGTTGTAGGGCTCTGCTAATCCAAGTGTGGCTTATTGACCACCAGCATTGGAGATTTGGAAGCTTGATTCTGAATTAGATTCTGCATTTTATCAAGATCCCCTTTAATTCATGGTTTTAATAAGGTTGAGAAACACTGTTCCAGAGAATACCCCAGGGAATCAAAAGCAGGTGCCTGGACCATCATAGGTGAAAGAAGCCATGAAGATGCTGGAACAAGGTGAGCTATTACAGGGAGATGACAAAAGCAGGAATTTCATCAGGTCTACCTCTTTAGAAGGCATACACAGCAGGGAAAAAAGAATTATCCTGTCCAAACATCAATAGATATCAAACTAACAAATGACTATATATTTTCAACTAATTTGCATTCATATATATTCAGTCTACGTCTCTGAGGCAAATGTAATATTTAGTATCCAATACCATTCATGCACATTTTTCTGACATACTATGGAATGCCTCCCTAACACATTATATTGACTGTAAAGAACTAGATTCTGTGACCCAGTTCATCGAAATGCACTTGAAAAATTCTGTCTGGAGCTCTCAAACCAATGCTATGCACTAAAGGTTTTATTTTCTTCATTGTGTCTTTTCTCTTCCAAGATTTGACTCATAACCACTTGAGATAGAGCTAAAGCTGACAGAAAAAGTGAAAATCCTCTGCCTTCTTGCCTGGAGGAAATGCTTGGCAGGAGATTTCCTAGCTGTGCTGTCATCAAGGCTAAACTTAATCTTGTTCAGGAAAAGAACCCTTAACTTCCAAACCAACTCCTTGTCAGGCTCATTCAACTTGCAAAGTACAAGGTTAGGTGGGGAAAAAAAAAATAAGAAAAATAGCAATGAATGCATTTTAGTTTGAGGTTATTGAGACTTGAAATGATGACTTCTCATGTTTTGCAATGATATTAAATTTAAATGTCTTGGTTCACAGACACTTACCACTCCCTTCATCTCCATTAATCTTTGCTCACAGTTTTGAAATATATCACTTTCTGTCTTCAGCAACGAAATAAAAATTTCCCGGCGTAATAATTACTTTCCAGTGTGTCTTTCCTCATGTTATTTGATTACTAAAGATTTCCTCCAAAATGGAGGACATTTAGTGAATACAATACAGTGTACTTTCTGCTATATTTAATCTGTTCATGCATAATTTGAAGGGTTGAGATGGGAAAAAATGGAAATTAAAAACTCATCTGACCATGACAGATATGCAAACTTCGAACAAAACTCAAACTTTATTGATGCTTTTAAGTTACAGTACCAAATACCTGGACATGTCCATATAACATTTATAACATTTTATGTCTGCATAGCTACAGCCGTTTGCTTAAGAATCACAAATGTAATTCAGGATGAGCAAGAAGAGCATTTTACAAGGGAAAGTAGAACATGCTGAAGCATTTTGCATGGAACAAGCTTTTATTTTTAGCCTGTCCCCAAAAAATCATTAGCTAGAGGCCTGAAATGTCTGAAAAAAATCATTATATTTGAGTGCCTGCTAGGTCATTTTATGGAGTCCTCTAGGATCATATTTGATGTCAGATGGGGGAGCTCTCTGGGCCATACAACAGGTAGAATGGATTGTCTGTTGGAACCTAGCCTTTCCTCCATCTTCTGATGAGCAAACATTGTCTTGAGTACAGAATTTTAACAAATAGCACACCATAGTTTGATCTAGTAAGTTATATTAATTTTTTTATTGATTTATATAAAAAGTAGCATTTTCAAAATCGAAGTCTAATAATCTAAGAATCTCTGAATAATTAGTATTTATCTGCATCTAGTAAGTTAAGATCTTCTTTCTCGTGCCTTTTCTTTGATAAATTTTGTATGAGTAATAGCATACAAAAGAGTGTCAAAACAGAAGAGTCAGATTTGAGATTTGGCCCTGAACTCTGACTGGACCCTCCCTTTCAATGAGCAAAGTCTTTTTAGAAGAGAATAAACACATAAGGCAGAGCCATCCATCACAAGTTAAAGGAATCTAGCTGGTTAGTCGACCACCCATGCCATTTTATCAGCCACCCCTGCCTAGTTCCTATCCTAAAACATGGAAAGCCAGACCCAGAGAGGCCTAATGAAAAATTATGGAGGCTGATTATTAAAAGGTCATTAAAAATTAAGGGAGCTGAAAATGTTTTTACTTCACAATTTAGTATTCAAATATATGCACTCTCTAAACATTTCCTTACTCAAAAATTTTTACAGAAACCTATTAGATAATTATAATTGTAATGTTGTAGATACCATTAATTGTGCACTTTCTGTGTGCCAAATACCATTCTCTCTGTTGGTGGTTCATAATAATCTTCATTTGTCATAGTCCCCTGTAGCGGATAGGCATCATCATCTTCATTTTTCAGGGAGGGAAACTGCAGCACAGGAAAAGAAATAGAATTGCCTAAATTTGCCAAGTCAGTCAGTAGAACAACTGAGTGTACAAGTAGAGTGATGGCACCATAGCTGTTACCTTTTCATTCTACTTCACACTTTCACGTACTTATTAGTCTTATACAGTCATGCTGCCCTCCATAATTTCAAGTTTATCTCTAAAGCTCTCAGAGCCTTGATTTATTTACCTGTAGAGTGAGAGGGTATTTGAGGCTAAAACAAGTGCTTTGGAGACAACTGTCTTTGTCTCCTCAGGTCATACCTGTGTGACATTGGTAACTGTGTTCCTCATCCTCTCAGAATGCAGTCATCTACCTGAGATAGTTTTCCTAAAGATCAATAAAAATTGTATTTGGATATCACACACATGCAACTATAGTAATTATCTCATCAAAATTCTCTTCACATGCTAACAGTCTTGATTTCATTCCTCTTTGCGACTTGGACAAACTACTGTCTTTACTGCTGACTAGACATTTCCCATTTTAGAAAGCAGCCCAGTTCCTCTCATATTTTTAATCCCAATTGACTATCCTCCATTTTTCTAAAGTTCTACTTAGATAATTATTGAGCAACTGATCTGTGATCCTCACTGTGAGAGGCAATGAAGATAGGAAGTAAACTGTAGTCAAGTTCTCAAAGAGCTTGAGGTCCGATATGCAATTACATTATCAAAACTAAAGCCCATCAAGTCACTGGGTCCTCCTAGATTATAAAACATAAAAGACCCTCAAAGGAATAAGTGGTTCTTACTACCTGGAGAGATAAGACATGCTTCTGAAGCATCTGCATCCTGTGCAGTGAATGGAAGATGATGGGTGAGAAAGAAGAAAGTAAAGTGGGGAGCATTCACGATGAAGTGAAATATGGACAGGCACAGAGAGGTGACACAGCATGTTCTGAAGGCTTACAATAAATTTTTAGTCTGAGCACATATGGAAAAATAAGGAGTGTTATAAGATAAAATAACCACTACTGTGAAGATATATAAAAAAAGCAAGGAACTAGAATTTTATTCTGAAGGCATGGGGAACTACCTACCTCAGGTCCACGTGATGTTTCTTTTTTTTCCTGAATATAGTACTAGTTTCTCACCTCTCTTTGAGCAATTAAGAACGTATCACTTTGTAACATTTTATCACTTGCTATGTAATAGGTATACATCATGATATTTAATAGCTTTACTATCATGATATCACTCATTATATTTATCTAAAAGAAAGATGAGGAGAAGTATCTATAATTTAGAAAGCACTTTCATGGGGGACCATTCATCATCCTTGTTTTACTTGATTTAAATTTGTCATTTTTAGAAAATTATTTGTGAACTTCCCAGGTCCCTAGGGTAATAAAATACAGAGTCATTAAAACCAAAAATCTTGAAGTTAGCCTCCATTCTTACCTCCCTTTCAATTCACCAGGCAATAATGATTCTTATACAATATAACTAAATCTACTTACCTTCTCTCCATTGCAATTGCCATTGTTTTAGTTCTGGCTTTTACTCTTTCTTCTTCACTATTTCTAAAGTCCTTGTGTTACCGACTTTTATCCTAACTACACTATACCCATCCTTACCCCAGACATTTATGCACACACATGCATGCTCCCTTCCCTACATTGAAATCAGAGCAAACTTTATATAATACGAATTGGTGTGACTCTCTCACACAAAGCAAAATTTCTCAATTTTTTAAGCTTATAATCTAAAAATACAAACATTGCAGGGCCTATCTTAATATGTCAAAGTTTCTTTAATAAAACCAATCTAAGCACTAGAGAGAAATCCAAACATTTTGTACAACCTCGTCCGTGTGATGTTATATAAAAATTGTACTTTCTATTCTTCTTAAGATTCATCAGTCTATGGACCAGATAGCATGATTCTTGGATCATTATTCTTAAGAATTGTTTATTGAATACTAGAAAAAATGTGATAAGACTTAGAAAGTGTACTGTGTTTGGTCTTGAAAATTAAATAATACATAAATAGAATAGCTCTCAGTACAAAATTATCCTATGAACCCTGAAAAGCTGATAAAGAAATAGTGTTAAAATGATCTGATGGGCAAAGTTTAAAAGATATAGTAGAGGATATAAGAAATGTCATTTTTCAAAGGCAATGACTGGAACTGCAGATGATGAGCTTGAATCTAAGGAAGAAATAATAATAAAAATGAAGGAAATTAAGGAGCATCCAGTTATGTGCCAATCACTGGGTTAAATGTTTTAAATGAATTGTCCCTATTTATTCTCATAACAAGAACATAAATAGTTATTATCCCTATTATACATGGAGAAGACTTATATTAAATAACTTCCCAAGGATATATAATTAGTAAGTTGAAAAGTCAAAATCTGAATTCATACTAGGCTACCACACAATATCTGGGTTCTTTCTAAATATACTACAGTATCTGACTGGTTCAGAAACACACACACACACACACACACACACACACACAGCCAGATCAAAATTTGAAATACTGATACTTTTCTCTCTGGGTTGGCATTATTTTCTCATCTAAAAGGTCAATAAAGGTCAGTATTTGCTCAAATTATCAGTACATATTTATCCCATCAACTCATAAATGGTCGACATTGACCTCATCAGGTTTTACTATCAGCCAGCTGCCCAGTCCCCAACTCATGGCTATCTTTTTAATCAGATATTTTTCCTAAATTTTAATGAGCAGATTGATGACACACAGAGTGTTTAGTGTCTCCTTTAGGAACTCTATGCCTAGATCTGTTAAAGATGAAGAGGGTTTTATGAGTGTGTATGGATTGATTGAGCTGCATTTTAAGATCATAGTTTTTGAGTAACCAAGATTTTCAGTGTAATTTAACACCACTCAATGCAGGATCATGATTAGCTATTGGAAGTTTAGCTCCACTGTATTAAAAATAATAATAATAAAAATAATAGATATCTACTTAGAAAGATACAGCTCTAGAAAAGAAATTATCAGCTCCGGTGAACACTGAATTGACAGAACTACTTTTAGAATTCTTCATTTGTCTCCTTCATTTTAGTGTTCCATTCATAATCATTTAAATAATGCATGTTTTAAGTAAAAAAATATCACCCCTACTTTTAATTTTTTTAAACTTTTTTATCTTATTTTTCCCATTTTCCAAATCTTAACACTTTATGCATCCATTCTTTTTTTTTTAAATCTATTTAGCTTTGCTTAAAAACCCAATAAATGCTGAGACTAATTTGCTAGTGTACGTTGTACTGATGTTGATAGGTGGGGATGGGAAGACGGTGTATAAGAGCACTGTTAAATTTAGGGAAATTTTTTAAATAGGTAAAATTTTAATTTTTGAAAAATTTGCTTTTTTTCCTTGTCAGTCTCTTCTAAAACCCTCCAAAGTAACCTAACCACCATTTCCAGGCTTCTCATATTATAGAAATCTCTCTCTCTCTCTCTCTTTTTTAAATCTATAAATTATACCTTTTCTACTATGAGTTTATGTCTTCTAGACAATCCAATTGAGCTGTGAAGTACAATTCATAATGTTGACTGTTTAATAGTTTTAGCATTAACATATTTGAGTTTAGATACTGTCAGAGTGCTGCTTTTGGATGTCATGGTCCTAAGTCTCTGATTGAAGTTGATCCCAATAACAGGCCCCTTACTTCCGACCTCTGCTTGTTGGACCTCACTTCTGACTGACTAGCCTGTTATCCTATCAATGACACCCTGGCCTTATGCTCAACTTGGACCTGTCATATGCCAATAAGTCCCTCTTTGTTCTTTATCTATATAATGCCACCTCTAGGAGCCAATTTAAGGCTAGCATCACTAATAAGTATTGGTAAAAGAAACTTCTTGAAGGCCAGGTTTTAGAAAGGATGGTTTAATGAGAATAAATCCATTCTCAAACTGAAGGAGCTATTGAAAAATCATAATATGATATTTGAAAAGCTTGAATTAGGATCAAATAACGGGCAAAGAAGAAAAAAAATGAGTATAAATCTGAGAGATCTTATCCCTTTCACTCAAAATAGAGATTTATTGAACATATATGTAGTCCCAGATGCTAAATGCAATGCTAAAAATAATTCTTACTGAACATGATGCTTTATATTCCCAACATGATTAGTACATTGTATGCTTCACACATGACAGAAGCTTAAGAAACATTTGTTAAATTAGATTGTCATTGCTAAATTAGATTTAAAAATAGAAAAGAAAAAATAGAAAAGAAAAGAAAAATAGTTAATTGCGAATGTAATATTTCAAACCTGAGAATAAAACAAACAAACAAACAAACAAACAAACAAAAAAACCACCAGTGTCAGTATGGGGTAAAAAGGAGTAATCTGAGAGAAAAGAAAAGCAATTTAGGGAAGCATATTTTGGAGCTATTGATTTTGAGATAATTGTGGGACACCCATGTACAGATGTTCTTGAACATCCAAAAAAGAAAGAGCTAAAATCACAGACAGTCAAGTAGAAGTCTAGA
>NW_006442484.1:2596503-2596906 GCF_000325575.1 Pteropus alecto
CTGCCATCATATTGGAAGCAAATTTTCAGACAGATAATGTACAAAGAGTCACAGTGACCTTGGTTTAAAGCCCAGTTTAGACACTGATTAGAGTATGAAATGGACAAAGAAACTAGGAAGTTTCTCATCCACACAATACAGATGATGCTCTCCCCTTGTTGTGCTGCAGTGTCTGCTGACAATCTAAAGAGAGAGCTGCACCACTCTGCCTGTAATTGTGCATATTGAGTTTGGGTTGCCTTGTCATTGTGCTTATCGGGTTTAATTACGGTGTAGTCCCAGCAAGACACTTGTAAGTGAAAGTCAGTGCCTCTACATCCAATATCTCCTAAAATCTTAGTAGGATTGTTTAAAAGGCCAGGAAAGAATCCCAGAGTCTTTTTGTTAATCTCTAGAAAGGAAG
>NW_006442484.1:2597105-2609016 GCF_000325575.1 Pteropus alecto
TCCATCCCCAAAAGTTTCAGTGCACTAGTATGTCCATCACTGCCATGTTTGAGAAATTGCCACAATTGCTTTTACTATTTTTAAAAGCTGACAGAAACCCTGACACCTAAAATGTGCTTAGTTAAAGTTTGTTGGTTGGACGAAGGAATAATAATCCCTGCCATTTTCAGCTGAAGGATCTGAAATATAGAAAGGTAAAATGAGAACATATTCATAGTTAAGGTGGAGAGAGCCATTATTCCTGGATCCCAATCCAAAGGTTTTCTGTATATAATTGTGCATAAACATAAGGTGCTCTAAAAAATTATGGATTATCTTCAACTCAGTAGATGCTTGGCTACTTGAGCTCAGGGTCTATGTCTTTGACTTTAAGTCCATCTTCCCATGGCAAAGAGCACAACCCTGTTTAAAAAGATAATTCTGTATTAAGTTGGAGATGATGTCAGGAAAGAGAAGTTTTGACACTCTTCACGATTCATTTGGAGAGCCATATTTTTTGGTCTGCTGATCAGGGTGTAATTTATCTTTTAGGGTCTCATGATAGAAAACAAGGACATTCAAGAGTCATATTAAAGTATTTTTATTGTTTGCTAAGTGAAATTATAGGTAACAAAGGAAAAAATAAACTAAGCTAAAAAAATGAGTCATCATTTCTAAGCACCATTGTAGGCACTACACAAAATGCATGCTTTTAGTCTTTTTTAAAAACTAGGCCGTTAAGTGTGCAATGCTAAGAGGAATTTTTATCTCACCTATAAATACAAGTGAGTCTTTTAAGCTCCACATCCCCATATACAGATAATTTACTGTGGTAATCAAGATGAAGCTTACAATTTAACTTCAGGAACATATGTAACTCTATATGTTGATATTTTAATAATAATGAATAAAAATATATGTTGGCAACAAAAAATGTTACTTAAAGTATAATCATTTAAGGAGTCTAAAAAGCTGTGTAAAGATCATATTTACTCAGAATTCTCTTTTGTGAGAATTAAGGTAAAAAAGACCTATAGTATTTAACTGTGCATATATATTGTAGAACAAATTATTGCCACTTCTTCAGACTGCAAATATCAAATAAGATGTTTGATTTTAATATTCATAAAAATGCTAATAAGAAAACAATCCATTTCTTTTCTTTTTTCTCTTTTTATTTATTTATTTTTCCTTTGTTGTTTGTTTGCTTGTTTGTTTGTTTTGTTCGGTCAGAGAGTTGAAAGAAGAAATAAAGAAGGCAAGGGAAATAGAGGGGAAACTTAAATTCTTTTGAAAACTATAGACTTTTCTTCAATGTTTTTAATTTGCCCACAAAACAAAACTATATTCTTCCTTGTACAGGGAAAAATAGTCAAACCATTAAAACAAATGTGAAGAATAATATAATTAATGTTTACCAGACTTGTGTACAGTTGGTAGGTAACTCTGACCTAGTGGTCACCACCTGGGAGTGAGAAAACCTGAATTTGGGTCCAGGTTGGTCCACAAATCAAATGAGTAATCCTGAGCAGTCCTTTCATCTCCCTATGCCCTGAGACCCTCATTTGTAAAGTGAAGGGCTTGAATTCCACAATTTCAGAGGTCCCTTCTAGTATTTTTTAAATTATTATTTATTAATATACAGTTGACATACAATGTTATATTTGTTTCAGGTATACAGCATAGCAATTTGACATTTGTATACCTTACAATGTAATCACCACACTAAGTCTAGTGACCTTCTATTGATATCCTTTTAGTCTATGAATGTACGAGTAAGTCATTTCCAAAAAGGACTGGGGTTGTTCAACAGCTGCTGAATGAAAAGACCCAAGGTGCTTTCATCACACCCAAAGGCATGGATTTTTATTGGCCTGGGGGTGGGGTGGGACAAGAGGTGGTCTTTATATGATAAAGGAAAACAGTAAAGATGACAAGTTATTTGTTGAAGAATAATGGAGAATAATAAATCACATGTGAATAAGGTTAGAATTTTTTTAAATAGCTTTTAAATTTTATCTGGTTTTTATAACACATTTTTTTAGGAAAAAGGCCCATGAATAGGCTTTTTAAGAGCATATTTTGAAAATATCCTACTATGTCAATGCATTATTAATTTATGAAGAGTGGTTCATTTCTAGAAAAATGATCCCTGGAAAAATTATTATGGTTTGTCTCAGGTTATCAGTCTTATTGGAAGCCAGACATTTAATCCCTCAGGATTTTGTTCCTAAACTTTAAACATCTCTCTCCCTACCCAAATTTCTTCACCCTTTCATCTTTCCACATGTAAATACTGATAAACATTCACACATGCTTTTGGAGGAACTGACTCACAAATTTATCATCATGCAGACACACTGTCAAAAGGCTGAGAAGTGAGTGGAGCCTAAAATTTGGTGACAACATGGGATTGATTATTTAAAGCCTGCAGGTGGAGCAAATGGTGCTTTGTTTCTTTTCTTCCCAGACTTGTGTTTGGTGTGGTTCGGCCGATGCTCCACAAGGCTGCCAATCCACAGATGGGGAGGATCAAACCATGCAATGTTGCCCTCACTCCCTGTGTGTCTGTCTTCACTTTTTGTTTCCCCTCCACTTCATGTTCTCCTTCTCATTTGGTTGACTGTAAACCTTCAGTACAAAACAGCTATTGATGATACCAATTCTTGGTCAGGTTTAATGACATAGAAACAAAATCCCAGGATAAAATCGTTGAAATGGTTGTTTTCGATTGCAGCAGATGTTACAGACAACTCATATACTGCTTCCTGTTCTCATTCTGTGTTTTCTCCCTTAAAAGAGAACTTTTTCCATCTATTCTCATTCTATCTTTATAATGATTCTATGGGTGCATATGGCAGAGATAACTCTCTCTGAGAGATGGCAATAGAGATAAAGCGTAGTGCATTTGAATGCATTTTTTGAAGTCACCGAGGCAAGAGAAGGAACCAGTCCAGAATAGGAATCTCCTTACTCTGGCCCTCCTGTGATTTTCTACTACATCAGGATGTCCCAAATCATGAATTAAAAAAAAAAAAACAAAACAAAAACAAAAACTAATTGTTTTGATTTATGCTAGATCATTTCTCCTCAGCTTTAAGAATAGGACAGATGTCTAAAAATAACACACTTTTAGATTTAGAAGCATTATAGAAATATTTTATTAATTCCTGATGACTAAGGGTAATTTAATTACAGGACTTCTCTATTCTCAGTTTCGGAGACATTGTCAAGTTGGTTCATGGAGATGACAGATGGAACTACCTGTTTTCTGAGAAGGGGGAGATCTTTCCTCCTTTCTGGTTTGAAATTTTCCCACTCATCACTTTTAGGGATTGGGGAGAGAAATTTCAGACATGCTCTCTAACAGCCACTGTTACAATGTACAGGGTCCATGAGAGTGGAGTCCTGAAGAATCTCCTCTGGATTCTTTCATTAGCATAGATTGTTTTAATATATTTGCTAATTTCCAAAGTAAAAACATTAATCTCACAAACTTAGACATGGAAAAGAACATTTCAGAAGAGGAAATGTGCAGTAGGAAAAATGGCAGCTGGTATTACAAGGCCAGTGGGCTTTGGAAGCTTACTTTTCCCTGAGGCAATGCCTTATGAATGATAGGACCACAGAGGGCTGGAGGAGATGGAAAAGATCACTTGCCTAGATGTTTAGACAGTTCAGTACCCATTTCACCAGCTTCAAAGTGACCTTGTAATTTTCCTAAAAATTTTCATCAGTTTATTTATTTGTTTATGTCTTTATATTTCTCAATGGTCTTCCTTGAGTTATGCCACATAATTTTGTTCAAATATATCCCTAATTCCTATCCAAGATGAAAGTAGGATCTTATAAATATTTATTGGACTGAATTAAATTGAAATGAATAAATCGCTTCTATTTCTATTCAGGGGAAAATTGGGTAAGGGGCATAGCACTAAAAATGTCATCAGTGACACATAAAAAGACCATAAGAACCTAATAAAGATGATAGCACAGTTTTACACATGTTCTATGCTTAATAAATCCATAAATACTATAATAAATATAATATTTTACCTTCAAAAGATTTTCAGTTTGCTTGCAGAAGTGGGTGTCAGAAGGGTTGTGAGTTGTTGGGAAGTGATGGAGGCAATGTTGTTTGAAATTGAAGAATAAATTTAGATGTGCATAGGTGGGGTCCATCACATAGTTGTGAACTAACTGGGATATTATATGGTGTATGTGCACACATGTATGGAACACTCCTGTGGCTCAGTTCAATTAGTTTCAATTTTCTACATTCACCTGATGTTTCCTGATGATAAAACAGGCATAAGTAAATACAAAATTTGCATTAATGTTCAAATTATTTTCCAATAAATAGGGTAGCAGATTTATGTTTTCAGACAAGTGTGTTGGAGGTATGTATGCACCTTCCCTCACTTGCATCTTATGCCAAGAGAAAAGTGTCCCTAAGCTCTGCTTTCTATTCATGAAATGGCCATATCTGCTAAGATGGCCTTGCTGTGGTTTTTATGTTATTTCTCTTCAGTAAGGATCTGGCTCTGTTACGTGTTTGTCAAATATCTCAAAACATTTTTTAAACATTTGTGTTTGAGGAAAAACTCAAAATACGCTGTGCCAGTTAATTTTTTAACACATTTAACAAACAAAAATTTAATCCTTATGTTTCTCATTAATTTTCCTATAATTAAATGAAATACCACTCCCAAAGAATTTGTTGGATAAACAGCCCCATAATCATATGTATATTTTCTTTAAAAATACGTCAAATCGACTTTTCCTGAGAACGTTTAATACCATGAAGTTTACTTTCAAACTGAATAACACATTTCAAATTTCAAATTTCAAATTTGTTTTGTCAGAATTATGTCTAGGTTCCATGAAGTCATTTTGTAATGTCCTATAAGATCAGCTGTAAAGAAAATGGAAAAATGGGAAAAGAGTGTTAGTACTATTATATAAATTCCTTCCTTCTTTTTTTCCTTCTTTCTTTTTTTCCTTCACTATCCCATTCTTTCAACAAGATTTTATGGAAAGCCTATTTATGTATCAGATTCTTTTCTGAGGTTCTACAAAGAGCACACCACCTATGAGAGGATGCAAACAAATAAATGAAATAAAAAAAAAAAACTTTTAGATGACCAATATACTATGCAAAGAGCAGCATTCTCTACACGAGATTGAATGGCCAGGTGTCAGTGTCAATATGGGAGAACATATCTATGCTATCAAGACCACCTCTCTGCCCCTGGCCGCACCCTGTTCTGCATTTGGGAAGCATCAAAGATGACTTAGAAAACACACTTACCACATTTAGAGAAGGCTGGAAAGGTAACTACTGAAGTAAATATCAGATTCAAGATTGAACAAGATCAAAACTATTCTCTATTACTATGTGGAGAAGAAATAAATTATTAAAATTAGAAACTTATTTTCCAAAGATTTTTACACAACTGGGAATGAGATATTCTAAGTTATTCTATCCCTCTAGATACAACTATTACAAGAGTCCTTAGGGACTGAATGTGGGAGAGCAGTTAAACAATGTTTTCCCCTTTAATACAGAATAAGCTCAGTAGCTGTAACTTGAAGCTTTGCTCAAAGGATTAATTCAAGGAATGGTTGGGTAGTTGGGTTTTTGAATTAGATAAACCTGGGTGAGAATTCTGGCCACACGTTTTTAGTGTGTGACCTTGAACAAAATAAACTTAACATCTCTGAACTTTATCTAACTGTGAAGGTAAGTTATACCTGTTTTTCAGGATTGTTGTGAGTAGATGAAATAGCACATAGAAATAAGTCATGCTAGCCTTGTTCAGAGCAGGAGTTAATAAATGGTGGTGTATATTGCCACGATTCCTTTCTTTATGGACTGTCTTTCACTAAGAGAATTTGCTCTCTTCCTCTTTGATTGTTTCAGACAACTGTGATGACCCATTAGCATCCCTGCTCTCTCCAACGGCTTTTTCCAGTTCCTCAGACCTCACTGGTACTCATAGCCCAGCTCAACTCAACCGAAGAGTTGGTGAGTAGGGTGACTAAATCTCTAAAGCAAAGTGCTGAATAAGCATACAACAGGTAAATGGAAGAAACACTGATATCAAGCCCAAGATCACAGTTTAGAATAAGAATGGGAAGAGGGGGTTACGACAGAATGAAACAATGTTTTCCAGCACAAAAAGGATATTTCTTTATCAGCCGTAAAGAAAATGGAAAAATGGGAAAAGAGTGTTAGTACTATTACATGAATTTCTTCCTTCTTTTTTTCCTTCTTTCCTTTTTTCCTTCACTATCCCATTCTTTTCCTTCACTATCCCATTTTCCTTCAATATCCCAAAGGATATTTTTTGTGCTGGAAAACATTGTTTCATTCTGTTGTAACCTCCTCTTCCCATTCTTAGTCTCATGGGAGAACTTTGAGAAAATATTTTGTTTTTAAATTTGCTTTATTTTTAATGTTTCATGTTTGTAATATAAATAGCTACTAAAATATATTATTATAGTGTGTATAAATGAAATCTACCAAGATTTTCCTTTATAACTTCGTTTTAATAAAATTTAAATGTGCTGATTTTTAAAAATGTAAACTACTATTAAGTTGAAGTAGGAAAATATGAATAAAGTATAATCCTACTAACTAGAAATAGAGAGATACCCATGGTTAAATGTTGGGTGTGTATCTTTACAATGCATGATAGAAATAATAGCAGACACTCACTAGCTAATCTCTTATGTGAAATGCTTTTAACAAATATGATGTTGGATATCAAAATCAATATATGTTAAATCAGATTTGAATGTTGACATATACATATGTATATACATATGTGTATATACACACACACACTTATATAGATATAGTTGTACAGTTGATTTTTAACTTTTGAAGACTATCTGATATTTGTATATTTGTATATCTAATGAGTGTTATAAACTTTTCAAGTTAAAAATAATTTTGTACACAATTTCAATAGGTACACTGATCTATTAGAGTTTATACTAATTACTTAGTTATATTTTCCTATTATTATGTAGAGCAATCACATTAGTAAGTCTTCCAATGTTGAACTATCTTTGCATTCTGGAATAAATTCTAATTGATTGTTGCATTATTGATATTGTTTTTATAATGTACAGTATGATCCAATTTGTTAACATTTTAATTTATAGTTTTGAATCTGTTAATCAGAACTTGATTGCAATTTTCATTTTTATGTTTTTTGTTTCATACTACATTTTACAGGTTTTCTATTATAATGGGATCAATAATTTAAAAGTTAGCCAGTTCTATGCTTTGTTGAGCAAGAAGCTTAAAAATATTCTAAAGGGAAAAGAATGGAAAATCAAAGACCGAACAGAAAAATATAAACAACAATTTTGTATTAATACTGCCCTTAGCAGAATACAATGCGCCAAAATTTTTAAAAAGCAATTCACTTATGTTAAGGTATTTTGTCTTCACAAAAATACAATAAAGTAAATGTTATTACCTTTTACCTTCATATAGGGTACCTGAGGCTCGGAGAAGTTTTAAAACTTGCCTAAAATCAGAGTTAAGAAGGAAAATGCTTGGATTCAAAACTAAGTCATCTGAATCAAAAGTTTTCCCCTAACAATCACATCAGCAAATTAGTTCGTTAACATGGGTTAAATAAAGTAAAAAGACTTGGAAACTATCAACTAGAGTTCGAATACTGGCTATTGCATTTACTTACAAGCTCTGTGAGTATCCCAAAGCCGTTTACCTGCTCCCAGACTCAGTTCTTTATCTGTGAAGAACTAATATTTCCTGCCTTGCAGCATTATGTGTAGACAGAGACCAGACTTTCCCATGTTCAAAAGATCTTTCTCACTGTATGACAGAAAATTCCTCTGGAGCAGAGAGGTCCACTTATCATTTCAGGAAAAAACACAGGTTGGCAGATTTTAATATGGTCTCCAACAGGACGTCTATAGTCAGAGTTTGTCTCATCCCACTAAATTATGCAGTGTCAGAAAGTCATTGGTGCCTTATAGCTCCTTGGCAGTTTCTGAGGAAGCTGTGAGTCTGATCATAGGCCAGCTCCTCTCATAATGGACAGATATTGACAGGGCACAGATGTCTCTGCTCCAATTTACTATAATTGTCCTGCTTACAGGGGAATCTAGCCAGCCCGAGGCCTGCATGAGTGTATGCAGAGAGGAGGTTGACCTCTCTTCCTTTTCCCGGAGTCTAAATCAGGAAGGCCATTCAGGAGACACAGTCATAGTAATGGAATGTATTGGCCTAGAACTCATCCTCTAGCACAGCTCCCAGGACTGACAGCCTCCCTTGTAACACTAGACCCAGCCATAGTGCTCAGTGGGAATTAAACACAGAGTGAAGGAGGTATCAGATGACTGGTTCTCATCCAAGCACTGTACATTTGAATCATCTGGAGAGATTTACAAGTAGTAGTGCCTGGACTTATCTTCCAGTTATTCTGAATTAATTGTCTGGAATGGAACCCAAGCACAGATGTTGATAAAGTAAATAAATATAAGCTTTGCAAATGATTCTAAAATGCAACAAGAGTTACCAACTGTTAGATTGAATGAATTAGTGAAAGACAAAACCTTTTATTAATATTTTATTAATATTTATTGAGCACTTACTACATGCTAGGCACTGTATTAAAACCCTGGCACATAGTTGGTAAAGTAGCCATGCAACCTATTTATAAGGTTGTTACATATATAATGCATATGACCACATAATTAATTAATAGAAAACTTGGTAGCTAATAATATTGATATTATTATATTTTATATATATACAATATATATGATGTACATGTGTATATATACATACACATATAGTAGGATATATAGAGAAATTCAACTATATACATGTGGTTGGATATAAAGTCAGAGTATATATAGAGAGAGATATAGAGGTGGATATATATACATATTTCCATAAGTAATAGGATATATATATACACACAAGTAAATATGCATATATCTGTATATAATATGTGTATAATAATATGTACCTCTACATATACACACATATATAAAACATATACAGAATATATACATATATAATATATATTATAATAAAACAAGTTGTGTAAATGTTATCAAGAACGGATTTGTCATGTTTTCTAAATATAAAATTTAGAAAGTTAAAGATCAAACTAATTTTTATTTATATTGAAAATATCAGTATAAATAATGATTCATATTTCTTCTTCTAAAAACAGACTTATGTCCTATCTCCCCACTGAAAAAACCTAGAAGTAATTTTAGTCCTGCCTAATGAACACTCCTTTTCTACATGTCTTACTTTAAAACTTCCTTTTTATTTCCAAAGAGGAAAGACATAAAATATACCTCAGGGAAACAAAATATACCACATGGTTCGAAAGCTAGGAGACTCTCAGGTATACATGGAGCTTTCAAAGAACATCTTGGTTTTAATTTGAATTCTCCATATAGTGTTTTAAACAGCAAGTTCATAGCCAAATGCTAAATAAGTACTACTCTGTTATCAAGTTTGGCTCGTCCCTGAATGGTGGGATTTTATGCATAAGAGTTTATACTGTTATCAGCTTATGCCTATTGGCATACAACTAAAAATTCAAACAGTAATACACTATTAACCCAAAGAAAGAAGATACCTACCAAGGAAGGCTCCCAGTATCTAACTGAGCCAGCAGCCATTGCTAAACAGAGGTATCTCACACAAACCATGCTTTCAGCAGGGCCAAACTACCTGCCATCTGCACTGAACTGCCTGCCTATACTGTATCCTTGCTGTCTGAGTCAGCCCTTATAAAAGAGTTGCTGGAATCATATTTAACAACTATCCCCATAAACATCTTTATTGACTAAGTAGTGTGATGAAGGACAGTGCTTTTGGACCAATCGTATTGTGAGGATTTGGAGTCCTTATTTGCATGAAAATGAACCTATCAGGTATCAGAGGCAGGGACTTCTGGCTGTATAAGTCTGCTCCCCTCTGGCTCAGGGAGCACATTTTCTCTTTACATTGAAGACTGCATTTTCTAGGCTGGAGCTGAAACATTGAAGACATCTTGCCAGAGCAGAACTGTCTGGCTACTGACTGGCCTCACTCAAGAGCCACCTCACCCAGGGACCCCCTCAAAGCTATACTGTTCCACAGCCATTCAGTATTATAATTGAACTGTAACACTATTGAACTGTCTCACAACCATGTTGTTCTGCAGCCATGCTGTATCACAATTGAGCTGTTTGCATTGAGTGAAATTTCCTTCTTTATCTCAATCTGAGGACTCCTGTTGGTATTGCATTGGTGCCAATGACCATTGATTGACAATACTTAGCACTTATTGTAAGCCCTCAATGTTCTAAGTTCTTAAGGTACATCAACATCATTTTTATAGTTGCCATCCATGCAGATATGATTGTTATCTCTGTCATAATTAAAAAATGCATTCCAGAGAGAGGGAAAAATGAATATTAGAATAATAATCCTAGGTAGATACAAACCTAGATAATATCTTACGAGGTAATAAGATCTGGGGCTTAGATCTTCTCTATTAGACAAACATTTATAGGTTAACATGTAACTTCACAATATCTAATGTATAATTAACCAGCGAGTAGCATAACCAAATGACAGATACATTCTCCTAGAAACTTAAATAATAATTGAGTAAACTTGTTAAAAATTACCCCAAAAAGACATTGAAAAGACACATTGTACTCTCTTTTGATTTCTAAGTTTGGGGTAGTTTCCTATTAATCTACTCCATTCATTTATTCATTCACTTATCACAGTATTTCATGAATTTTTTTCTACCTCTGTCATTCAGCCTTCTACAAACTTGTTAAGGAACTTCCTGGTATTCTACCCAAGACGAAATTCGAATTGTAAAACACTTGACTTCCACAAAACTAAGTCTTTTTGATTGAATTGAATGTGCTCAATGGCATCCTTGCAGCTCATTACTGCTCAACTATTTCACAAAGATGAACCCTGCAAGTCTTCTGGCACCATTTAGAATTGCCAAATCTCCGAGGAATTATAGGCAGGTTTCCCCTGCTTTCAGAAAGTAGAGTGTTCACGTGAAACCTTTCATAAGCCAAAGTAACATAAAGCAAAGAAATGATTAGCATTAATTTAAAAGCAAAAATTTTCTTCAGATTTTTTCCATTAGCAAAAATAAATACTAATATAGGTCTTTCGTAAAAGCAAAGTGATGTAATACGCACTTTCAAAAAGCAAGGAATACCCATAGACCTTTGGCATGCATTGAACATAGGTGATTAAGGATCGTTTTACCTCCAGTGTGTGCTCAGAGCTCAAGAGTACACATCTCTGACCTATATTCCCAGGAAGAAAGTGTGCACAGTTGATAAGTGTGTCATGTCAGAGGTAGGGGTCATTTCAAAAGTTAAAAAGAAGTATATAGGAAAGGTGTGCTGATGAGCACTCTCAGAGTCTGAGCAAAGCAAGTCTAATGAACTCTGTCAGTGACAAACTCATATTTCTGAGAGAAAATGCACCCTTGGAAGCAGCCTGTGAGCTTAGGCGCTTCTGTGGCATGCACTGTCTGAGCAATCCACTGAAAGAAGAAGGGGTTAGATGGTTAAAACCCACTGTAATAGTCTTCACAATGCTCTCATCTATGAAAGGGATTTGCCAAACGAATTTTTTGTTCTTTCACTTCCACATACCTCAGTCCTCATCTCATCCACACGCAAAGAAATGAAAAGCAAGGAAGAGAACTAATTACTTTCGAAAACTAAACTACAAAATACATTAAAATGGAGGTCAGATCACCATTCACTTAGGTTGCCAAGTCAACTTATATAATTGTGCCTTAGCAGAGATCTGACTTTGTCAAATGTGATTTGTTTTGTGGCAAGAAAGCTTTTGATCTGGGCATTAAAGTCAGCTGGGCTAAGAGAAGCACTTACT
>NW_006442484.1:2609129-2617140 GCF_000325575.1 Pteropus alecto
TGTTTGAAAGTGAGGGGAAGGTTTTAAGTTACTTTATATGATTAAAAGGCAAATAGAAACAGTCATCTTTGGCCTCATGAGAGGGGAGGTTTGTACGTTTCTTTCTCATCTTTCCCCCAATATAGTTTTGCAAACAATTATGTTTACCTTTTGTTCCTTGAAATGTTAATCCTTCTTCCTCACTCAATATATTTTTGAAATGCCTGCCTGTGTAAATTGAGATTGTGTGTTTCTAGCATGCCAATTTTATTGCCATGGAGAATTTGATTTTTTATGTCAAGGCACTTTCAGCTTCCTAGGCTCTTGGACTAATGAAGAGGCTTAAAACTCTTGCCTCCCTTTGGCACAGAAACTACGTACACCTTTATCCTCCCTTGGGCAGCACTGGTAAAAAAGCTAAGGACACATGAAGGTCTTTGGAAGTTGGTTTTCAGTTCAGCATCATTGGTCCCTCCGTGAGGAGATGTGAATTAGGAATGGTAGAGGAATCAGGGTTCTCACGATTAGCATGATATCGGCAGTCTAGGGACTTGTTCCAGATAACTAGGTGACAATCTAAGGATCCAATTTCACAGGCAGCACTATAATATCTCCTTACAAAATATAATGCAAGCCTCCCATCTGGATTGATTGAGCCAGATGTGATATGGATATAATGTGATCTGTTTAAAAAGATGGTGAAATATACAGAAATATGTCATTGGACTCACTCCTTTCCCCTTAAAGAGGTCTTTCCTTCTTTTTAGCACATGTCCTTTCTTATGTCTGTCCTAGTTGCCCCAGGCATGGCATGCATCAAGTTCTGTGCTTTTCTTTATTGCCTTATACATATTCTCCCTTACTACTGGAAGTATAAACCCTGAGTGGAAACATAGCCATCACTTTTTTAGAAATACATATTCTTGGCTTCTGCCCCAAATCTTCCAGATCAGAACCTGTGCTTTAACAACTGTTGCATTTGCAAATTTAAATTTGAAATGCACTATTCTAGAGCATCCCTGAGTATTCTACTCCTTCAGTTCTTACCCTCGTGTCTTTTTAAATGTGGATCTCAGGGCTAGGGGAGGGTGGAAGTGTTACCCTAAAAATAGAAGTCCTTTCAAAGTGAGAGGGATCGATCATTTATTTGAGATCAAAGAATAGCTGTTTGAGAGTACTGATTCAAGCAGAAACCCAAATAGTGTTCACATTAGAAGACAAAGGCAAGGGGTATTTTTGAGAAAGGGGAAGAGGATAATTGCATCAATAGGAGGAAGACTCTTCTATTGGTGCAGAAAATATAGTGATGTTATTTCTGAGTAATGTTTCTAATTATAATATCTACTTTCTTGTTATCTTTGCAAACAGTTCTTAGGGGCACAATGTTACTTCAGGTACAGTCCAAAGGTTGTTTTGCCTTGCTTTAACAATCTAAAGGTTTGAAGTATAAGATGTGCAAGGCAGTTCCTCTGGCTTGGCAGCTCTGGCTCCATTTTAAAGTAGCTCTAATTATATCACTGTTTACAGAGGAAATCAAAGTTGGCTAATTTAATATGAAAAAAGAACCATGCATGAAACTAGAAACTTAAGCTCTATTTATATTATCATGTCAGTACTCAGTACTCAGACAGGTGGCATTATTCACATTTTTAAAGATGAGGAAATAGAGAGGTCAAGTCATTGATCTAAAGATACACAGCTAATTATTAATAGAACTTGGATTTGAATCTAATTCTGTCTACCCCATAGGAATAAATATCTTTATTCACGATCTTAGATCTTAATCTTAGTAAAGGTGTTGTTGGTATAATAGTCACCTCTTTCAGGTAATTTTGGCATTTCTACTAGGATTGTCAGCATTTTAATCACAAAGACTAGATTTTCAGGCATCAAGGAAGAAAGAGAGATGTGGACACCTATGCTCCTCAATGCCCCTAAAATCATGCTGTGGCCTATTATGCCTGTGGGCAAAATTATTCTTGACCTCGACATTTAAACAATGCCCTAGACCTCTTCTCTTACTAAGATAGCTGTAGATACTTGAGAGATATACATGAGATATGCATGATAGAGATACAGAATAGAAATTTTCTACTATTTAACACAAGCCTTGGGACTCTTTCTCAGATGTAGACAAATCCAGTGTGATGACCCTTTCTATTCAGCCAGGACAATTGCAAAGAAAAATAATGTTAAGAGAGGAAAGGGAAAATCATATGAATACTTTTACTCGCTAATAATATAATGCTTCAAAGATTCTAAAAATCAACATTTGGCACAAAGAAAGTGATGGTTAAGCCAATGTAATTCACCCTTTACTTTTTCTCCTGATAACTGGTCATTTCCTTTGAAAGGTCAAGCTGAGAATTTTTTCTAAGTGGCGCTTTTCAAATTGCTTATTCAATGAATCACCATCTGATGTCGCTAATATTTTGCAAAGAGACAAGATCTTCAATTTATCAGTTTGCTGCATTTAACTTAAGTCATTAGTGATGGAATTAATTGCAGGATAATTAATGGCATATATTTGTCTAGAGATTGGCAGTTTACTCCTATATTTACAATAGTGTCACACCAGGAGGAAACAAGTTGTATTTGAATAGCACATTGTGTGGTGGATTCTCTCTCTTTGTCTAACCTATGGTTGTTAGGGGAGGACCTACTCAATCTCACTCAATTTCTCTAGAAAAAGATTTCACTTAAGACATTATGAAAATGTTGTAAATATGAACTAAAGATTATTGTTTCCACCATATAGTAAAAATGGTAACATATAACCAACTCTAAGGAACCAGAAAATAGTAGGTGGTATAAACATGCAGTTCATTGTTCTCTAGGACTCCAGTTTGCATGCTTCTTATCCTATGAGGTCCATTTCCTGGAGCTCTTTTTTGAGTGTCTCAAACTTTACTTACATTACTTATACTCTAAACAATTAATTGTTATGTCTGGAATTTATTTTTCTAATCAATATACATGTTTGATAAAAATATAGACTTTATAAAAGAATCCTTACCATTTGTTGTTAAAGTCTTATTTCTAATGAATCTCTTTTACAAATAATCAATCAGGTTTCCTCTTCCTCTTCTTTGAGTTGTGTCTCCTGTCTTTTGCTGGGTTACATTGTACATCTTCCAATCAAAATAGTAACATTCTGTTGGAGGTTTGAACTGGTGCCAGAATTATTATCTTGGATAAAAACATACCAAGATGAAGCTTTTGGGGTAGCACAATTAAACATATTTCTCTTTAACTAATTTGTGCCCATAGTCATGAAACCTATGAGCTGACATATGTTATCTTACTTGATCCTTGATAAAGAAGACACTTACTATATAATTTTTACAGAAGTAGAGAAATGAGTTTAACAAAGTCACAAAGTATAAAGTGACACTTTCAGCTCAAACATCAGACTTAGTTAGATTGGGCACTGTCTTTCAAACAAAATTGCCCCAGGAAAGCAAGATAAATGTAGATGCTCAACTGTGCAAAAAACCTACTGTTCATAAGATAAGAGTTTTAAGTGGTAATGCCTATTATATAAGATCTGCAGTTTTAAATGACTTCTTTCTACTTCTACTTTCTCTTCAAAGATCATGGTAAAGTCATTTTTTTTCTATATGCCTAAAAATATAAAGAGTGTTTTACAGTTGAATCATCTACACTGCTTTACTCATGGAAGGAATTTAATAATTATATATTCACTAAACGAGGAATTAATCATCTAGTAAACCCCCGCTAGACCTGAGCAGCCAATGGGTAGAGTTAGATTGTACTGACTTACCAAATTAAAATAGAGCTCAGCTTCTATCATTTCATGAGAAATTCTAGAACAGTATTATGCAGTAGAAATTTCTGCAGGATGGAAATGTCCTATAGCTGTACTGTCAAATAAGATATCCTCTAGCTATACACTGCTATTGAAATACAGCTAATGCTACTGAGAAACTGAATTTTCAATTTAATTTAAGTTAAATAAATTTTAAATTTAAATAATTACATGCGGCTAGTGGCTACAGTATTGAACAGAGTTCTAGAGTCCTTTCAAGAATTATATATATGACATTCTCACATAAGTTTATAAAAATGCCTGGGTATATTTAATTGTATATGAATCAGTCCTTGGTCTGCAAGGGGCATGAATTTGAAATATCCTTGGGACTGAAGTCTAAGTCTTTTGAGCCCCAAATTCCCTCCTCATGCTCTCTCTTGCTTCTTTTGTAACTTTTGCACTGTGAAATGTACAGCCAAATATCTTGTTCTGATTCATGAAGACCTTAATGGCTCTACTCTTCATAAGGGGAGATACTTATTGTAGGACATCATAGCAAAATTATCTGAGTAATGAGCACCAGAACCCTTCAGAGTAATAACACAGCTCTCTCCTATAAACACAGAGACACACAGGTGTGTGACCAAGTACACACAGTGTCACAGAGGCTGTTGGTGCCTGTATACTCTAGACTTAACTTCCGTACAAGGACACCATCTTAGAAGCTGAATAGAGATGGGACTTTCTATTCCAATTATTTGTGGGGTTGTGATCCCTGGAGACAGGCTTTGAGGGAAAGCAAGAGGGAAAGCTATGAAGAAATGTGGTCAGATGAAGTCTACCTTCCTTCAGATGCTAAGAAAAAGTTTTGGACCACAGATTGCACTATAAGTATTAATCATGCCTTGACACAGTAGGATCAACCTTTGAATCTTGTATCAGTCATTTACCAGATGAAGTTGGGACAGGTGGCTTCCCAGGAAAGAAGACTTCTGTTTGGACAAGGGCAGATATCTGGAGAAAGTGACAGAGAGTTCCAGTTGTCAGTCACCACCCACAGCTGAGGGATACATCCACCCTCTAAAGAAGCTCTGAGTGGAGCCTTGAGGACATTTCCAGCAGAACTACTTCCAACCACAACAGCTACACCTTCCCTCTCTGCCCAAGGGCTTCCTCTCCATGCTGTAAACATGCCCTGCCCTCCAGCAGCCTTCAACCAGTACCTGACAGAGTTACTATTCTGCTCCAGTGCATCCTACTCTGGTGGGATTAAGCGAACACTTAGGCATGACTGGCTAACTGACACATCATGGATTGGCTCTCCTTTCTTTCCTGTATCATCTCTATGGCCTTCACCTGACTTTCTGGAGTCAATTCCCAAATGAACTACTTACACTCAAATTCCAGTCTCAAAATTGGCTTCTGGGAAACCCAAACTAAGTCGCACACAGAGAACTACTCCCCCAGTCTTTGCTCGTAAGTCAGTCTCAGTTATGATAACTGAGGTCTGATTAAAATTCAAATTTTTCCCTCATAAGAATTTTCTCTATGAGTACCTTTGTTCTTTCCTGCAAACTGGCTTCAAGTAGGGCCACTCCAGATTCTCCTATAGGTTTTTACCTTTTTTAAATACACAGTCTGTTTGGTTAAATTCTCATTTTTCTTTTCCCCAGGAGGCTCTTTAGTTCCTAAATAAATGTACAGATAGAAGTGTAAGAGCCCTGGCCAGGACTAGTCTGCAATGCCCAGGTCCTACAACACCTACCCAGTAGCAGAAGGATGATGCCATGTACCAGCCAACAACTTTCCAGTTTCAGAACTCCTTGCCTGGACATAGGTCCTGTTACAAGTGAATAATAACAATTCTCTGAGCAGAGGTGTAAGAAGCCATTATGAGCACTACGAACAGGCTTGCGCATGTTATTATTACCCTTATCTGTACTGTATAATGTTAAATATTTATGGAGAAGCTCTCTGCTTTACTTATTAACATCACTAGGTAGTTTATGCCTGAAAAATCTCAAACCTTTGCTTACAGAGAGGCGTCAACTATTTAATAATTAAAGATTGAGCTTGTAATTCAACCTAACCTTCCAGTCACTTGTGAGAATGTACTTATAGCTTTTAGGGTCTTGTGTAAACCTGGGGGAGGCACATATCTAGGAAAACTATTTCTTATATGGTTTATTTTAGGATTTTTAAAAATGGCCAGGCTGTGTGTTTCAAACAGATTGGTGTGAAAATGTTATGTATAACTATTTTAGCTCCTGTTGGGCTTGTACTAAATGGACTCTCTTTTTTAAATGATAGTTGTAAAATATCACTTAGCAGAGACCTGGATATAATTTGTTTTGTGACCATTTCTAGTGTGTAACATCAATTAATTCTTTCTCTTTCTGAGTTAAGAGTGGAAATAAACATAGAAAAGAATTTCTTCAATTTTGACCAATTATTTTGTTTTATGCTTAGAACTTTCCTTAGCATGTAAAGTTGGATAGAAGCATGGTGATTTAGAGACCTGAGCAGGGAACTGAGTACCAGGAGAGCTGGGTCTCTTGCTTTTCTTTAAAGTTTTCTTAGAGTTTTCCATAAGAGTTTTCATTTTCTGCTTGTTTAAGACATTGGTTCCTGATAATACCTAGGGCAGGGGTGAGAAATCATAAGAACTGAGTTGGAGAGCAGTCTCTTACCATATAACCTGGATAAACTAGTTGGCGCTTTGAGATTGCTTGATTCTCTAGTGAATGAAAACTAAAAATACTATTGCTGATTGCTATGAGCATCAAGCAAGATACTGAAAAATGTGTAGTATGAATTATGTTTCTAGTAAGAATTAATAATAAGAGGAAGAAGGAGGAATCAGAGGAGAATGCTCTATTCTTGCTGTTCAGAGGCTGCATAGATGAGCGGTTAAGAGCTTGGGCTTTTAGGTCCTGGTTTTCTATGTTTGCATTCCTTGCTCTGTTACTTACTAGTTGTGTGATTGTAGAAAAACTGCTTAATAATTCTGGCCTCAGTTTTCCCACCTCTGAAATGGATATGATGATAATATCTATCATGCAGAGCTACTGTGATGATGAATGAGTTCATGTTGGCCAAGTGCTTGGGACAGTGCTCAGCACTGAGCAAGGACCAACTGTTAGCTAATGGCATGTAGAAATGAACATTCCAAGGGCGTGTGGAATAGGGGTGATGAGAAGGAGCCAAGGGCTAACAGGGAGTGAAAAGAATTGTCCAAGGAAGACAAAAGATGGATATTTCTGAATTCAAAAATTTCCAGATTTCTTTGGCAATCGTAATTCTGACTTTAAGTGTCCATCCATGTTGGGTTTGGGGATCAAATTGAAGAATAGTGTCCATCTTTAGATCCAGAAGCAATTCGATATTGTTATTTTTGTTTTTAATAATCAAAAATAGCATATTAGATTTAATTTATTTGGACCAATAAAAATAAATAATGCAAATTTTATCACGTAAAATACTAGAACTGAAACTTCAGAAGCTCTCTTTTGAGTGTATCCCAAACCACTCACAATGTCATGAGCACCTTTCTAAAAATAGAGAGTCCCAGATTAGGCACCTGAGTAAATTATCAAGGATTAGGTCAAGGAATTTGTGTTTGTGGTCTTCACAATCTCTCTAGGTGTTTCCGATGGTTGAACACATTTGAGAATTTCTCATCTCATCTAACCTCAGGAACAGAGCTGAATCTGGAACCAGGTGTCTTGATTTTCAGTTCAGTATCTCCTATTTGAGGCTTAGGATAGTCTAATAATAAACTAGATATAGCCTCTAAATCATTCAGTATATTATAATAGAAAATTATTGAAAAATTCTAGATGTTATAAAAATCTAAGATGAGAGTATTTTTCCTTTAAAATTAAAATTGTTCTTTAAATTTCTATTAAATTCCTTTAAATTTAAACTGCAGAATTTATGGGAATTGCAGTTAATAATCATTGATACCTCAGCCACATTTATAGTCAGGACTGCCTTAGTTAACACCTTTAACTTGCCAAACAGGTATCTATCTGTGTGTATGTTACACTCCCAATATAAAGAATAATTCAGAAACAGAAAGCTAGCATGGGCGCTGTATGTCTTCAGAGCAACTGCAAATAATATCTTCAGGCTACTCTCATCATTTGCAAAAACATATTTATTGTTCAGTAGAAGGAACAAAATGTTTGCCATAGCAACCATGGCAACCCTTGGTTGTTTGGCCTATTAGCTATGAAGCAGGGAGCATCTTCAACAGCA
>NW_006442484.1:2617212-2657267 GCF_000325575.1 Pteropus alecto
ATCTCCTGGGGTTGGAAAATTTTTGATGTGTTAATGAATGCTAACAGCAACAATTCCATTTAGTTAACTTCAGGAGGATTAATAAGCTAAGGTTTTTACTGTGGGCAAAAGGGAGATGTAATTTTCTTTAAATAAATTTGAAGAAACATTTTTTTTTTTTTTAGCTTTAACTCTCTTTTTTTAAATTTAATTTGAGTTTTGGTCAGTCTTTAGTGATTTTATTCTTTCAAGGTGGTGAGGTGAATGCTTTGTCATTTTATTTTCCTTCTTCTATCCTCAATGTACATTCTTATCATACATGCATTTGATAAGAATAATTAGAATAAATGAAGTAAAAGTCTAAAGCATGACTAGGAAGCCCAAGTGTGGATTATTGGGGATAAAAGAGAAATAATTAAAGTATGAAGATTTTAAATTCTAAAATAGCAATATCTCATAAAAAGTCATAAGCCCTTTATTATACCACCAGCTGTCAAATATATACTCTCTATGCAATAAACCATATAAATATGAGTAATGAGATTCTCAGGTTACAAAAGAAAGGCATGTGGATAATAGAAAATACGTTACATGCAAAAAGCATAAAAGTCACTCATACTTTCATCATTCAGAAGAAATCATCATACAAATTTTGTGCTGCCATGTTTTAATGAGGTTGCTATCATGTAGTTTACACAACTTTGCTTTTCATTCACTTAAGAAGAAAGAGGCATCTTGAAAAGGGCAGCAGGAAAGATTGAGTGGAAATAAAGAATAAGTCCAGGATAATTTTAGATTTCTTGGAAATGTAAAATCACCTGCTCCCTAAACCTCTCTGTCAGTTTTGAGAAGTTGGGGGAAGATGGAGTGAATTAAGAACTGTGCACATATAGATGAAGACAGAGCTGATTGATAAAAATGTGACTGTGCATCTGGCTTCTTGAATGTTTCCTCTCATTGCCCTTCCTCCTTATTCATTTTCTAGGCTTTTAGAAACCTTTTAAAAACCTTTTTCTGTTACATAATGGTCTCAAATAGCTATGCTAGAATCTTGAGTGCCAGGTGTTTTAAACTTGTTGAATCTCAGTTTCCTCGATTATATTATGGAAATTATGGTATTAATTTCACAGTATATTCTATATGAATTAAGGTAGGCTAAACTGTACTATCAAGTAGATTACAATGTGCAATTTTTTAAACACAATAAGTATTTAGTCCTTGTTCATGTTAGAGGTTAGGGCAGGTGTTCGAGTAGGCAGGTACTTTCCTCCACGGGCTGATGCAGGAATCCAGGATTTTTCTATGTTTTGGTTCTGCTATCATCGAAGGCCTTGTTGTCAACTGCATCCATCAATAATGGAAGGAAAAAGCAAATGGGAAAGAGACCTGATGGCCTGCAAGTGGCACCTTTTTTTCTCACTTACATTTTTTTTTTCGGAGACAACTGGTCCATCTGTCCATATCTATAATAGTATAGACAACTTAAAAGTGCAATTAAGCCATGCACACACTACAGTCCTATTACTACGGAAAGAAGAGAGAATGGGTGTTAGTGACTGTTAGCAATATCTGCCACTGCGTCCATGTCTTGCAAAAACTTAATAAAATACATTCATAGAACACGCTGAGCATTCTTCCTATTTATTTATTGAATCATCTCAGGGTAGCGAAAAACATTTTATCCAGCAAAAACTTAATAGTGACAGTTATTTATCGAGACAAAACTAATGCACAACTTGTAGGATGTGTCTCATGGCCAGAGTAGGCTCTACCTCATGTTGTCCATCTCCTTTGTCCACATGTCCACTCTCATATGATGAGAGGCTATATCTGCTGTGGGCAGCTGGGGTTCAGAAAAGTTCTCAAGTCCCAAGGAGAAGTCCAATCGACTCCTCCAGAGATAGCAGAATGGTAGACTGGAACATCACTAAAATGATTTTCAATGACATAGGCTGAGATAAAATGGAATGTATCAATGATGATTTCTAAATAAAAATCCGGTTAACTCCCTGACCTGATGCCCTGAGAAAGGTACTTAAAGAGGCTGTTTTTATCCCATTGCCACCCATGCACAGGACATTCTGCAATAGCTCCAACTCAGGGTTTACAAATTTTGTGAACACTTGGGTCAGTAAAAATGAATTTTAACTTATTTATTCCTATGCAAAATGAAAACAGAAAACACTCCAGCAAAGCAAGAGTTAATATTGATCTTCTACAAAGTTCCAATGTGTCAAATAATGAAATTCTGGGTTCAAAGTCTTTTGTTACTATGTGTCAAGTATACTGAATCATGCGTTGATCATGTGGCACTCTCTCATGTCTCTCTGAGATTTTGCATATGCTGTTTTTTATCCTTGTTTGACTAGGAAATGGCCACAATTGTTTCAGGTTTCAGCTCCATGGCTTTCTGATAATCTACTAGGCATTCTGTCCTCTGTGTTCCTTTCATATCTTGTATTTACAACTAGCAAGATTTTCTTTCACATCAAATCACACATTTATTTGCATATCTCTCTTTCTTCAGTGCCCAGCATGCTCTCGGTACTCAATAAACATCTTTTGAGTGAATGAATGCTAACTTTTCAAAAGCATAGTCAGTAATCTTTCATCTTTGTATCCGCAGCAAAATATTGGTCCATGACAGCAAGTTCATAGTATGTATTTGGAGAGAGATAATAAGCAGAGAAAAGAGAGGAGGAATGAAAGAAAAAAAGAAAAAAGAAAAGAAAGAAGGAGATATAATAACGCAGAGGATATAAGACATGCTAAAGGTTAAGGTTGTAAAAGAGTTTTGATTTTTTTTTAATAGATAAAAAACTTCCAGTAGGAATCCAAAAGATGGAAACTATAATGAATAAGGAAAGAGAGAAAGAATCCTAGAGGAAAGAGCATTTGAGGTGACCCCTAAACCATGAAAGCAAATTAAGTGGAAGGGGAGGATGGCAATTGGGCCAAGAAGTTACCAGGAGTTTAACAACAGAGACAGGGTATGCTTGGGGTCAAGGTATCTTAGCTGGACACTGTTTAATTTCTCTTTGAGAGTCAAAAATTGTGGCTATATTAGATGTAACTACAAATCTCTCTGTGTGATCCTCTTCCAGGAACTGGCGGTTGGTCCCCAGTAGATTCCAATGCTCAACAGTGGCTCCAGATGGACCTGGGAAACAGAGTGGAGATTACAGCAGTGGCCACGCAGGGAAGATATGGAAGCTCTGACTGGGTGACGAGTTACAGCCTGATGTTCAGTGATACAGGATACAACTGGAAACAGTATCAGAAAGAAGACAGCATCTGGGTAGGACATCTTTTCTCTTCAGATGAATAAAACTGAGATGTGATAACGGTAACTAGTGAACTTTTATGTCATTTCCCTATACCCAGATTGTTGGTAGCTTAATAGCTGTTGAGTGCTTATTCAGACATAATTAGGCCATATATAAGTCCTATCTCCAGCATGGCTCCAGTTCCCAGGGAAATTAGAACGTCTGTTGCAAAAAGTTTAGTGTCTTCCTTCTTTTCTAGTAAGTTGGGTAACTCACTGACTGGGCCTCAATTTATCTATAAAAACAGAAATACACCATGAAAGTCTGATTCTTAATAAGAATGTTTCGATTTACTGAATACTGATTTATTTACTTATTTGTTTTTTATGTGCCAGATCCTTCACATACCTTGTAATGATCCAAGTAGCTCAGTTACATAATTTGAACAAATTCATTCAATTTGTAAATCTTGGCACGGGCATCTGCAGTCTGGTCTGACATTAAAGCCACCCTATCCAACAGCCTTTATCTAAGATTTTAAAGAAATTGAAAGTATTAAAAATGCAAAACAAATACAAAATTTAAAATTATTCTATCACTATAAACAATTGTCAGTTTCAAAGTAAAGGACACCTCACTCCAACTTTTAAAAAAAAAACTTTTCTTTTCCCATGCCAGGCCCCAAACTCTTGGCTTCACAGCATAACAGGCTGTCCCTAATTATGAGATGAAGAAAGGGAGGTGGAGGCAGAGGAAGGTGCATAAGTAGGAGGCCTCACATGCTCATGAATTCAGCAAAATAATTTGTTATTTTATGTGTATTTTTTTTCTAAATATATATGAATGTTGAAGACTTGGCAATTGAGAACATATTTTCTTTTCATAATCTCTTGTTGCTTTCCTCTTAAATCAATGCAAAGTATGATCTCAAATTGCTGTTTTTTTGCACATGGGTTTTTCTCTGTGAGCCCCACTTCACTGGAAAAATATCTGTTTTATATTCACAGTTATTTCTTGATCGCCGACCCATCACTATCTCTAATTGAAAATAATGGTAAATTGAGGATTAAGTTTAGTTATGGAAGATTGAATTTGAGAATATTATCATCTTGATTCTGGGTCGCTAGTAATATTAGATTGTAATATTCATAGCATGGATTTCTTCATTTTTAAAAATAGACTTTTGGGAACTATTCTATTTTTTTCTCAATTTTGTAGCCCACATGCTGTTTCATGTGTTTTTGTTTTGTTTTTAGTTTGAAATAAGAGTTAAGCATACCTTCCATTTTGAGGAACAATTTTAAAAATTTATGTTGACTTTAGAGGTACAAGTAGATGTGGGATTATTTATTTTCTTTGGCATTTTGGATCATAACTGGTTGTTTTTCAGATTGAATTGCATTTTTGAGTTATTTTCTCTAATTTTTTTTTTAAATCCTGAGTTTCATTTTCTTTAGAACCAAATGACCTGCTTTCTGCCTGTCCTCTGAATCAGGATGTGGTTCAAGGACTGACAGTTCCTCTGGGCATGTGAACTGATGGCATAAGGCCAATTTCACTTTTTTGCCTCTGTTGGTTTACTTGCTTTGCTAAATAACTCTAAGCCCCTTAAAGCCCTGGCCTGTCTTAAAGTCTTTGCAGCCTCCATGCCCACTGTTGCTGGACAGATAACAGGGACTGATTTTTAAATGGTTCTTTAAAGAACTGAAGAATTACTAGGACTTCCAGAATTGGAAGGGAGAAGACTACCCCTTCTCTTACCTCAACCTCAAAACAGCCTTCACATTTCTAGGGAGACAGAAGATGCTGGGTGGGCTGAGAAGGAAAAGCAGGGAACCATGTGTGTAGGAAGTCAGTAAATTCCAGCTATGGCTTCCCTAGAGACACTTACAATGCCTGCAGAACACTTAAGAGAAGCAATAGCTTCAGGATCAGCCTGTCAAATGCAAACACTGGGAGGAGAAAAGACTTGTGGAGTGATCATCACAATTTTCAGTTTAAAGAGTAAAATACAATGACACTGGGCACAAACATTATAAGTCATGCTCGGTAACAAGGATCAAATTGGGAACAACATCTACTTACATAAATATTGAGGAAACTAGCAGCTACTGAACACCAGTTACATATCACATTTGTAAGCAATTTATATACACACACACACACTTATTTATGTATTTACTTATATGCACTATTTTATAAACAGTAGAGATTCTATATTAAAATCTCCATGAACTAGAGGCTTGACCCTCACAGAGACCCACACAAGCTCATGTAACCAGAAACTGATGGTGCCAGAACAAAAAACTGGGATTTAGTCCTAATTATACTTATTGGAATTATGCCTGAGAAAAAATGAGAACAATACTAACAAAAAATAATTTTTAATAAAGCTCTCTAAATAGTTGTTTAACTTTTCTGAAAAAGTCAATACATAAAAACATCAATGTCAATTATTGACTTAATTAGGATGGTGTATCAAGGAAGTAGAGAATCTCTTGAATGAGACTTTCACATGGTCTTTTGAAGATCCTCAGTTTTTAGATGATATGGTGTTTGTAATGCTTTTTAAAATTGATTTACCAAACAATACCACTGCAGCACATGCCCTAGGCAAGATATCAATTTACCAGTATTTTACAAAGTTTATTTTGGAACAAGAACCCTGAACATATACCTGTCCAATGTACAGTAGCAAATATCCATGCCCTAAAAATTCAATCTGTAGCATTTCTGATCTGGCACTAAATAGAATGTTCATGAACGAGGCCACCAAGCAGATGCTTAATGGTGCATCATGATTTATGAACAAGCCAGATCCCTTGTTTTGCTAAATACTCAGGCATGAAGGTATTTCAGTGACAAACTTAGCAGCAATTTTAGAATCTTAGCGGATCCAAAAATCTCTTTCTCATCGATTTGTAGACAATACAAATATTAAGATTCTAACTCTGAGCAACAACATTAACCAATGTTTGGTAAAGTGGATATATTTATTTAGAACAAAAGAACCTCTAAATATCTAATTAAACCAGGGTTCTCTGTCATTTTGAAATATATGTAGGAGAAACACTTACTGTCCCTTTTATATCCCTGAGTTTTCTTTTTAGACCTGAGCCATGTGTGTGTGTTCAAGCCCTTCATGAATCCATCTTTGTTTCCTACATATAAATTATAAGTTTTTTAAAACTGCATCCCCTCTATGTGCATTGGCACTATTATTTAATTTCTGATATTTATCACTCTGAATTTTCAAACAGCACTTGTGCTTGTGTTTTAATAAGTGATGTCCTTTTTAAAAATCACCTTATACGCGTTGCTCACAATCTCGTAAAAGTCACTCAAGATTCTTCACCTCTTCTCATATCAGATTGAATTATCTCTATCTTTTCAACCAATTATAAAATTTCAGCAACAATTTCAGTTGTTTTTCTCTTGAGCTTCCCCCCTCCATCTTTCTGGGAAAATCAACTATGCCAAGTGTATCAGATATGGACACAAAAGCCTTACATATAAATTCAAAAGCATCATCTATTGTGTTTGGATATCCTTCCTGGTGGCAAGTTTCACACCTATTTTGGCTACAACAGCATATTAGGGTGATATTCTCAGTCAATGAACTCATAAGGATTTAAGAAGGCCTTAACTACAAGAATTTTCAAACCACAAGATAGACTCAACCAGTAGATGTTAAAGTGTACTTTGCTCATCTCAAAGGTAATTTCCAATGTCATAGCCTGTAATTCCACTTTTTTCCACCATGTTTCTTGGATATGAAAGAAGACATGCATCATAATTAACTTATCCTTTATATCCAAGAACTTCACCACAAAAAAAAAAAAAAAAAAAAAAAACTAGTGTGCAAAAGCCAAAGAAGAGCCTTCCCTAAGGCTCCCAAGTTGCTTTATCTCTAATCCACAGACCCACTCAGTCTCAATCAATTTTGGTTTTCAGGACTTTATTGGGAATATTGGATAAAATAATTGCCATTCCTGACTACTTTTACTCATACATGACAGTGTTCAAACAAACCCTTCTTGTTATCTCACTAAGAGTGCTTCTTACTTGGAAACTTTAATGTCATCTAAAAATTTTGATAGTTTTGCAATCCACCTTCTACATGCTATTTATAAAGATAACAGAAAACAATGACTAGAGCAATCTTAAGAATCCTAGGTTTTTCAATTCTCCTTTCTCCTAATCAGTTGCCTTTTCTTTCTAAGTATAATCCTCATATTACCATATCCTACTATATCCATGTAGGATAACTTGTTTTACTTGTCTTTTACAAAAGTCATCTAATGAGCTCCTGTCAAGTATAGGTTTTAGGCAAGTATTTGCTGTTGGTGAATTCCTCAATATTGACCATAAAGAATAAGTGGTCTGCTTTACCTACATGTTTACTTCTTCCAAGTTTCTATTTAATTAAGCATTCACAATCAGCTCTGTTTGATACAGGTTATATATTACAAGATGGTACCATTCAAATCATTCCTTCTATCATAGTATAGGCAAGCTCATTCATGAGGGATACAAGGGCCACAATGAAATAGATTGCTGGGAAGGAAAAACAAATCTTAAAGAATTGATGTCAAGGCTAAAGCAAGGGATTTTGCAAGGCTGACACCTATGAGAGAAATGAAAGCAATTTAGTATACAGTATCCAAAGGATTGTAAAGATTCCAGTTGATTCTTCTGGTTGTCTGTATTCCAGGATGCCCAATTTAATGGGTCAGCTACTTTTTATTGGGCTCAAAATATGAGTAGGCACTAAGCTAAGATTACCAAAAGCATTACTTAAAATTTTCTAAATAATCCTAATGACTCATTTTTATTTTATGGAAGAAGAAATAAGTTTTAGAAAGGCCAAGGAACCTGGGTCATATCACACAAGTAGTAATGTGATGAGCTAAGATATAAACCCAGCTCTGTGGATTCGTAAAGCCTAAACACCCATATCACTAGATAATTCCTTAGCCAAATAATGATAGCCAAATGGGAGATGGGAATGAAAGTTAAGACCTAATATTCTCAGACAAAGCACTGATGCAATCTGGGCTGGGATTCAGGGAATAGTCTGATATAGTCGAGAAGTGGTCTGCTAAGCTAATGAAGTGAATATTCAAGTTCTATCTGGGCCAAACTAGCATGGTGAACCTCATGGGAATACTTAGTGAGTATGGAGATTCCCAGAATGTATCCCTAACACACTAATTTTTGTGAGCTAGTTTCAGAATTTTCCAACTGGCGAAGCTGAAGTTATTGGTGTGTTCATTATCATTTCAGAAAAAAAATTAGAACGTTTGTCCTAAGTCTTCTTTTGATGATCCTGTAAAATAGATCATCAGGGCTGAAGCTGGAAAAGACTGATGCACATAAAGCCAAAATCTGTCTCCCTCCAGTACTTACACATTGAACCCCAGTTGCCTGCTCATGCAACACAGACATAAAAATGTCCTCTTTTGCAGAATGGTCTTTCAGAACTTTTAACAAAAAGAAGCTTCAATCTCTTTCCTTCACTGACGCAAATTTCATACTGCTAGTAAGACTGCACACTGAGTCCAATACCTTCACATACTCATTCATTTTTATAAGGCTGATTCCAGCACCTTCACTAGCGTATCACTCCCCACTGAATATACTGTATTTATTAACTTATTTTATATTTATTTAGATTTAGTTTGTAGTTTCCTCTTATAAAAATTATGGTTCCCCTTCCCAAATGAATCAGCTATCTAGTCCTTCATTATAGAATCCTTTGGCCTCTATAATATGATAATCGGTGATTTTCTATAGCTTTCTGTAAGTGTCTTTTAATAGAAGGGCTTGCGTGTGTTATCTAGCACCTTTCTCAAGCAGAGGTCAATTGAAACAATGGATTATACATTTAGGTCATGAGTTCCCCAATTTCATCCTTGAGTGACTTTCAGATTCTCTGGGAGATGCTCTGATCTTTATGATTTATACATATTTATTTTGCCAATTTGGCCTAGAACATCCTGAGTATTGATCATTGTTTGATGTAGTATTTTTAGCCTACCACTTTTAGAAAACAATTTATTACCATCAGCATATATAATTTAAACTCTCATTATATGCCAAATGCTATGCTAGAAATTGAATATAAAAGGGGGCATAAGATGTGTCTAAACCCTTCTGTGAATGTGTGGAACCATTAAGGAGACCAAACAATGATACTGCAACATAACACATATGAATGAGTAGCACTGATGGCAGTTCAGACGCACATGAAGCTGTAGAGAAGATGTGTTTGGGAGTATATGAATGGGAAGAACTTACATGAGTCAAAAGGACAGTGACCATGTTTCAGTTACTTTGGCAACTACCAAGTGCTGTATATCTAAGAAAAACTCAACAAATGTTGAAAGTATAGAAGAGAAAATAATAGGAAGGGCAGAGTGTTCATAGTGAATAAATGCTGTAAGCGAAATCTTAAAGAAAGATGTATAAGATATATCTGAAATGCATAGAATTAATTAATTTAGATGCAAGATTTCCCTAGTCAGCTATATAAGATAAATCTGGAGTCTGAGGCTGGGTAGAGCATACCCATATCTTCTTTAGCTACAAGCCAAAGCAAGTAAGTCAATTAGTGTTAATCACAATATTTTGATGCTTTTGTGCTAAATAATGAATATTGCATATAACAAAATGTACCAAAATAGTTTTCAAGATTTTGTTGATACTTCTCTCCTTTGCTCTCTTTCATACACATATACATATAAACTTTTAATATAGATATTGTTTTCATATTTGGTCATTTTTAGAAACTTAGTTAGGAAATTGGCATGTTTTGAATTTTGCCCTGATTTAATGGAGACCACCAAGGCAAAAGCAAGTTATCAGCATATACCAGACCAATAGAAATGAGCCATGAAGGGAAATGCAAAGGCTTTTGACTAGGGTCAGAATCCAGTTGCACTACTGGTTGCCTGTGAGACATTGAAAATGTAACTTAAACTTCATTGTAGTGATCATTTTCCCCATCCCTGGCAGGCATATGTTTACAATCTTTTAAGCCCTTTGCATCCATTCCTCTACACTTCCCTGCTCAGACTCCTTAGTTTATGGGCTGCTCTAGGGATTATAGTAGGAAATACATGAAGAAAAACACTTCATGATGGATCCAGCTCAGAATGGACAAGTGAAGGCCCTCAAAACTTAATATTCCCCTTGAATCGTCCCTGTGGTTCTGTCTTAAGTGCTTACTGACCTTAAGTGTTTTAACGCTGGATGAGGCTCTGCAGAAAATAGGAGAGGGGCAACTGGCCAATCAGCAATGCGGAAGCCACAGCTGTCTTTATCCCCGAGTTAGTAGGCTTCCCTCTAACCCTCTGGCTCCACACTTAGCCCTTGAAAGTTCTTCACTAATGCCTATCTGTTTTCCTTCCTCAATGCTAGAATACGCTGAGATATTTCAGAGAATTTCCCATCATAGAGTCTAGCCTCTTTAAGGAGTAAATATGTTCACACATTTACATGTGTGTCATTTAAACACATCACACAGACAGGGAGTCGACATGTAGTCTCCAGGACTAATATTCATATAGACATTTGCTGGGGAAGAACAGATGTTTGCAGTCTCCTACAAACTGGTTGCATTTGTAATAGGATAGGATCCAGCAGCTGATATCAAAGTAAGAAGGATCATCTACTTAAAATTAATTCTTCCCAATCCACTGCTATTAAATTAATCTTATTGTTAAGGTATTTAGTGTTTCACAGGAAACTTGACTTATATTTGTATTTCTGATATGTATAAGCCAGATATGTTTTGGAGATACTTACCTTAAATTAAGAGAATTTGAAGTTAATATCTCAACTTTAACATATAACAAAGCATTAGATTTTTTATGTAAATATATTTCATTATGTTAGTTAGGTATAACTAACTGAGAAGAAATCTTATTAACTACCTTTTATTCATTTAGTCTTTAACTAACATATATTTTTCTTTACATAGATTATCTCAGGCTTTGCAGTCTGACAACTAAAGACTTTTTGACTTCAATAAATGAATCAGTTCTCTCCTTTATAAAGTGGGTCTAATGAGAGTGTTTACCTCATGTGATCTGTAAAGGAGAAATTCTCAAAAATGAATGTGCATCCAATGTCCCCCAGGGCCCATTAAGACAGATTGCTGTGTCCCTCCACAGAGCTTCTGATCCAGTAGGTCTGGGGCAGGGTTGAAAACTTTCATGTGTAACAAAATCACGGGAAATGCTGGTGGTACTTGTTGTGCACCTCACTTTGAGAACCCCTGTGTAAACTATAAATGGGTTATATGTGCAAGCTTTACACAGTACTTAATAAATTAGGGACATAATTACTATCAGTCTTAAAGTTAAGTGCATGTGATAAACTTGGTGAAGATATCCAGAGGACACCAGCTCTTATTGTTCATTCTTTCTTTTTGTATACAAAATGGAAAAGAAACTTAATAAGTCAGCTTTTATTTATTTATTTATTTATTTTCTAATAAACTAAACGTTCAATGGAGTAGGTAAGATCTCCCTGTGATTACAGGTAAAGCTAGTTACCAACTCAGGCTCATTAAAGACAAATTAGCTGAGAGTTAGAGACAGAAGAGCTGGAGGAAGAACCTGGGGGAATTACTGACATCTGAAGAAAAGGACTCTAGGTCAAAGTCTGAAGCCCCTGTGTCTACTTGGCTCTAGCCAGATGGAAAGATTACAGGCCTGGCAGGGACCTCAAAGAGGGGAAGAGTGTTTAGGAAAAAAAGAAGTCTGAGGAACTCAGGCTTCATTAAGTTTATTGCTACAATGATAGCAGTTGATAATAAGGAGAAAAGCATAATGTAGTAACCATTCATTTCTATTCTTGTTAAGTATGGGTTCCAGTTGCATAAGGAGAGAGCACAGAAAAATAAGAGCGTGAGCAGGAGTTGATCTCATGTTTCAAATCTGACCGATTGCAAATATTGATATTGGAAAACATCCTTCCCACCACCTTGTAATCAAATGGCAGCACTGCCACTGTGGCTGCTTTATGAATTAGAGAGAGGTGCTGAATGATATCACTAAATTTGTCTAGCTTCTAGCCTTAAAAAATTATCTAACTTTGTGACTCAAAAATTATTTGGAAATTAATTCACAAGTCTACAGCAAGTAGAAGAGTGATATTTTTGTTTGTTTTGTTATTAAGTACTAGAAGTAGAAAGAGGGAGTCATAGAAATTGGACTTGAAATATGTTGACCTGAATGTCATTGGTGCCTTGTTGTATATACTTGCAGGGAAAAAAAAAAAAATCTCTAAAAAAGAATCATAGACCCCTTGTCTTGTGTGATTATAATTTAAGAATACCAAGCATCTGTTAGGCACATTCCACTGCAATAAATTAAGGAGACTTTAAAGTAGTATTTAGAAACCCCTAGTCAGAAATAAAATAAATGCATGGAAAGGTACACAATGAAAGGATATGCACAGATGGCATATAGATGAGAGCATGAGTTTCTGACTTGTCAGTAGAATAAGTGCTATGTTTTTTTTTTCCCCCAATAGCTATTTTGATCTTGCGATGTTTATCCACAGTTTTGTCCTATCTGTCTCCATTTGTGACACACTGCAATAACTGAGGGTTCGAGTTCATTATTGGACTGTGAAACAAAACAGAAGGAACTGATAAGGACCAAACAGATAAACATGAAGAAGTTAGTGCTATGTTCTAAACAATTCAGCTGCCTGCGCTTGTTAACTTCCATGAATATGAAGGAATCTTAGTGTAAGTGAGAGAAAGGAGGCACTGTGTAGGTGGAGAGGTCCACAATAAAGAGCTACATTTATCTGAGGTGATGGATCTCTTCTGCCTTATGTTTCTATGCCTGTGCCTCCTCCGCCCCCAGACTTCCCCACCTAATGTATATTTTTATGAAGGGTGATATGTGTTTCAGACATTATGTTTATGAGTGCTATAAGCATATGAGAATTTAAGAATGTATGTGTTCGTACAGAGGCAGCACCAAGTCATAGCTTCAAAGGGACAGCCTAAACTACTGCAATGAACAGATAATTTGAGGAAAGATCCTGTACTTGTCAGCTGAGCTCTACTTGAAGGCCAGACTCTCAGTCCTCATTCCATCAAACTAGATGCCACTACACCACTCATCCAGAAATACTTTACCTGCCATTGCTGGTATATGTACCATATGCAAGTGTACTTC
This sequence comes from Pteropus alecto, assembly GCF_000325575.1. Classification (NCBI taxonomy): domain Eukaryota; kingdom Metazoa; phylum Chordata; class Mammalia; order Chiroptera; family Pteropodidae; genus Pteropus; species Pteropus alecto. The sequence goes on from NW_006442484.1 coordinate 2,630,660, forward strand.
AGGTGGTTCACAGGTGATGACCAACCACCTTGCCCAGCTGAGCCCAGGTCCTCTTCTCTCTGAGACATCTCTGAAAGGGGCAACTGCTCTAGATGCACTTGAGTCTTGTTTCTTTTTCTTTGGTGGTGATTCAAATCTATTGCTAATGATACATTCTTTCCTCATTTCACATTATGTGTTGAGCTTTTCTTTTTGCCATGGATTTATCACATAATGAATAATTTCTAAAACAATTAAATGGCAATGCAATAAATGACTTTGACAATTTCGTGTAACGGAAAGCTAAAAATCTTTCTTTTATAACATTTCAGAGAGGTTTTAAAAATAACTGCACATTTGCTAAAATTTTCGAGGTATTTAAGTTGACAAGATTCATGAGAATATTTTGTAAAATTTTTCTTTGGAAACTTGAAACCTTACAGATGATCTTATTTAAATGTTGAGATGTGAATGAAAACTGTTGTTTTTAGAATGTGATCCTATTATTTAAGGTAAAGTTGATAAATTGCATTAATATAGATGTACCCACATGTGCAGATATATTAGTATTAAAGGTATATATCTACATATATATTTATAAGTTAAATTATATGAATATATTTATAGATTTAAATATACATATGTATATATTTAAATAACTTTAGATAAATATATTGCGTATATATGTATCTATATACATATATATGTCTTAAATCTGACCATGTTTCATCTTGATTTCCCTTTAATTCTATATTCTTATCTTTCAAATGTTTTACTTTTCTGATAGTTATTAGAGGATTTAGACAATTTTTGCTCCATTTATTTTATAATAAAATCTTGAATTAGATTTAAACATTATAACAATGTAATATAAAAATCAAGCCAAGTTATTGTAAGGTTTTGCTATCAATTGACAAAGTTTTATTAAAGTGCAGAAAACGAAGAAAGACAGCATAGTATTTTAATGATATTATGACCAAGATGGACTTGAACATTTTGTGATGGAGGTTACCTTTGAATGAGAGGTATTACTTGATGGAATTTCAGATTTTTATTTTTTTGCCTGAATTTACTTTTCAAGCACATTACAAAAAGTGGTACTTGTGACACATATTGAGTGCTACCGTAAGCCATGTTTGTGCTGCTTTTATAAACCCTGAAAAGGAGAGATTATCTCCACTTAAAAACAGGGCAATAGGCTCATGGAATTCATTGTGAACACAACTCCAAGTGAGTAGCAGGGCTGAGACTTGGAAGAGTGCCATCTGAACCCAAAGCCCATTCTTCCCACCATAAGACTCATTCATAATCAACAAAAGAACTCCCTGCTTGCTAATGCAGATGTGCCAGCTGTCTTACTTTAAAAAGTAACAATCATAGTTCTTTGAGACAGTCATAATTTTTTTTTCTTTCTATAATCAGGATGACCTTTGGTGAAGGGACATGTTAAAAATATTTTACAGTGTATTGCTCTAATGTTCAATGACTTGTGTAATTTCCTTATATAAACAAGAAAAATAAGTGAAAGATAATAAATTAATTTATTTTGGAAATAATTGGGCACCACTGTCAGAGATTTGGCAGACTGGACTCTGAATTAAATGTTTTCCCATTAGAACTACCTTTGCTCATCCAATACTAGATACAGTGTTGTCAGTTACCCATAGATTTAGATAAGAAGATGATGAGGAAGGAGGATTTTAGATTCAAACTGAATCAGGATTATATTGTTTCATTTGAGTCTCTTTTAATTTAAGAGTATTTAATAAACCCTCCTTTATGAATGGATTTGGAGCATGAACTTTGGATTTAAATAAATTTGAGTTTGAATCCCTGCTACTTAATAATGATGTCACCCTGAGCAGTATTTTATCTCTCAGAGCCTTAGAGGTCACATTAGTAAAAGTTTATTAAACGTACATCAGAGTGATGCAAGGATTCATGGAAGTATCAATCTATGTAGACCTGCCCAATTTCCCTGACATGTTAGAAGTGATTAAAATTAGCAATATTTGAATTCTTACTTGAAACAATTTGAATATTGATCAAGATTATGTGAGAATCTCAAAATGCAGCTTTCTTTCCTGAAATGTAAGATGATAAGCATCATCAAAATAACCCTGCTCATGCTCCCAGGTATATTTTCTAGGCTAGTAGCATTTTCAAATTCTAGAGGCAATGACATGCTAGGTGCCTGCTGATAAGAGAATAAGTGGGGCCTTTGTGGCTTCTGAGCAGATTAGTGTTTCCTCTGTTGGGGTGATGCTGCTCAACTTGCTCCCAGGATGGATGGAGCATCTGCAGTTCTTATGGGTAGATACAGGTTACTAAGTAACATGACAGAAAACAGAAGTGGGTCTGGAAACAAGGTAAACCACCTAGAGGGCTAGATATTTAACACTGAGCAGATTTTTAACCATTGCCATTTTGTTTAAATTAGTTCCCAAGAAAATCATTTGAGTTTAGCTTAAAATAAAAGCCAAGGTGTTTATTAAGGATAGATTATTATGTCAGACATCTTACTGGAGGCCCAAAATTTTAGGAATCACTTATCAACGTCTGTTCTCACACTGCTAGGTAATAGCAGAGCATTGTGTGTTCATTTCAGAATGGGCTGGTTAGCCAATCAAAGTAAGTCAGTCAAAGTATTGACTTTTGACTAATTTCCAAAGGCACATATTGTTTTGCCATTTGTTTTATTATAGATATAGATTCCCTAACCTCCTTATGCTAAATAAAGTTATTGTCTAACAAAGATTGGTAATATGGTGTTCCTAGACTCTGGACTAGCAGTTGGCCTTGAAGAAAGATGTGGAAATAACATCTGAAGAAGAGAGCCAGGAAGACATCAGGAAAGTAACAGGTTCTGTGCCTAGAAGGAAATAGGAATAAGGGCTCAGGAATAATCAGAAAGGTGTTTATGGCACCATACTCGAATCACCCTTATTTTGTGAGACTTAAAGAAACTTTTAAGAAAGACAGCAAGTAGAATTAACACACGATTTAGAATTAGATAATCTATTTTCCAGTAATGACTTTGCCTCTAACTATTGTGTGTCTTCAGGGCTACTTAACCTCTCTGAGCCTCTAAGAATATATCTTATTGAAATGGCCAGGCACATAGTAGGTATTCAATTAATGCTGGGTGTGAATAAATAAACGCTGTATCATTTTCATCAAATATGAGCTGAGTATGTATTGTGACAAGTCACAAGATTGAGTTTCAAAAAAAAATACAACTAATACCCTTTACCTGCCAAGAAAATAACAGAAATATCATGTTTATCTGGAACATAGGAGATAAGTCCGGACAGGTATACTGGCTGATGCATCTTCTGGGTTTGTTCAGATAAATTTCTTATTTACACCTATTTTTTTTAGTGTAATTTTTAATTGAGTCACTTTTCACTCTCAAAAATGTCTTGGATGATAAATTATATGGTCAATGTACTTCTAGGGCCCATTAATTCAAAGTAAGCAAATTATAATTAACTCAGGATAAAAGAAGACTAAGGAAACATGGTACCTTTTGAGTATGTGTGACTGGAGGATGGGTAATGATATTAATAGATGTTGGGGGATTCTTGCCCTAATGTTAATTCAAGAGGTGGCCAGCAATATTTTTAAGAGTTTAAAGTTTAAGCATGATGAAAGGGCTACCAATGTATAAAACTTTGATTGAAAGCCTCTAGTGTTTTACAAATTCAAGGTCTTTAGTAATCTATGCCATCAGAGTGAGAAATAATGCAACAAATATGAAAACCCCGATTTCTGAGGAGTTTATGCAAGAGACTTGTGAAGGTAATCAAGAACGAGCTTGCCTGCCTCAATTAATTTCTATTAAAGACAAAATTTATTTGGGGGAAGATGCCCCATAGGATGCAGATCAAGAAGAATATACTTGACCTTAAAGCTTCAGAGGAATCAAGTCACTTTTTCATTAAATAGAAGTACATGTAGAGGCTACAAAATTAAACCATATTCCTTTGGTCACTCTTTAACTGGTGAAAAATGGACTTGTTGTAGTAGACTGAATAATACTGCCCATTCCAATTCATGTCCATTTGGAACCTCAGAATGTCACCTTTTTTTGGAAATAAGGTCTTTGCAAATATAAGTAATTAAGGATCTCAAGGTGAGATCATCTTTGATTAACAACTTTAAATCCAATGACTGGTATCCTCATAAAAAAGAGGAGAGAGAGGACACCAAGAAACATAGGGAAGGTAATATAAAGATATAAGCAGAGTCTGGAGTGACTCACTACAAGTCAAGGAGAATGAAAGATTGCCAGAGGCTACCAGGAAATAGGCATAGACAAAGAAGGAAACTTCTCTAGAGTTTTAGGGAGCATGACTCTTCTCTAGAGTTTTGATTTTGGAATTCTGACCTCTAGAATTATGAGAAGATAACTTTTTGTTTTGTTTTGCATTAAGCCACTCAGTTTATGGTAATTTGTATGGCAGCCCTAGGATACTATTACACTTCATTTATGACTTCGTGAGATCTGCTATGATTTCACACATGAAATCTGAACTCCTCTTTCAAGGCGTAGACACTTTGCATAGCAACTCTTTTATAACAATATTTTGAATTTCTCCACAGCACCTAGCACAATACTACCACTGATTCAATACAGCCAAAATATGCTGTGCATTTTAATACTTTTCCATATTTGAGTCTTTACTCAGAGTAACACCTAAAATTCTCCTTAGATCTCCCCATGTTTCCTCAAAACACACATCTTCGCTTCTGGAAGTTCTCTTTCATCTATTAAGATCTAGTTTGAACCTAACCCCAGGCCCACAGTGATACTTCTCCTGGCTCAATAACTGAAGTAGAAGTGATATGCACATCTGCTCTTTCTGCCCATTCTGTTGGGCCAACTCTTAGGACTGTAGTAACTTATATCTATATTTTGTTTTAATCCATCTAAATGTTGCTCCAAGAAACTGAACAGGGTGATTTGCACCTCCATATGACGCGCACAAAATAAATGTTCAATAGTAGTATGTTGACATTTGCGCTCATTCCACAGTGATGGAATTGAAATGTTCTCTAAAATTACTTTTTCATCATTATAAATGCAACTGATGGATTTGCTAGGGATTATCTTTTGCCTATAGGTCATTAAAGCTGTCCTCATATAGGACACATATTTGTAGTAACAATGAAACCTTAGCCCCCAAGCAAAAAAGTGACCCCTCTAAATGGGCTGGCATGAGGAAAACATCCACAGCACTGCAGATCATGGAATGACTGTGCTGAGTGGCTGTAGATGTAACTAAGGTGTGGGCAATGAATAAGCTAACTTGGAGAAGGCAACCAGAGTTGTCAAGGGAAAGAAAAGGATCAAATACCTCATTAATTTGTTTGCAGCAGTTTTCAAGGACTAACCACGTAGTGATGCTTCTAGAATATGCTCTTTATAAATGACCAAAGATGATATGATAAGCATTTCAAAACAGTAATCATTAGATTAATGACTCTGCTGAGGAAAGAGGGCTCATTACACTTAAATTTTGAAGGTTGTGAATATATTGCATAGATGGGTTACAAAGTAGTATTTGGGCAAATGGGCTTGGCAAATGCAAAATGACATTATAGTGCCCCATTGGGTGCCTTAGATATACAGCACCTTCTCTCACCCTTCATTATTTGAAGAATGTAAAACAATACTGCATGTTTATAAATACAAGTTTAAATTGGGGCCAGCTGTGTGCTGTGCTACAGAAAGAAATTGAGGAAAATTTGAGATTGTGACTGTTATGACATTTAAAGGTACTCCACTATACACTAAACAAAAATCACTTTGTGGTTTTTGTGAGAATTTTATGGCACTTGCCTTCTGAGACTCACATATCTCTTTAAAATAATGCAAATATTTGTCAGTGGTCATTTAACATGAAACAATGTAAAATAATTTTTAATTTTTATATTTTTATTTTTAATTATAGTTGACATACAATATTATATTAATTTCAGGTGTACAACACAGTGATTAGACATTTATATAATTTGTGAAGCGATCATCCCAATAAATCCAATACCCATCCGACACCATACATAGTTATTACAATACTACTGACTGCATTCCCCATGGTATACTTTATATCCTCAGAACTATTTTAACTGCTAATTTGTACCTCTTAATCCCCTCCCTTTTATCCATTCCCCACTTCCCAATCTGACAACCAACAAAATGCCCCCTGTGTCTATGAGCTTGTTTCTGTTGTTTGTTTATTTATCCTGTTCTCTGGATCCTACACATGGAACTTATCTTTCTCTGTCTGACTTACTCCACTCAGCAAAATACCTTCTAAGTCCATCCATGTTGTTGCAGATGGCAAGATTTCATTATTTTTTATGGCTGAGTAATATTCCATTGTATATATGTACCACCTTTTCTTTATCCATTCATCCATTGATGAACACCCATTTGGCCTCCATACCTTGATTATTGTAAATAATGTTTCAATGAACATATGAATTCACATGTCCCTTAAAAGCAGTGTTTTGAGTTTCTTCAAATAAATACCCAGAATTTGGATTCCTGGGGCCTTCTTTGTCACTTATGATAGTCTATGTTTTAAAGTCTATTTTGTATGGTGTAACTTTCATGAAGTCTTTCAACTTTTTCTTGTCTGGGAAACTATCTGTCTTTCAATTCTGAATAATAGCTTTGCTGGGTAATCTTGATTGTAGGTCCTTGCTTTTCATCACTTTGAATATTTTGTGCCAATTTCTTCTGGCTTGCAAAGTTACTATTAGCTGACAGTCTTATGGGAGCTCCCTTGTAGTAATTAACTGTTTTTCTCTTGCTGCTTTTAAGATTCTCTCTTTGTCTTTAACCTTTTTCATTTTAATTATGATGCGTATTGGTGTGGGCCTCTTTGGTTTTATCTTGTTTGTGACTCTATACTTCCTGGGTTTGTATATCTATTTTCTTGAATAGGTTAGGGAAGTTTTCAATTGTTATATTTTTAAATAGCTTTTCAATTCCTTGCTCTCTCCTTACCTTCTGATATCCCTATGATGCAAATGTTGGAACTTGATGGCATCCCAGAGTCCTCTTAAACTATCCTCATTTCTTTGGATTACTTTTTCTTATTACTATTTTGATTGCACATTTTCTGCTACCTTATTTTCTAAGTCACTGATTGGATCCTCTGCTTCATCTAATCTACTGTTGATTCCTCCTAAAGTATTCTTCATTTAGTTATTTTATTCTTCATTTCCGACTGGATCTTTTATGTTTTGTTTTTTTTTTTAAATCTACACTTTTATGTTTCTTTTTCTTTGTTAAAGTTCTCACTGAGTTCCGCTGTGTTTTCTCTAATTTCATGGAGCATCCTTATAACAAATGTTTTGAGCTCTACATCTGGTCGATTGCTTGTCTTCTTTTTGTTTATTTTTTTCTGGAGCTTTGTTCTGTTCTTTTGTTTGGTACATGTTTTTTTGATAGCCCATTTTGCCTGTCATTCTGTGTTTGTTTCTATGTATTAGGTAGGGCTACTATGTCTCCTGGTCTTAGCAGACTGGCCTTATGTAGTGGATGAGCTGTGGGGCCCAGTGGCACAGTCTGCCCTGGTCACCTGAGTTGGGTGCTCTAGATATGTCCCTTATATGGGTTGTGTGTGCGTTCCTGTTCTAGCTGAGCCTTAGTTGCTGTTTGCTCATCAACTGGAGGGCTGATTGATTGTGATGAATGGCCATGACTAGTGGAGGAACTGTTATTCAGGAGCTGACCCTACAAAGCAGGATTGCTTTAGTAGGGCTCTAGTGCCTGCCCTTTCTGCCCTTTGAGTGTGTTGTCCTCAGATGTGACCTTAGATGGTACTCCAGCTCAGACCAAAGCCAACCACCATTTATGCAGCCTGGGGCTTTCTGGGAGGAGCCCTGCCACAGGACAAGTTCAGCTGCAGCCAGCGCCCTGCCCAGGGCCACCTGACATCAACCACCAAGCAATCCACGGATGGCCACTACCTATGCTGGGTTTAGAAATGCCTTGAGAGGTCAAGCTGCAAACCAAGGTCAGCTGCTACTAGTGCCGAGCTTGATGTTTCTCAGCAAGAGGTACGAGGCACACTGTGTCCAGATGCTGCTTATCTAGATTTTATGAACCTTTGAGAGATGTTAAGAAAGTATGCAGCCTGAGCCAAAATAGGTCATTTGGATGGAAAATCCACTGGAGGTGGCTTGGGTGGGCCTGCAAGTTGGGAGGGTCAGGGTCTCAGGGAATCACCAGGGTGAGGCAACCAGTGTTAGCCATGTTGCAGATACGGCAGCTGTCTGAGTCTGCAAGCTGGACAGGGGATGGCTCAACAAAGGAACAATGTCCTCTGCCAGTACTTCTGTCTGGGAGAAATCTGGCCCTCCAACCCTTGCTCTGAACTACAACAACTCAGTGTCTCCCCTGAGTTGTCCCTGGCATCTTTCAAGCTGCTGCCCCAGAGCTGGAGCTCAGAGTGAGTGAGTCCATCTCCAAGTAAATTCCTGTAGGGCCCTTTTAGAGGAGCTCTTAGGACTGCCCCAGCCTTTTGTATCACTCAGTCACAATTTCTTCAACAGAAATTGAAGTTCCCACAATTTCTGGCTCTGAAAACCAGAAATTGAAGTTCTCACAATTTCTGGTTTTCAGAGCCAGAAATTGTGGGAACTTCCCTTCCTGGCACTGGAACCCTGGGCTGAGGAACTTGGTGTGGGGCCAGGACCCCTCACTTCTCTAGGAGGACCTCCACAGCTGGGATAGTTCTCCTGATTCTCAAACACCACATGTGGGAGTGGGATCAGCCCATTTTGCATCTCCACGCCTCCTGCAAGTCTCAAGGTGGCCTCTTCTGTGTGTCCCTAGTTGTAGGACTTCTGTTCAACTAGACTTCAGGTGACTCCAAATGATGGCTGTTTGTAGTTTAGTTGTAATTTTAATGTGGTTGTGAAAGATAGACAGCACAGCATTTATCTATTCCTCCATCTTGACTGGAACTTGGAACAATTTTAAATGGATATATCAATAACTAGTAATACTCCCAACCAGCACAGCTTAATTTTTCCATAATACAAAACACTTCGATGAGACAGTAAATTTTTATCATTCGAAAGAAAATGTTCATTCATTTATGAATAAAGAAAAAGCTAGAAATTTATTTTAAATAAATTAAAATACCACACAACGTAAAACTTATGCAATCCTTTGCTTATAGATCGGATTCCAGATAACTATTATACATACCATACACACACATACATGCACACACACACAGAAATGTAGTACAATTTTCACGCCCTAAACAATTTTCAAAAATTACTACATTTACTGAAGAATCATTCTCTCTCATAATGTCTATCATAGATCTGTGGCTGGGGGATCTGTGGCTCTCCTTCCCGGGAGATATTTCACCTGCCTGCTGCCTGCCACATTGTTTTCCTCATAACCATACCACTCTATACTTGGGAACTGTAGGCAAGATACTATTTCTGTGGTGACATTTCCTACCTTCTTTGTTATCAAAAGCAAAGGCTGTTCAAGTATCAGTCTTCATACTCTTGAATACCAGAAAAAAAAAATGTAATTGGAGGGGTATAGGTTCAACCCAAGAAGGATTTTCTAACTGAAAGGGTCAGAGAAGCATGGAAAGATTAGACAAGTACAACTCTCAGTTTTACTGTAATTATTATAGCTGTTTATTAGTTATTTACAACCCGCCCATTCTGAGCAGGAATAAGATGGCTTGTGAAGAGGTATATAATAGGAAATTATGAAACAAATCAATGAAGGGTTCATAGAAAAGAAGAAATAATGACATGAAAACAAAATAATTCCAGTGTAAGGCTAATACAACAAATTAGATTGAGTACAAAGGAGGTTCTCTATGTATCATCTTTGTTAAACTTCCAGCTTCTCTCACAGTTGTGGAGCTGCACAGTTGTCCTATCCTCGCCTTGGCATAGAAAGAGCCATGAAGAAAGCTCTCACTGTGCATGTTTGTCATCTGGAATCACTCAAATAAGAATTGTGTCATTCCAGTGCTGCTTATCAATGCTTTCTTGCTTCATCCCTTAGGGTCGGTTTTAGTTTCTGTATCCAATAAGATCCAAATGGAAGGCTGGGCACTTTCGCACACTTGATCATGCTAATAATGGCTTGTCAGCTGCAGTATTGGGATCATTATCCCCTCTCGTGTTCATGAGATACAGATTGACACTTTAGCATCCATTGCTTCTACTCTACCCTTCATAACAGCCACTCTTAAAGACCAAGAAATTCTACCTAAAAAGAAGGCTTTGTGCTTGTGCTTCCTGGAAGCATTCAGAGATGACAGAATGAGGGTACTGGAGGCAGCATGCTTGAGAGAGATTATAACAAGTTAGGGAAGAAAGAAGGCCCTCTGGCAGGGTTTTTAGATGCAACGAATGAAAGTAATTCATGGGTAAAGGATCTTGACATGAAATTGGAACTAGTGCAGTGCATGTGTACAATCTGGCTTATCTAGGTGACAGAGGGCTGGTCTGGGAGCCTGGGACCTGTCTTCTGTTCCAGCAGCTCTGGCTGGACTACACAAAATTAATGGGCCTTTGTGTTTCCGTTTACAACCTGAAAATGGTAAAAAGAATGGAGTCAGTCAGTCAGGATTTGGGTCAGTGCAAAGTCAAACATGCAAGCAGAAGACTCCACAGCCACAAGAAGACAAATCACAAAGTCTCAAACAAATGTGCCCCATCCTGACAACCTTTTCTCTACTCCCATCACACTGCCTGTTCTTATTGAGTTAGGCTCTCTGGTCCCTAGATTGGGCTCCAACCCTTAGCAGCTGTGTGACTTTGAGCAAGTTGTTTATCTCTCCAAACCTTTGTTTCCTAATCTATAAAAAGAAATGAAAAAGAGTCACTGACCTCATAAGATTGATGTGATTATTAAGTCTTATTTCCTGTGCCTTGTGTGTGGGAAGGCTTCAACCAATGGCTATCAATAGCACTTTTATCTATAGAATTGGATGAAAGTTTGAAGTATCTTATCCTAAGATAGCCCAGCATCACCATGCCTGCTAATCAGTTAGAATTTTCCAGCCTATATGACTTAAAATGACCATTATCTAAAACTGAATCCACATGTTATTAAACTAAATGAAATCAGCCACTTGACAATATAGATACAATATCAATTTATTTGCAGACTTTGGAAACTGACTTCGCTCTATTTGGTTCTGGGAGTTAAATTTCACCTTCCAAAAAAAGTTGGGCAGCCTTCAGAATGATTTATGAATAGGTCTCTGATGCATAAAATCTCATTTTCTTTAGTGCATTTGTCAAAAGATTTTCTGATGTGTGTCTTATGCAGGACTTGGTTAGTGCAATCCCCTTAGCCTCCCATTGCTGCAGGTGTATTTTTGCTGAAATTTTCTCTCGACAGGTCTTGGGATGATCACATTTGACTGATGTGTCGGTGCTTGTTCTTTAACTCCTGCACTATGAACTTTATATCATGTTTTACTTCCTTGCGTATTAATGCTCAGGTCTTCATGTGCAGATGAAGTGAAGCCATAAAACTCAGTGCTGTCAGCCAATTAAGATTCCCCTGACAAGCGACACTTTGTCTTTTGTGTGCTAACCCAGGAACGGTGAAGAGGCAGCATCTTGTTTGCCTTTCCAAAAATACGCCCCCAGAGTATAGAAATTACGTACACTTTTTGCTGGCTTAAGCATAATATGGATTTATTATATGGAGAAGATAAATGGGAGATTTTTTTTTCACATGCTGCAAAGGTTTTTAAATTATTTACTGTCCTCGTTATTATTAGGAAGCAGGGATTATCTTATCTGTCTCTCCAGTTTTTTATGGTGAAACTCTATTTTAAGATTCATAATTTTTAAACATTGCTTTCTTCTACACAGAATGTACATGCTGTATAGAGAAGAGTGATGTCTGATAGATGTCTGATTTTCTTCACAAAAGCAGATTTGAAAATTTGAGAATGTGTTTTTTAACAGGATGTGAAAATTGGGTTCTAAACAAAGTGCATACTACTTAGCAGAATATTTGAAAAGAAATGGCTGCTGAATATGTGTAGTGTGAACATTTTAAGTAAAAATTCAAATCCTCACCTTTGGGTCATGATGATTAATTTTTATTCCAAATGTAACTCTTCTTATAGGCAAGAGTTGTTGTGAACTGTTGGCAAAATTAATAAAGCTGTCAGGATTTCTTTGGAATATTGCATGTCTCCCTGATGTCATTTAATTGTGAAGTGTACATATGCATATGGCACATCAAGAAGACTAAATATATTAGTCTTTAGAGATTCAGCACCTGTTTATGTACTCATTTATCAATTTTTATTAAATTGGAAGAGAGCATTTTGATACAAAAATAAATAAAATTTATGTAGTTTTTCAGGAGAATGACTTGCATTGTTTATACTCCCTGTCTAGGGAGAAATACACACACACACACATATGTATACATATGAAGTATGTGGTTTTGAATAATATAAAATGTCCTGTATATAAGATTATGTTCAGAGCTTGGGAGAATTTATACAAAATACTCTTGGTAAACAAATTATTTTTAAGAAAAAATTTAGAAAACTCAGGAGCAGAAGGAAACATAATGCAACTTAGTTTTCCTCACTTTACAATTTGCAGCTTAAAATTGGCTATCCAAATGAGGCTTCTCTCAGAAAGATTCTGGGATAAGGTAGAAGGGGACATGTAGATTGAGTGAGAAGCTTCTGATTGTATCAGCATCAAGCTCAATTCTTCAAAACAATGGTGCTACACAAATGAATCTCACTGAGACAGAGGTTTGCCTGTCCTTTATGGGGTGAACTTGGGCCCAAGGCCCACCTGGATGCTCCTGCCCTAGCTGAGTTCTCTGTCTGTGGACCAATAGATATTGGCGAATACAGGAATAACTCTGTTTTATGAGTGTAAGTACTCTTTTTTCTTTGAAACAGTCAAGAAAGAGGATTAACTTTTACAAAGAGTAACAAGAAATTTGTAAGTGGTTATCATGAAATATTATTAAAACCCAAATAGTGAATTTTTTATTTACTTTTTTGTTTTGTATTTTTCTTTCCTCTGAGTATCAGTCTGAGGTAGAAGATTAATACATTTTATTTACTGACTAATTAGTATATTTTCCGTGTTGTTTCGAATATTATAAAATTAACTTCAAGCGAAAAATAGGCATTGTTGTCCTATTTTATAGATGAAAGAATGTGCTTTATAGATATTAATAATTTAAAGCAAGTTATATATGAGGCAGTACTCTCCCTAGCAATAGTAGGGCTTGTGGCAAAATTATGAATTGATATCATATTGTACCCTATTATTACATACATAAAAGCTATAAATAACATCAGCTGTTAAAGATATTGTGCTCTCTACTCTTGTATTAACAAATATACTTTCATAATGATGTGAAAGTCTGGGTTCATATCAGAACGTGTAATACACACCATGCTTTTCCCTTCCAACACCCAAATTTGTCTGGCGCATCAAAAGGAGCAGAGCTCACATTTCCAAATTCTGCCCATCAGCTGACCCTTGGTCATGTGTTGGTATTGAGGTTCTCCACACTAGTCTTGTGGTCCGAGCCATCTTCCCAGAAGAATATGAACCTAGAATAGACCTGCTCAGGCCCAGGAAGTGGGCTTAGCATCATTTTGTTATGGAATTCTGAGGTCTGGATACCTGAAAAAATCATGGTCCAAACTGGGATAGCAGGAGAGGACCATGTGCTCCAAGTGAGCTCATCACCTGCCAAGCCCCACAGAGGTATCATTTACAGTAAGAAACTCAAGAAAAACAGGACAGACTGACTCTAAAAGCAAATGCAAGCAGAACAAAAGGGAGCACCAAATATAAAAAGATAAGGCAGTTTGCACAATTGTTAAATGTCTATAGGATATTTATCCCTTCAGATAACAGCCTTATTCTACAGCATACACTGAGGGGAAAAAAAAGAAAAGAAAAAAAATTTCAAAGTCTCTATTATTAAAATAGGGCAAAATATCCAATCAAATTGAAAGAAAATAGGGCAAACGCCTGAGTCGATTGGAAAACCGAAGGCGTTGTTTGGTCAGATAGATAGCTTTCTTACTCAAACCATGTCTACAGATTTTAATGAGGACAAAGCAGCAGCTGAAGTAGAGGAAGAACAACAGTCCTTACATTAAAACACAAATATAAATAAGAAGTCTCCATTTTTTTTTTTTTAAATCATATGTTAGGTCACTCATTAGGGAGCATGATAATGATAGTGCATCATCATGAATCACTGGTCATAGCCACACCCTCTTTTGCAAGGCTGTGGTCAGGATGAAATGAGAAAGGTAAAACTCCTAGGTCAGGGACTGGCAGAAGTGAGGGTGTAAGACAGTCAAATCTTATTCTTTGTATTGTCGGAGACAGTCCAGGGTCATATCTGCTCAACAAGCAGGATATTTGGGTTTGAAGGAGGGAATGTCTGCTGAAAGTGTGATTTGGCAATTTTTAAGTTTGTAAATTTTAAATTTGTAAAACGGCTTTGTGTCTTTTCAAACCAAGTCATAACATCTCCATTTCAAAATTTTCTATCAAAAAAACTATTCCCAATAGTCATACTCAAAAAAATATGTAAGTGGCCATATTAAAATGTCTGAATCAAAATGTTAGACCTACTTAAATTATCCCACAATTAAAATAAGTATCATATCACTCCAAGTAACACCAGCTTTTGGTTCCACAGTTATGGTCATCAATCCCAAGAAACAAAGCTTCCTGATTTCTGAATAATGGTAAGGAATGTGTTGTTTTCATATAGACCTGTTGATTCTCTCAGCCCTTGGACCTGCTGGACAGGGACTGGATAGAGCCCCTGACTGAGCAACCCCCTATTGCACCACATGAATGTAATCATTCAGTGCTATTATTTGACAAAATTTGGAAAATACTACCAGACAAGTGTAGGAAAAAGAAAAATAAAATTAGGCTGCATAAATAAAAAAAAAATGACTGGAGGATGTAGATTCTATATGAATATACTTGAGAGGAGCTCTACATTTAAAATTAAAGAGGAAAGAAGATAGTTTAATGCAAGAGAATAGAGAGACATAATTAGGAGAGCACAATCAGGTATGGGAAAAACAGCAGGGTGGCTGACTTTCTGAAAGGGCATATTCAGGCCAGGAGAAAGTGAGGTCAGCTCTGTGGTCCAAAAGATCTGGGGATGGTGGAGGGTAGATGACAAGAGTAAAAGGAAGTCTCAGGGAGCAAAGATGTGACATGATGAAAGTGGAGTTTGGAAAAATGCATCATTTATCTGCAGGCACAACAGGATGATGGGAAAAGGAGATGAAATTCAACAAATCTGATAAAGTTCTATGAATCTGTAATTTTTCAGTTTTTCATCTGAAAGTTTCACCTCAGAAAGATACAAGTTTGGTTTTCTCTTATTTTGCAAATTAACAATGTATTTTAAAAATAACAGTTTTCTGCTTCAAAAACTTGTCTTAGTTTTGTTTTTAGGTTTTAATTGTATGTGCCTGTGATATAAACTCCACATTTGGAACTTTGATATAAATAGCTATCATCAAAAATTAAGCAGAGGAACTTATTACTAAAATAAATATTTTTAGTTTTTCAATCCCTAATCTAGACTTTCAATTTTCACTTATTTTCTTTAGTTTGGATAAGATGCAATGCTTTGAATTATGAAGCAAAAACTTTCTCTAGCAATAAACTTTACTTGTAGATATGTTATGAAAATGAATTGAAATTATGTTGAATAGACATTATCTGTGGCATATATACACCAGACATTTTTACACAGAATGTGCTTACAGAAAGATAATCAAAAGCCTGAAAACTTTCCGAGCCATTTAATCTGACTCCACATCACCATTTCAGAAGATAACAGAAAGAGACAGAATGTTAAATCATGAAATTTTAGAGTGAAATGTTGTAACTTCAGCTTTATCAATGAATAGCAGAGAAAGAAGAGATAGATGAATTAAATAAATTTTAATACAGCTTCTTTGCCATTCATTAGCTGTGTGGTGATGATTAAATTGCTTATGTTCTCTATTTCCTCATTTGTAAATTTAGATAATAATATATTCTTTATAAGACTGTTGAAATGATTAAAGGGCATAAAATATGTAAAATGTCCGTCATTAAGGAAGTGTTCAATAAATCATACTCATGTCTTATTATTTTATTAACATTATTTTTATAAAAACAAATTTGGAGCATGACAGTAAAGATTCTTATTAGGTTTTGTTTAGAGAAGTAAATGATTCAAAGCATGAATCTACTAAAGACTATTTGTAAGCATAGGACTAGCAGATGCATGACCCTGTAGATCATTTTCTCATGAATCTTTGTTCTTGACTTGTTTCTCCAAAGGATGTGCTAAAACATAGCGTGGCAATAGCTTTACTTCTTATACTTCTAGCTGTTCGGCCTTAAGAAAGTCATTTCAAATTTCTAGCTAAGTGATCTATGAATATTAAATATCATGTAGTGTTCAATGTACCCAGTATAATGCCTCACATAGTAAGTGTTCTGTAAGAAGTGATTACCTATTCTCAACACCTCATCTCTAACATCGGAATGCTACCAGACATTCTGACTTTCCAGGGTTATTTGGGGTTCAGAAGATATAATGGGTGATATAGCAATACATAGTGGATGATGATATATATGTGAATTAAAATTAAAAACAGATATCAGAGATTGGTGTCTTGAGATGGAACGGAGGATAAACAAGATACCCTGATAGCTTGAAGAGAAAGGTAGACTTCCAGATTCTACCATATTGAATACACGCTCTGCTTCCTTAGTTAATCTGTCAATGTTCAGGCCTGGGACTTAAAGAGCTTTTCTCAGACCTGACTATTAAAAATGGCAATCAAGACAAACCAAATTTCTGGTTCCTATTTAGTATATACAACTCGATGAGTTTTTAAATAAATATACATTTGTAAAACTGTCACCATAATCTATGCCATAAACATATCCATCACTTCCAAAAGTTTACTCCCAATTTCTTTATTATTATTTGGGGGATAAGAACACTTAATATAAAATCTATTTTCTTAACAAATTTTAAGTATATAATATACAGTGCTATTAACTAAAGATATTGTGCTGTATAGTAGATCTCTAGGATTTATTCACGTTGCAGAGTTGAATCTTTGTCTGGCAATCACCATTTTTTTCTCTTCTTTGAAAAGTTATACTATTTTAGATGCCTCACATAAATGGCATCATATTGTATTTGTTGTTTTGCATCTGGCTTATTTCACATAACATAATTTCCTCCAGGTTCATCCATGTTGTCACAAATGACAAAATTCTCTACTTTTTAAGGCTTGATAATATCACCTTGTAGGTATTTAACACAGTTTCTTTATACATTTTTCTGTCTGTGAAATTTAGGTTGCTTCTGCATCTTGGTTATTGTAAGTAATGCTAAAATAAACAAGAGAGTGCAAATATCCTTTTGAGATCCTGATTTCAATTTTTTGGATATGTACTTAGACTTAGAAATTGAATTACTAGATTAAATGGTAATTCTATTTTTAAGTTTTTGAGAAACCCCATATTATTTTACCTAGCGACTACACCAATTTATATTTACACCAACAGTGTAAAGAAAATTCCAATTTCTTCACGTTCTCATCAATATTATTCTATTTTGTATTTTTGATAATATTCATCCTAACTGGTGTGAAGTAAAGTCTCATTGTAGTTTTGATTTGTATTTTTCCAATGATAGTGATGCTAAGAACCTTTTCATATACCTGTTGGACTTTTTAATATTTTTTTTTATAACTGTTTATTTGGTTCTTTTGCCCATTTTTAATAAGTTTGTTTGTTTTTTCCTATTGAGTTGTAGAATTTCCCTGAATAGTTTACAAACATTTTCTCCCATTCTATAGATTGTCTTTTCACTTTGTTCACTGTATCTTTTGTTGTGCAGAAGCTTTTTAATTCGATGTAGTCCAACTTCTCTTTCTCTTTCTATTGTTGCCTGTGCTTTTGATGTCGTACCTAAGAAATTATTGCGAAGACCAATGTCAAGGAGCTTTGACCTCATGTCTTCTTTTAGGAGTTTTATGGTTATAGTTCTTACATTTAAATATTTAATCTGGTACCAGGCAAGATTTTGGAGTAGGCCAATGCTGTATTTACCTCCTCCTATGACTACATTGAAATTATGACTAATTTAAAATTTTTTAATCAACTTGAAAAAAACATCTGAAGATTAGCTGAACAGAAGTCTTATAACTAAGGATATAAAGAAGCTGCCACGTGGAGACTGGTAGGAAGTGTGGAGAGGCAAAAGGTTGGCCCCACACCTGCATGTGGTTACTGAGAATCAAGAAGGATATCTCAGCTACAGGGGTCCCCCATAAAGAGTGAAGGGTCCTAGCCACACACCAGGCTCCCCTGTCTTGAGCATCATGGCTGAGAAGAGGAGCCCCTACAACATCTGGCTGTGAAAAAAAAGTCCATCTAGGTGAGATAGAGGGCTGCTGGAAATCCAGGCATCTTTTTAAAGGGCCTATGTGCAGACTTGCTTGCAGGCATTCACTCTGGGCTCTGGTGGAGAAACAGAAGCCCTGGAGAAACCAGAGACATACAAGGAGAGACTGACTTGTGTGGCTTAAGAGCAAGGGCTGGAGGAATAGCCCACACTGTCCCTCTGTTGAGTCTCTTCCCAGATAGCCTGCATGCAAGCACCATCTTTCCTGTGTTGAGCCCTGCCCCCACACAGAAAAGTCTGAATCTGCATTGACCCGGTGAGCTCTACTCACTCCACCCTAGGGACTCTCTGGGACCCCACCCTACCTAACTGGAGCACTGCCTGAGGATCTTTTGGTGGCAGGCAACCAGCATTGGCCACTGACTGCAGTCTCCCTTGGACAACTCATAAAGATATGTAGGGCTCAGATGGACAGCAGCTGGCCTCAGCATGCCCCGTGACTTTTGTTGAGTGGCGTGAGGATTCACGCTTACACTAAATCTGAATCTACATTAATCTAGTGAACACCAGTTGCCCCAACCTAGTGATTCCCTGGGACAACACTTCATCTAACTTGAATACCACCCACTACTCTTTCAGCATCTGAGCCTCGTGGGAAGCCAGTAGGAAGTGGCAGACCTCAAGGTGCCATGGGAGTTTTGCTGAGCTGCCTAAGGACTGCTACTGCTGGCAGCCAGCGTTGGGTCACAGCATGGCTTTTCCCACATGGCTACAGGTCCAGCACAGACAATGACTAATGGCAGATTACTTTGCAGCTTCTACCAGGTAGTCCCACACTAGTCACAGGCAGTGGCTGACCTTGTGCTACATGGGAACCCATCCCAAGAAACCCTAGAACAAACACACCCAATGACCACATTCAGACCACAACAGACCACCACTCAGTTATCCCCAAGAGAGACCATCAAAGGATGGTCTCAGCAGCTACCAGAGCCAACTGAGGCGAATCACGCTCTATGGGTTTGGCCCACACACAGGAGCTTGTACACTATGGTCATGCCCAAACCTCACAGCAGGTCAGCCAAAGGGTGAATCCCACCATTGCCATGCCAAAAACAATTAAGGTTCAACTACAACAGGAGAGCACACAGAACTCACACAAGAGACAGTTCTGAAACATTGCTCATATGATCAGAAAGACTGTGCCAGTGAGACCCACGAGACACCTATTATATAAGTCCACCCTACCAAGGCTTGGAAATTTAGCAAATCCACCTAATACATAGAAGCAAACACAGAGAGTCAGCCAAAATAAGGAGACAAAGAAACATGTCCCAAATTAAAGAATGGGAGAAAACTCCAGAAAAAGAACTAAACAAAATGAAGGCATGCAATCTACCAGATACAGTTTAAAACACGGGTATAAGGATGCCCAACGAACTTAGTGAAAATGTCAACAAAGAGATTGTAAACCTAAATAAAGACATAGAAACCATACAGAAGAACCAGTCAAAAATTAATAATACAATAACTGAAATGAAGAATACACTAAAATAAATCAACAGCAAATACACTAAAAGAAATCGACAATTGAAGCAGAGCAATGAACCAGTGATTAGGGAGACAAGGTAGCAGAAAACACCTTTTGGGAACATATTTGAAAGAATAATGACAAAAACTTTCTTAATCTGGCAAAGGAAGCAGACATACAAGTCTGAGAATCATAGAGCGTCCAAAACAAGATGAACCTAAAGAGACCCACATCAAGACACATTAAAATTAAAAAGACACAGAGAAAATCTTAAAAGCAGCAAAAGAAAAGCAGTTAGTCACCTACAAGGAAGCTCCCATAAAACTGTCAGAAAATTTCTCAATAAACACTTCAAAGGCCAGAGATTGGCATGAGACATTTAAAGTGATGAAAAGCTAGGACATACAACCAAAACTATTCTTCCAAGCAAAGCTATCATTTGAAACTGAAGGAGAGATAAAGAACTTTCAGACATGAAAAGGCTAAAAAAATTCATCACCACCAAACAGTATTATAAGAAATGTTAAAGGAACTTCTTTAAGAAGAAGAGGGGAAGAAAAAACATAAATGTAAATAATAAAATGGCAATAACTGTGTACCTATCATTAATCATTTTAAATGTAAATGAATTAAATCCTCTAATCAAAAGACTTAGGGTAGATGAATAGATAAGAAAGTAAGACGTATACTTATACTGTCTATAAGAGTCCCATTTCAGATCAAAAGTCACACACAGACTGAAAGTAAAGAGATGGAAAAAGATATTTCATGCAAATAGAAACAATAGCAAAAAAAAAAAAAAAGCTGGGGCAGCAATACTTATATACACTTTACACTTTAGAACAAAGGCTGTAATAAAAGATAAAGAGAACATTACATAACCATAAAGGGATAAATCCAACATGAGGTTATACCCTAGTAAACATTTATGCAACCAACATGGGAGCACCTAAACATATAAAGCAAATATTTCCCAACATAAAAGGAAAGATGGACCATAATTCAATCATAGTAGAGAACTTTAACTCTCACTGACACCAACGGACAGATTTTCCTGACAGAAAAATGAACAAGGAAACAGTTGCCTTAAATGACACAGGGATTTAATTAATATTTTTAGAACATTTCACCACAAAGCAGCAAAATATATATTATTTTCAAGGGCATATGGAACATTTTTCCAAATAAACCACATGTTTGGCCAGAAAACAAGCCTCAGTAAATTCAAGAAGATTAAAATCATATCAAGCATCTTCTCTGACCACAATGGTATGAAACTAGAAATCAATTACAAGAAGAAAACTAAAAAACACAAAATACATGGAGCATAAATAACTTCTTACTAAACAATGAATGAGTTAACAATGAGATCAAGAAAGGAATTAAAAGATACCTTGAGACAAATGAAAATGGAAACACGATGACCCAAAATTTATGAAACACAGTGAAAGCTGTCTTAAGAGGGAAATTCATAGCAGTGCAGGCCTACGTCAAGAAAAAAAAATCTTGGATAGTATAACCTTACACTTAAAGGAACTAGAAAAAGAACAACAAAGCTCAAAGTAAGTAGAAGAAAGAAAATATTAAAGAGCAGAGAAAAATAAACAAAATAAAGTCTAAAAAACAATACAAAAGATCAATGAACTCAAGAACAGTTCCTTTGAAAAGATAAAAAAAAATTGATAAACCTTTAACCAGACTCATCAAGAAAAAAGAGAGAGGACCCAAATAAATAAAATTAGAAATAATTTGTGTTTCTCCAAAGAAACACAAAGGATTATAAGAAAATACTATGAGTAATTATATGCCAACAAATTGAACAATCTGAAAGAAATAGATGCATTCTTAGAAATCTATAATCTCCCAAGACTGAGACAAGAAGAAACAAAAAATCTGAACCAACCAATTACTACCAATTACAACAAAACTAAATCGGTAAACAAAAAAAAATCTCAGCAAACAAAAGTCCTGGACCAAATGGCTTCACAGGTAAATTTTGCCAAACATTCAAATAAGTGACACCGTTTCTTCTCAAACTGTACCAAAAAATTCAAGGAAGGCACCCTTGTGTTCACTGCAGTGCTATTTACAATAGCCAAAACATTGAAACAACATAAGTACCCATCAACGACAATTGAATAAAGAAGTGGTACATATATATGATGGAATATTACTTGGTCAGAGAAAAAAGAATTAAATCTTTTCATTTGCAACAATAGAGAAGGACTTAGAGATTATGCTAAGTGAAATAAGTCAGACAGAGAAAGACAAATATCATATGATTTCACTTGCACGCAGAATCTAAACAGGGTGAGCAAACTAAACAGAAATAGACTCTTAGATATGAGGAATAAACTGATGGTTGTCAGATGGGAGGAATTCGGAGTACTGGGGAAAAATGGTGAATGAATTAAGAAGTATAATTTGGTAGTTATAAAATAATTACAGTGATGGAAAATACAGCACAGAAATATAGTCAATAATATTGCAATAACTATTGCAATAACCAAGTGGGTGCTAGACTAAGCAGGGGGATCGTTTTGTAAATTATAGAAATGTCTAACCACTAAGCATACACATGGAACTAATATAAAATACTATTGAATACCAACTATAATTGAAGACAAAATAAAATTAATTTAAAAATAAATAAAAATTTAGGATATACTCAGGGATTGTATACTAAAAAACTAAACAAATTAATTAATTAATTATTATTTTTTGAGTCAAAGTGATTGATAGATTTAATGCAATCTCCATCAAAATTTCAATGCCATTTTTTACAGAAATAATAAAAAAAAAAATCCTTATATTCATGTGGAACCACAGAAAACCCTGACTAGACAAAACAGTTTTGAGCAAGAAAAACAAAGCTGGAGTCAAAACACTTCCTGATTTTAAAATATATTACAAAGTTTCAGTAATCAAAATAGTATGGTAATGGCATAAAAAACAGACATCTTGACCAATGGAATGGAATAGGTAGCCCAGAAATAAACCCATGCACATATGGTCAACTGATTTTCAACAAAGTTGCCAAGAATTTACAATGGAGAAAAGATAGCCTTTTCAACAAATGGTGTTGGGAAAACTTAATATTTATATGCAAAAAAAAAAAAAAAAAAAAAAAAAAAAAAAACAACAACAAAAGTATAACTTTTAAAAAAAAAAGAAAGAAAGAAAATAAATTAAACTCTTATGCCATATCCCAAGAAGTATATCTTAATTTAGTCTAGAAATATGTCTGTTGCTCACTAGCCATGTGGAAGCCAGGCAGATACTTACACTACATTGTGCTACCTATCTAGCTGTGTCTCCTCTTTTAACACATTCTGCACAGAGCATCTAAGTTATTTACTACGTTTCAATTTTGTGATGCTTGTGCAGGCTTGGAAGGTAACAAAAGTAAAAGAAAAAAAAATTATCCTTCATAGTTTCTCCCTGCATATTTCTCCAATATTGAGTTTTAAATATCATTGTCAGAATATGCCTTCTACTCCCATTATCTTACATGCTTGGTCCAATAAAAGTGAAAAGCCTGCTTATGAACCCCCATCCCAGCATGCACACCCTTTGAACTGAGATCCCACTTTCAAATAAAACATACAAGGTCTCTAGCATGGGCTCAGATCCTGCCTCAATATCTTCATGGCTCTGCTATCTTCTAGCTGTTGATGCCTTTTATAGACATATTTTTGTTTATTTCAATTTCTATCCCGTTGTTTTATTAAAATCTCTGGTCACTTTGTAATTCATAATCCCTGCTCCTAAGGCTGCCTTGATTCTTGACTCACTATTCCCTTATCCTCTGAGAGAAGTACCTGTTTACTGTGATTTTCCCAACATGGCATCGGACAACTAGCTTGACCTATGGAACTCTTCTTTAGCTTTACTCATTAGAGCTAGTGTTCTTGACAATTGTTGCTTATTCTCTGAGCTTCAAACCTTCACACCATGAATGATCTGACTGTCATTAGAATCCTTTCCCAGTGGTCTACTGTAGATTCCAGCCTTGCGCTTTGTGTCAGGCTTTGTCTTCGTTGGAATCAGCATGTGACTCTTAGTTGCCTTGGTAAGCTTTGCTACCAGTGGGACTGTCTAGTGTCTGGCAGTGGAAAGGATTTTTTTTTTTTAAATTCCCTAACTGAAAGTGCTATGAGCTTTCCCAGAAATAAACCTCATGTCCTTATTCAGCAAACTTCACATTAAAACATTCTTCACTCCTGGGAAATATTTTAAGAGCAACAAAAGCCAAAGGTATATAGAACAACTTCTTAAACAAGAGTTTCCCCATAAATTTAGACCTACCTTGTGTGATAGAATGAAGTTATGAAGTTAACAAGTACAGGGAACTAGGACGTAAAAAAGAAGAAAAACTAATATCACGTGCCTTAAGGCAAGTTAGGCATGTTTCTGATATGAAATGAATTAAAAACAAAAGACCTTAGCAGGCAAGTTGTATTTCTGATTTTAACTTAAATGAGGGTTTGACTGAACCAATTACAATTTTAATCAAGAAAAACAGCTCTCTCCTTTCCATGCTGCCTCAAAGACACACTCTGGATCTGTTTTCTTTAAAAGAGGAATAAAGGGATGGGGGGCAGCAGGAAGAAAGCTTCTCCCTCTGTTACCAAAAGAACATTAATTTAAGAACATTTAGAGAGAAACAGAGAGAAACATGGTGGAGTGAGAGACTTCTCCAGATCTCTCCCTTTGAAACGACAATAAGCTGAACATCTAAAACTCAGCAAAATCACCCAAACTGCACACCAGCACATCTGAGCATGGGATCTGTGCACAAGAGCTACCAAAGGTCAGAACATCGGGTGTCAGGCAGTGAACTGGGTGAAACAAAGAAGCTGTCTCTCGCAGCAGGAGCTCCCTGTAGGAGGAGGGAGAGGAAAGAAGGTGTGGCAATATCCCTGAACAGCCTTACCTGGGAGAGCTGTGAGCTCCACACAGCCGGCGATGGGGCACAGTTATCAGGGCAGAAAGTAGAGAAGCAGGGATGGCAGAGAAACAACAGTTGATTGTTACCAGCCACAGTTGCCAAACTGAGGCTGAGCCACAGCCCCCACACCCCAACCCAGAGGGCCCCTCCCGCATGTCCTCCAAGAGCAAACACCGTGGAGCCACAGTGGAATCTGAGCAAACGCTACCAAAACTGTTGCTAACACTGACAGGGACTAAGACTGAGGGTAGCAAGTGTCATTAAACAACTACAAGGGGTAAAAAAAAAAAGGCATTATTAAGGCTTTAAATAAAGCAGGGATCCAAGAGGCTTAAACATCACCTACTGGAAACCAAAAGAAAAGTGCCTTCTTTTCAACTGACTAAAGAGACATCTTTATATAATAAAGCTTTCTGGAAGAAAAGCAGAATGCACTTCAATTAGCTTAGGTGGAGAAATAGTCCATTAAACACCATGAATAACCATGGTGACAAGTCAGCCCAGAAAGAAATAGAAAAATCTCCAGAAAATAAACTTACAGACATAGAAATATGCAACTTAAATGACAGAGAATTCAGGATGGTACTTCTGAGAAAACTCAGTGAGTTCCAAACTGAGTCATATCAACGATTTCAGGAATTGAAGAAAAGATTAGATGAGCAAAATGAATTCTTTAGCAAGGAGATTGAAACCTTCAAAAAGAACAGATCTTCTAGAGATAAAAACAAACAAACAAACAAACAAACAAACAAAAAAACAAAACAAAATACACACACTGCAGGTGAAATGTTGAAAAATGAAATTGCAAGCTTGGGAAATAGAGTTGACCAAATGGAAGAAATGATCAGTGATAGCAAAGATAGAAATCTAGAAATAAATCAGAAGAAAGAAGAGAGAAAGCAAAGTATGAAAAATAATGGAAGAGAAATACAAAAGCTAACAGACACCATTGTGAGAGGAAACATAAGAATAATGGGCATTATCTAAAGCAAGGAAAAAGAGTAGGGACTAGAAAACATTTTCAGACAAATAGTTGATGAGAATTTTCTAATCTAAGGAATGAGCTGGACCTTGGAATTTGAGAAGTCAACAGAACATCCAATAATCTCAGGGAGAAGAAGACAGTAACTTGTAAAAGCAAGCAAACAAACGAACAAAAACATTAGATTATCATAGGACTTCTCAGCAAAAACCTTACAAGCCAGAAGGCATGGTCATGGACTATAGACTAGTGGTTACCAGAGGGTAGGAGGAGGAGAGAGTGGGGAGGTAGACAGGTAAAGGGGATCAAAGATGTGGTGACAGAAAGAAATCTACTATGAGAAGTGAACACACAGTGTGAATATATATATGTCTTATTATTAAAGTGCACAGCTGAAACTTACTGGATTTCATTAACCATTGTCTCCATAAAAAAGTAAATCAGTAAATAAATTTTAAAAAAATGGATCAACATATCTCCCAGTTGTCTTTTATGAAAATATGCCCCCCAATTTATTTAAATTATATATTTTTCTAGTAAATATCAAAGTATACTTCATCAGCGTCTGTACACTTTCAGATGATGAGCCCAGAGAGGACATCTAGGGCCAAACTTTCAACATTCCAAATTTAGTCTTGGCGAAAACTCCTTTTTCTTTGGGGTAATTTTGTGATTTTAACAAAGCCCTAAGTT
>NW_006442484.1:2657299-2674947 GCF_000325575.1 Pteropus alecto
CAAAATTCATAGAGGAAGGGCTTTAGTACTTTTCTTCTCTGGAGGGCCAGAAATAATCTTAATTTGAGGATTCTTTTGGGGTCTTACACATTTAAAGACTAACATAGACAAATGAATATACACCCAGGGGAAAAAGACTAAGACAGTAAGCACATTAAAACCAAGTCACATGGAAAGGGTGAAAAATATTACAGATGTCCAGTCTAAAGGCTATTTTGGCAGGATTGGGAAAAGATGACATGTGGCTTCCGTGACAGTAACAAGAAGTCACAAAGAAAGGGACACTTGGGAAACATCAGCCAGCTGACCACCTCCTATAATACATAGTGCAATAGGGTGAGTGAGTTATATTTAATGGCCTTGAAGGGCCCCTCCAGCCTTGAGATTCTATCATAAAATATTTCTCTACCACAGCCACATGTAAAATATAAGTGTTGCTTTTCGAAACACAAGCAAGAGCAAACTGCTTTTAACCATGTCAGAAAAGGGAATGCCTGCTGGTGAGGAATATATATTTTGACCTAGGGCTTGTTTTTCCATAAATAATCAACAATACACAATTTCATGCAGGACAGGGCTGGCCTCAGCACATTTTCCTGTCCTCATCTCATTAGATGAAGGGTGGAAAACCAGGCCCTCTTTGGCCTTGGGCAAAGCAGTTTTATTGATCACACTTGTCATGAGTAACCTGTAGCCAAAGAAGAGAAACCATAGAAATCCTATTAACTATAGGAAGTGGCTTTGCATTTGTCATAGTTCCAAAATGAGTGCAATATACAGGAGCTATACAGAAACCTAAACAGTCTATATTCCTATTTCTCTCTCCAGGAAACCCCAATATATCTTTTTATATAAGTGATTGGGTAAAATCGAACCTAATTAACTTTCAGCTCCCAAAAGTTTACTATATGCTACTGTGTTACATTAAAATAAATATTGAGCCAATAATCACTTTTTTTCATTATTATTAGTAACAGTATGATTATCAACAATTACCTTAGCACATCAGTTAGGAATAGGTTTATCTGCTAGCAAGAATAGTTTTAATTAAGGTGTGTGCATGTGCATGTGTGTGTGTGCGCGTGTGTGTGTGTGCGTGTGTGTGTGTGATTATTTATTTGTCCTTCGCAATCTGAAATCCCAGGGCAGGCAATTCTGGGTTCATAGAGCAAATGTCAAGAAACTAGTCAGGGCCGAGTAGGATTAAAATCCAGGTTTGTCTGAGGTCGGGGCCCATGCATATGTAATCATAACCATACTGACATCTAGAAGAGGCCAGCCTCAAGATTAGGTCAGCCTATAACTGACCATGTTACCTTCCTGCCAAGTGTTCCCATGTCCCCAGCAGATGGGGCAGCCGTGTTCTTACTGTGTTAAGCTGTCAGTGCCAGTTCGTCCTCTAATGGGAATTGCAGCATCTTTACTAGATGTAATTAACGCTAAGCAAGGTGAAGGACGTTTCAGGACTCAGATGGCATATTTCACAAATACAGATGAAGTCAGTCCTTAAGTTAGATGGGATAAAAAGATCATCAGACTTGCTCGAAATAACCAAGATCATCAAGCTTAATGGACCTAATGCTATATTCAAGGAGAAACATTGAAAATAACAAGGTTATAATAAGGTATAAGCAGATTCTATGCATTTAATTAACTCCCACCAAAGAAACACAAATTATTTTTACAAGAAAAATACTGAAAAAAAAGTGTGGCAATTTAATTTAAAAAAAAAAATAAGACATTTACTCCTACAGAAAAGTAATTCAAACACACTTGAGGAAACATTTATCTTTCCTAATTATTCATTATGGTCAACTTTATATGGAAATAACCAAATTTTAATACCCCAAGTGGTCAATTGTGTGTCCACAATCAAAACAAAGCCCTAGGCATTGTTTTCTGCAAATTAGAAAAAAAAATAATAACAAACAGTCTTCAAGCGAATGATACAGTACTTTTCCTCAGTGATCAAAAGTTTAAGATGATGAAGAATGGTTTCAGGAGACTCAGTCATGTCATTCCAAAATGTGATTCCTGACTAAACAATTTCCTTTGACAAATAGCTCAGACTGCATTAGAGATATGTGCTCTTATTGAATTAGAGTTGGTTTTCATCTCTTGATTTTACCAATGTTTTGAATGAATATTTCTTACCTACTTTCAATCTTTATTCTTTTCCCACATTTCCCCTTTTTTCTATGTCCTAATTCCTGTCTGTGGTAGCATATACCTCCTTAAATAATGTTTCTACCATAATTTACCATGGCTCTTGTTTATGCCTCAGGTCATATGTGTAAGGTTTGTTTCTATGAATTTCCTCATTTTTATCTTCCATATTTACTGAACACTTGCTAGCATCAGTAGTTTGGCATCATTCTCTCTGTAGAACCAAAAAAGGCAAGTTTTAGAATGCCATTGTTTGCTGCCCCAAAACCCAGATAGAGCTAAACCTAGATTGACTATATCCCAGTGTTCCCAGTCCTGATTTATGGCTATTGTGTGAGCATAACTATTTATGGTGAGATTTTTTTTTTTTTATCCTCAAGAGTTCTAGTTTAGAGGTAAATTACATGCTTGTCCTAGTTGGAACCATAGAAAATATGGTGTCTTAAGTTGATGACCATATCAGCATATCTTGTTCTGTATAGTCTAGGGTAGGTAAAAAAAATCATGTGATTTAACAAGGTAATGCTGTTTTTGCATGTGAAATTGAGCTCCAATGCACACCGGAAAACAGAATCACCCCATAGAATTCTCTGTGCAGCATTAGTTTGTATAGTTAAAGTAAAGATAGCTAATATTTAATGACTATATACTACATTCTAGGCTGTGCTAAATGCCCTTGATCACCATCTAATCCTCAGAAACTTTTTTTGGGGTAAGCATGTTATTTCCATTTTCTTACTGAGGATACTGAGTTTGTGATAAATGAGGTGAGAAGACCAAGAGACTCAACTGTAAACTCATTGAAACTGAACCTGGATTCATTACTAAAAGAATTCTACTCACAAATTACACAGAACCTGTTTTTGCTTGGCTATGAATATAGCAGGGACGATGACCTGAGACAGAGGATTGGAATAGGAGTCATACCATTATAGTCTGAGTTTGTGTGATTCCCCACTCTTTGGTGGAATCTGTTAGATTCAGGGACTCATCCTAATATTATCTCATTCTCCATCGACCACACTCTACCTTACCTCCACCTTTCATATAGATATATAGATATAGATGATATATAGATATATAGATAGATAGATATAAATATATAGATATGCATATACATATATACTTGTGTATATATGTATATATGTACATAAGTGTATATATTTAAATAAATTATGTATATCCCACCAAAATAATATGTATTTAACCTTTGACCCATGACTTTTAGCCTTCTAGCATTATCTTTCACTTACTACTTACATATCTTTTTGTTTGTATTTCCCATCCATGCCAGACAATTCCTACTGTGAGACTTTCAAGACTTGATTGTTATCCTTAACTTCCCTCTCTCTTTTTAAAGCTTATTTTGTTTTCCAGCTTTATTTATTCACATGTAACACTGTGTTAGTTTAAAATGTTGAATTGATACACTTATGTATTGCAAAATAATGACCACCTCCATCGAATCACATAATTACCATTTCTTTTTGCAGTGAGAACATTTAAGATCTACTTTTTAAACAACTTTCAACCCCCACTCTCTTTTAAAAGTTCCAGTTATCTTCTCTGGAATTACTGATTGCTACGAGTTCCCTATAACACCACTTGCACAAGGCTGCTTATTGTATAGAATGAACTTTTATTGAAACTTTGGCAACAGTGCAGAGTGATCATAGCATCAAAAGAGACAATAAAACATTGAAAATTGAGTTTTATACCCCCTCTAGACATCCTCTTTTCTCAAGCTCTGGAGATCTAACTAGCTTCTTCCTTCAAACATCCATTCTCTGTAAACATCACATCTTCAAATAAAGTCCATCATCTTATCCTGTCTTTTTACATGGCCCAAGGTCCTAGAAAAAAACAAAATAGACTTTGATTTTACCTACAGTTATTAAGCAATGCTAAAAACAACAAATAAAAAATTCCCTCTACCTCAAAACAACCACTTCACCCTTCTACTGTTACTTTTGTACTCTGATATTTAAATACTTTTGCTAGACCTTTCCATAACCAAGATATTCATTGGGCTGTTTTCCTAGACTGAAAAGCCCATTCTCTTTCTCTCCACCACTCTAGAATAACATGCTGAAATCAGATTTGAAACTAGGGATTTTCTTCTCATACTAGAAATAAAATATATTTAATCAATCATTAAAAATGTATTTATCAAGCACCTGTAATGCTCTAACAATGTGAGAAAGATTACAGGACTATAAAGCGTATACCGATCATCAAGGACCTTTCAAGTCAGTTGAAGAGAGCAAATTCTTGAAGAACAGATAAAAAAGAGAGAGGGTAAAAAGGCTAAGTGTTTCTCTCACACCTGTTCTCCTACCCAGTTAGGCAAAACTCATTTGAAGATTAAAAAGAAAGTGTCTATTGGAAGAAATATGCACTTTAAAGTTTAAGTGAATTAATTGAAATTAATTCAGTGCTTATTTATTTCCCATACCCCCATCCCTTGAGCACTTGGTGGCACCCAGAGATTTTGCAAAAGGAGTATTTTAAATTACTATTTTGTGAAATATGTTACTGAACACTGTCAAAGTAGAAAACGTAGACTGATGAAAAACACTTTACCATAAAAAAAAGTGTAAGATAAATAATTTCTTCTCAAAAAGATGTTATTTCTTGTTTTGTTTTTTTTAATTTTGTTTTTATTTTTTATTATTATTTTTTTAATACATGGAGATATTTAAAAGCCTACCATTTCTATAAAGCTAGTGTCATCCTTAAGGTCAACCCCAAGGAAAAGGCTGCTAATTGAGGTAAGTTGGCAAATGTGGATTCTCCTGAGACCAATTAGAAAAGAATATGAAAAATGAGCTTTTCCTTTCTTCAGTGGCTGTTTCACAAATTTACTGCAGGGTTATTGCTGGCCAAGTATGGAAGCCAGATGAGACCTTTTAAGCAAGAAAGTACAAAGCATGTTTTACAACTGTACTTCTCCAAACTCCTGCCGAACAGCTGGCTCCTTCAGGAACTCAACTGAGCACCTCCCCAACACTGGAGTAGTCCCTCCCAGGAGCCGGGATGGCATTTGTCTGCAGGCAGTTTACACTTTCAATCTCATTCAGAAACTCTGTACTCATCCTTTCCTCTTTTCTGAGACTACATCAGTAGTTCACTACGTTGGAGATGTAAAGATTCAAGGCAATGTTGTTTTTAGGCATTCTAGACAGTGATGTTTTAAAGCTTAAATGAATCACTTAAGTGCAGATTCTAATCAGTACTCAATAAGGGTAAAACATATTATTGGTGGCAAATCGAAAGGCTTGGAAATCAGAAACACTTGAGCTTGAATCCCAGCTTTTCAGTAAACTAGCTGGGTAATTTGAGTCTAATGATTAGCTACTCTGAGCCTCAGCATACTTACTTCTAAAATGAGAATAATAGTAGATTCTGAGATTTAGAAGTGATGGCTATTAAGAGTCAGGTGCTCAGTAGGCTATGGCCATGTGGTTAAAATAAAAGTGATATAGCAACCTGGAGTGATTTTCCTTCATTCACCATTGGAATTGTCTGTGATGGATAATATATGCCATGCATACAAGGGAGCCTTCTCTGACAGGTTCAGATCTCTCCAGCATATATATTCACAGCATTAAGCACCTCTCTTCAATGTATCACAGTTGAAATATTCTATTTACTCCTGTGTATCATTAAAATGTGTCTCTGAGACCATAAATTCCTTCAGAATAAGCACCTTTTTTTTGTTGTTGTGTTTTGTTTCTTGCATTGTAGAAGCACCCCCAGGGCACAGAAAGATGCCCAGCCCGTGATTAGCGCATGAATATCGATCAAATTTTAAATTCTTGCAAAAATAATGTTTCCCAATTTCACAGGTGAGAAAGCTGAGGAACTGAAAGAACAATTTTCCTAAAGTAACATTGGTAATAAATGGAGGGCCAGAGATTCAGACCTAAAAGTGATTCTCTAGAGTCAATACAGTTTCTACTGAGATAGACAGTGTCTCATTACCATTGTCTTACTTACAGATGAATAAACAGAAGCTTAGAGATGGTAAGTATCTCTCCCAGGCAGAATCTTACAGAGCTAGGGCTCACATCCAGGCCTCCAAATTAAATGTCCAGAACCTCTTCCCTCTCACGTGTTTTCTGCTCACCATGAAAACCATTCTCAGGATGGTCCTAAACCTTAACTATCCTCTGTGCTGGCTGGCCAGGATTTGCTTGGCCTAGGCAGGTGCAATGACTTTTTTTTTTTTGGCCCCCAATGACCTGAAGGAATCAGTTCCACCACAGGCCTGGAATGGCATTGCTTGGGAGTTAAGCTTCAGCTGCCACCTGCTTGCTTGTTCTAATTTTTGCTGCTGGAGAGCATTTTCTCTGAATATTTCTGACAGGCAGCCAGGCCTTTTTATTATGTGGAAGTGTGCCTTGAATCTACTATAATAGAGTGGGGGAGGGTGATGCTGATGAGAGGTTAAGTAAAAAAGGTTGCAAGATTGACCAGCTCAGGAACAGAGGGGTGAGCCCTCTGCCCCCTGGGATCTTCTGGGGTACCCAGGACTGGAAATATCTTGGCAGATGTGCCTTTGGAGCCCAGGCGCAGGCTCTGTGAGTCATGGGCTCTTGTAAGCCAGCAGGCCTGAAGGCTTCATCCAAGCACATCAGATGTAACTTTTTCAGCCTGCCAAGTGGAATAAATTCAGGAGACAACAGGATACCTACTCTGTCTTGGCAATATTAATTTTTGCTAGGAAGCTTTGCATAGTTCACTGAGAATGAAAGAGGGCCTTTTTCTCTAAGCTAGCCAAGTATCTGTACTTAACCTCTGTTCAAGGCTAGGATGTGCCAGTATAGCTGAACCAGTGGAAATATCAAAATATTTCCTTGCCAATTAGTAAAATGCCCAAGCTGTCAAAATAGCCCCTAGAACTTTATAACTACCCTGTGTTCCCTCCAGGAACACCCAGTCTTATCTGATCTAGCATATGAAAACTACAGCCAGGGGCCTCCATGACCCATCTCGAAACTGGTTCCCACATGATGATGCCAGAACCCTGGTGGGCAAAGAGTTATTAAATATTTTAAATATGACTCTGCTTTTGAAATTGCTTTGACTTATCTGGTTTTTCTGTAAGGTTCTAAACCTCGTGAGAGCAAGAACTGCACTTAGCTTACTCTTTTAGCCCCAACTCATAACATAGAATTTTAATGTCCTATGTTTTCAGGAAAATAGAAGACACAGAGCAACTTTTTAGTACAATTTGCTATTTTAAAACAGGTTAGTGGTTGAAGTATGAATATCAATTTAATGCTATGGACGTGTTTTCTTTTCTTCCAGGAACCACGACTAGTTTCAGTTTGTGAGATCACATGTAGAATTCTCTATAGTGATTATTATTATCTGAATTCTGTAATATTAGAGTTAGAGCAGTTTCACAAGATTCCCCTCAGATAACTAGTTTCATGAACTGTGGCCACTCTGGCAGCTTTCTCGTCTCCTGGCATTCCTAGAAATATCTGTCCCATGGGATAATCTCTCAATTCATGGTTTTCTTAAGTGAAATTAACTATACAGTATGTAATATGTGCATTAAGCAGTAGGAGACTAGATTATACAGTCATTTAAAATTTCTGGCCTGCTTTTATATGCTGGCTTTCATCTTACCCACAGCATTGAACTGTGTCCTTCCACGTGCTCACAAATGGAACACCACTTATTAAAACTGAAATGTTCACACTTTTCCCAGAACATAATTAAATGTAGGGAGTTAGATTTTTCAGATACCTTGTCATCTGGAATAATAAAAATATATTGTTATTAATAATTTATTTATTTAGCCAATACTTTTTATTTATTGATCTCCCATGATGTGGCAGGTACTTTAAAAACATTGCTTTTTATTTTGATCACAATGACTCCAAACTGGGTATGCTCATCTTACCTATGATTAAATCAAAAGCCAGAGAAGTTAAATAACTTCCCTGAGACCATCCAGCTACTAATTGGGGTTCTGGGATTCACCTCGAGTCTGCCTGGCTCCAACTCACAAACGCCTTTCCCCTGGTAGTACTGTGTCTCTCTCATTCCTCACAGACTCCTGCCTTCTCAGGGATGGCTTTCTTCTTCTACCCAACACACACTCAACCTTGGATGTGGCATGCCATCTTCACAGTTACATTTTGGAGCAGAGGGTCTCAAATTCTGGGAATCCTAAACTTACTTGGAGAGCTGCAAAAATTACAGATGTTTACGTCCCACTTCCAGATATTCTGCCTTAATTGGTCCAGAGTGGGTCTGGACATCTAGAATATTAAAAACTTTTCTGGCAATTCAAATGTGCAACAAGGATAGAAAAAGTGTTTCAGAGCAGTGCCCCCAAATTAAGTGTGCATATGAATCCCTTGGGGATTTTTTTAAGGGAGTTCTTGATTCTGTAGAAGCGGGATTGGGCCCGAGTTTCTGCATTTCCAAAAAGCCCCCACTGTCACCTGTGTTGCTGGTCCACAGATCAACATGTTGCTAGCAAGGCCCCAGAACATCTGCTGTATCTCCTCCCAGCAGACCCAGTCTCTTCTCTCCAGTTTGCTCGCCTCCTGGGAGAACTTCTTCAGCTAGGGGTTCACTGTACTCAGCTGTTTTCTTTCAGCAGGCTCAGTAAGTCATGTGGAAACTCTGTTTGGGACTAAAACACCCTGTTAGCTAAGTAGAATAAAGGGTAGTGTGTCATGAAGTCCAGGTCACAAGTTCAGTGCCTGAGCTTAATGCCCACAGGGATCAGTTAGCTTTTTCCCCCTCCTAGCCAGTCTCCAGGCTAGCCATCACACAGATGCGCATGATTGGCCCTGAGGGATGGCTGCTTCATCCATCATATGCAAAATACTCACCGGAAAAGCAGCCAGCATCTGATTCCTACTCACAGAGTGGTCGATAGCATCGTCTTGATAGGAAATAAACATTCAACAGTATTATCTATAACTGGTGCTTAACATGTTCTGGGCACTATGCTAAACAATTTAGAATCTTCACAACATTCCATAAGGTATGTAGTTTCATTATCCCCCTTTTATAGATGAGGAATCTGAGCTCAGGGCTTTAATCCTCTGACAGCACAGAGCCTGTAAGCCACCTGGAACACTAGAACTTAGGTTGTATGCTGCATGCTAAAGAGAGTAAATTAGGCATGGTAAATGATTTTTAGTATTTTAGGACTGAAAACTTAAAAACACATCTTTCTAAGCCTTATCTTCTTGATTCTCTGCGTTGCTTCCTTAATTTATAATAATGATGACTGTCTCAGAGATTCACTGGATTTTTAAGGAAGCATAAATCAGATGACCCCTATATTAAAAGCAAACAAAAAACTGATCAACTGTATAACAGTGAGGGTATTTTAGCTACATCCAAAATGAGTCACAGTGTATCTACATATTTAATCTCCATAATAAGAGCCTTGGTCCTTCAGATGTACCCATCTTCGAACTCTTGATTTGTCATCAGTTTATAAGGAGACACTTCTAGGCTAGGAGTCTAGGATCGTCTTCATTCAACTTTAGGTTTCATTTCCAAGTATCTGACCATTGGGTTGGCTTTATTTCCATAGGTAAGGAAATATAAATTTGGATATAGATGTTTTGTTTTTAAGCAAAAATTCAACAGGAAGCTACATCTGTTTTGCTTTAGTGTTCAGAAACATAATTTTTTTTTGGGGGGGGGATTTATAGTGAATACAAATATTAAATGTGAAGAAAAAATCATGATCCTAGTGAGATTTAAAGATTCTACAATTAAATACTGAAGCCAAATTGCTAAAAAAAAATTAAGTACCGGAGGCATGACTTTTGGAGGTATTCCAAATTAGCTTTTCCTATTCAGTTCACCAGTCATACTCTCCCTATAAATCAGATCAATCAACTAGTCAACAATTTTTTTATTGACAACTTTGTATACTGAGGATGTCTTCAGTCCTGGGAATTGAGCCAGTCAGACATAAGGCCTGCCCAGATAGAGACTTTGAACTTCTTACCAGTGGAAATTTTTCTTTCTTTTTCTTCTTTTAATTGAATGTTTGTTTGCTATCCCTAGAAAGTGTTTTCTCTTCTCTTAATGGAAGACATAAATTCTGATAAATGCTTTTATTTGTTTGTTTTTCTGAGTTAGCATTCTTCTTCAAGGTACCCAAGGTGTTGGTAAAAAGTAGAGCTCACAGATACCTGCTGTTTTAACTAAAATACCTCCACAAATCTCCTTCTCCAAAATGATTCTCCATCACCTCTTCCTGCCTTATTTTCTGATTGGCATTTTATCATTCTCTGAAAATATTCATTTATACCTTAACATATCCTACCCATCTTCCCTGCATTGAATATAAACTATGTGTCCATAGAAGTTTTGTCTAAGTTGGTATTGTGTTATCAAAACCAGGAACAGGACCCAGGAAATAAGAGGCACTTAATATATATTTATTGGATGAATAAATCCATGACTGACTATTAGCCATGGTTTCAGTAGAAGTTAAGTCTGTACTAAATGAGAGGTTAAACAGAGATGGCTTTTAAGCTCTTCTACATAACCATATTTAAGATTTACAATTCAGTTTCCAGGTTACTATTAATAACAATTAATTATCATTAATTACCTTTAATAATGTATCGAGCCTGCATTATATAAGCGGGTGATTTTTTTAAGAATATTGCAGTTGTAGCAAAACAGAACTTGGTATTAAAATTTGTCTATTGTGTTGTGATGTTTCAATCTTCAAAAATTTCTATATAGAAACTTTTTTATTTGCACTTTCTGAAGACCATTTCACTAATTACAGACACCTGCAATTTT
Source organism: Pteropus alecto (assembly GCF_000325575.1). Taxonomy (NCBI): domain Eukaryota; kingdom Metazoa; phylum Chordata; class Mammalia; order Chiroptera; family Pteropodidae; genus Pteropus; species Pteropus alecto. Next base: position 2,668,274 of record NW_006442484.1, read on the forward strand.
TGCCAAGGACCCAAAGTTAACATTCCCTAAATTGCTTTAATAAAGATGTTCTTTAATGAAGTTTGTTACTAGACTATTGCTAACAACAAACTAGAGGAAAGAATGTGTCGTGAGTTTTTGTCTTAAGGGTATGGGATAATAGGTATAAAAAATACTTTTTTGGAGGTATTCCACATTAGCTTTTCCATATGGCTTAAATGTACGTCAGTTTAAGAGCAAGTTTAAAGAGTATAAAAAAGCATAAGTTTCTATATACAAACTTGTAATCATCAGTCCTAATAATATTATAACGAGGGTCTAACATTTAAGCATAAAAATTTGGTTTGGTTTATAAATAAAATAAAATAAAATATATCCACTTTTTTAGCAATTACCATTTATGAATGTCAACTATGTAGCCAGACAGTGGACCAAGTGGACCAGGCATTTAATGTATGTTATTTCCTTTAAACTTTACTAATGTCCTGTAAGGTAGTTATATCATCACCATTTCAGAAATTCAGAAACTGAGAGTCAAAGAGATTAAAGAGCTAATAAGAAATTTAATCTTGATTTTGAACCAGACATGCTCGCTGTACCATGCTCTCTGCATGCTGCAACACTGCCCCCTGTGGTTTTGGTTAATATTACAATTAGTGTAACATTGGTAAGATAAGTATAACCTTTCACCCAATGATATGTCTTGGGAAATTCTACTAAGGTGCATATCATATATATTCATATATATATACATATATATATATATATATATGTATACACACACACACACACACACTCACATATGTATGCATACATATAACATAAATATGTATTATATAAATATTCTATAATTATGTATACAAAGATTACATATCATATATAAAATAGTATGCATATTCTGGTGGTAAGATTATGAGTGTTTCTTTATTTTATAATTTATATTTATTCTAAATTGCTATAAGGAATATATGTTATTTTTCACATTTACATTTTAAAATAAATAATAGGCTTTTGAGAGAGCATCTATAAATCTTTGGAGGCTAATATTAAATGTTTCTAACCATGCTTATCTCAACTGTGCCTTGGAACTACTGTGAGAAGCAGAATATTAGGCCGGTGGGTCACAGGTCTGACTCATCATTGCATATCTGAAGATAGACTGCTCATCAAATCAAACCCAATATGCCTTCCACTTTTGAAGCACTTTCTACAATTCAGTGGCTAATAAAATACAATATTCAAATAGCACCAAGATATTTAATGTGTTTCCCCAGTATGTCGAAGTTGGAAATCACTATAAAAGTTATTACTACAATTATTTTCCACCTTCAGCTGCTGAAAGGGAAAATCATTTTAGTCCACATCTCAAATGCACGGCTGTCATAAAAGACCCATTGTGTATACATACTCTGTGCATAGATCTTTGAAACTGGACCCACTAATGAAACATAAATTTTCAAAAAGTGATATCAACAGCCAAGCAAACCCCAGGCCTATTTGAAACAAGATTTGGGGACCTCCAGTTCAATTTCCATTACTCAGGTCTTCACTTTTGTTTTGGTAGGTTCTAGTCTTAATGTTCTCATGGGATAGCTGTGTCATCTTCAGTAGGTCATTTGCTCTCCTATCTCAGTTTTTAATTGTGTAAAATGAAATTATGTAAAAGAAATTTTGTGATCATTGTTGGTTGTGGTGGTGCTAGGGGAACCTTTGAGTATTGCATGGTCCAGAACAGCAAGGTTATCTAAGACACAGAGTGGATCCATCTTCTGGCTTCACTTCTTACTTGCTGAAGGCTTTGAGAAGCCCCCGGACCTCATGAAGCCTCAGCTCCCTACTCTTAAATTGGGATAATTACATAAATACCTCAGAGTTATTTCGTATAGGAAATTAAATAATCTTTGTAGTGAACTTGGAACAATGACAGTCACAGAGTGAATTCTTGATGGATGGTAAGTATAACCATCTAAAGATATAAAAATAAATTATTTTGAATATTGAATCTTATGTTTACATTTTGTTGCTTTCTTTGTTGATTAATATGATAACTACATTCATATATGTCTGCCTGTATGTATATATTTATTATTGATAAATTGGTAAAGAGAAAATGGAGCTGTGATCCATAATTCTATTACTGCTATTTACTACTATTTTAAACTAATGTTGACATTTTGATGAATTTTTTCATTTTTCTTAATTCTATAATTGTTTTCATAGATGTAGTCTTACATATTTATACAAGTTTTGTAATACCTTTATCATTCAGTAACAACATAAGTACTTATTTTGCTATTACAAATACTGGACATTTTAATTAATATTTTTATTATGAAGTAATCATACACATATATATTTTATTTAAAAACTAAAGACAATGATATAAAAATTTATAACTCTGTAATTATAACTCAAATATGAAAATTATGTGTAACTCTATAAGCCAGAGACAGCCACTACTAACATTTAAAAATATTTCTTATGATCTTTTTTATTCATAAATCTATGATTTGATCCAAGTTACCAGAAATACAATTATTTTCTAAGAAAGTAAAAAGAACATGCTACCAAATAAACGTTGATACAATGCTGTCTTATCACCTAGAACTTTCATTTAGTATGTTTTGAAATGGTCCTCAAATTTTATAGGCAGATGTTCTTATTATAGTATTATTCTCATGCATACATAAAAATAGATGTCAAATAAAATAGTTAACATATTCCTCAAACTTCCACATTCAGCATATATGTCTTGAATCACCTTTGACACATCCATGTCTAATCTGTTCAACACCATGTCATCTTCTTTGCTGTTGCTCTTCCACATAAATAATGTGTTTTCAATACTGAATCATTTTAACAAAATTTTAAATAGTTATTAAACTCTATACTTGTAATATCAACAGTGCCCATAGCTCATATAGTGACAAAGTTAGGCCTTAGCCCTGCTCAGGTCTACACAATTTTCATGTGGCCATCACAGTTTCCTGATGGCCAATCAGGAGCTATTATAGGGAGATGCAGTCTGATTTCAGGGACATACAAGTTAGAACTAGTAAAAAATAAATATTTTACATAACTTTTTACATAAACTTTATTTTAGTTTTATCTTTTTAAATAATCATTTAATATTAAATTGGGAACATTTCCCAGTATATTCAAAAGTCTTTAAAAAATAATTTATTTCAAAATATTTTTAAAAATGTAGACACAAAACCCTTAACTTTTGAGACTTTTAGAAAATTTCCATTATTGAAAAGAAAACTCAAACAGAAATATACTAAAAATTATTCTTGCAAAAGCAAGGGAGGCATTGAGCAAAATTAAATGATAAACATTCAAATGTGTAAAAATTTAATTTTAAAACTCTATAATTGCATATTGACATCTGGGAAGAATGTTTTGACGGAGCTCCTATTTTTAATTAGATAAATACATATTCTGTATCAGAAAGAAATGAAATTGAAAAACCCTATGATTTTACATAAATTTAATTCTGATAAAATATATGAAAGAATTATAGAAGCAATTTATTTGATACGTTTTTCGCATAAAAATATCTATCAGTGAAATATATTATGAAAGAAGGCAAAATACTGCATATATAAAATATCTGGGCTGAAAAATGTAAACATTTTGATACCAGGAAATTAGGATTGAGAATATCCTCTGTTTAGCAAGTTTGCTCTGAATGTACCAGAAACTTCAGTTCTTACAGCAAATTTTCACAATTAAAAATTATATTGAAGAGTCAGTTGGATATGTCAACAATTTTCAATATATAAACTATAATTATGTCCCTTTGTTAAGGCCACCTCCAGTGCAGCTTGCAGGTGAATACCATCTTGCCTATGTTGAACTCTCCCCTGACACAGCCAATTCTGGATCTGCATTGGCTGGGTGAGATCTACTCACTCCACCCCAGCACGCCTCACCCAACTTGCAAATTGCCTGATGACAGTTTCAGGTGGTTACTGGGCAACCAGCTACATCCTGCTATCTTGGCAGGAGATTTCTTAAGCATCAATCAACAGGCCTCCACTCGTGCACTTCAGAAGACACTTTCAGTGGTGGGCAACTAGCCCTGACTTGAGCTGCAGCATGTCTTGAACAAATCTCAGGTCAGTAGGCCTGAGGTAGGCAGTGACTGGCCTCAGTGTGAGTTGAAACTTTCATGAGTGGTCACAGGCTCAGCACTGGCAACTAATCTGCACCAACCTGGAGAACACTACTCGCCCGACCACCTCCTCTCCCACCCCGTGATTGCTTAAGGCCCCGTCTCATCTAACTCTGGTACTTGTAAGGCTTCTTTGGCTGCGGAGACTTACAGGCAGAGGCAGGCAGTTTCATGTCTGGGCCTTTTCCTGAGCTTCTCTAGGCCAGGTACTGGTGATAGTTGACTTCGGTTTGCTCCCTGGCCTTTCCCACATACCTCCAGGTCTAGCTTAAGCAGTGACCAAAACTTAGATAGTTTTGAAGCTCCTACCAGGTAGCCCCAGGCTGGTCACAGGCGACCACTGACCTTGGTCTGCCCTGAAGACCATCCTAAAGGGGCTCCAGAACCACCACACCTGGAGGCTGGCATTAGACCTCAACAGAACACTACCTGATTAACCTCATAAGCAGCAAAATCAAAGAGTGGTCTCAACAAGCACATGAAACTGATGGGGTGAAACCCGCTCTTTTTGGTCAGCCCCCACACAGCAGTTCATACATTGTAGACATGGCTAATCCTCATAGCCATTTGGCCTGAGAGTTATTCTCACTGACTGACATGCCGACAACAATAAAGGTTCAAATATAACAAAAGGGCACACACAACCACACAAGGGTAACTCCTGGAATACCCGGCACAGGTGATCAGGGAGAGTGTGCCACTGGGCATACAGGATACCTGGCTCAGACTGGGAGACATAGAAGATCTACCTAGTGCATAGAAATGAAGACACAGAGGCCATCAAAATGAAAAACAAACTAACAAACAAAGACAAAGATATATGTCCCAAATGAAAGAATAGGAGAAAACTCCAGAAAAAGAACTAAATGAAATAAAGGCAAGCAACCTACCAGATACAGAGTTCGAAACATTGTTTATAAAAATACTCAATGAAATTAAGGGAAGAACAGAAGAGATCATTGAGATTTCAACGAAGAGATAGTAAGCATAAAAAGCACATAGAAACCATAAAGAAGAACCAGTCAAAAATTAAGAATGCAATAACTGAAATGAAGAATGCATTAGAAGGAATAAACAGTAGAGTGGATGAAGCAGAGGATTGAATCAGTGATTTGGAAGACATGGTAGCAGGAAACACACAATACGAACAGCAAAAATAAAATAATAACAATAATAATAATAAAAGGATAGTTTAAGAGACCTCTGGGATAACATCAAGCATAACAACATTCTCATCATAGGAGTACCAGAGAAGAAAAAGAGGAAGGGATTGAGAACCTATTTGAATAAATGATGACTGAAAATTTTCCTAACCTGGTGAAGGAAATAGACAGTCAAGTCCAGATAGCATAGAGCATCCCAAACATGGAGAACTCAACCAAGACTACCCATCAAGGCTATCAATTAAAATTGAAGGTGAGATAAAGAGCTTCCAAGACAGGAAAAAGCTAAAGAAATTCACCACCACAAAGCCACTATTACAAGAAATGTTGAGGGACTTCTTTAAGAAGAAGACGGGTAAGAAAAAAAATAACATAAATATGAATAATAAAATGGCAATAACTATGTACCTATCAATGATCACTTTAAATATAAATGGATTAAATGCTTCAATCAAAAGACATAGGGTAGTCATATAGGTAAAAAAAAAAAAAAGCAATACCCATACATATGTTATCTACAAGAGACCCACTTCAGATTCAAAGACACAAAGAAACTGAAAATAAAGGAATACAAAAAAAATTTTATGCAAATAAAAATGAAAAAAAAAAAAAGATGGAGTAGCAATTCTTAGACAAAATAGATTTTAAAACAAAAAGTTATAATAGGAGAAAATGAAGGACATTACATAATGATAAAGGGATCAAACCAGCATGAGGTTATACCTTAATAAACATTTATGCAACCAACATGGGAGCGCCTAAACATATAAAGCAAATATTGACCGACAAAAAGGGAAAAATTGAGAGTAATATGCTCATAGTAGGGGAGCATATTAAATTCCCATTGATTGCAATGGACAATACTTCCAGACAGAAATTCAACAAGCAAACAATGACCTTAACTGATAAACTAGACCAGATAGATTTAATTAATATTTTCGGAATATTTCACCTCAAAGCAGCAAAATATACATTCTTCTCAAGGGCACATGGAACGTATTCCAAAATAGACCACATGTTAGGCCAGAAAACAAGCCTCAGTAAATTCAAGAATATTGAAATCACATCAAGCGTCTTCTTTAATCACAATGGTATGAAACTAATTTTTTTATATGCCAGTTTATTTATTATTTTTTCATACTATATATACATAATTAAAAAAAAAAATTTTAAAGACCCCTTTTATTGAACTTGCCTGTTCTGACTTTGTCACCTGATAGCTCTTCCTTAAACAGTAAAGGGGCACAGAGGCCCAAATCAAAGCAAAAGTTACATATTCTGTGCCTGATTCTTCTGTTCTTAAGGCCAAACCTAGCTCTCTGCTGGGAGGTCCCAGAAGCTACCAGTTTTATTTT
>NW_006442484.1:2675563-2686145 GCF_000325575.1 Pteropus alecto
TAATAGGCCCTTATCGAAGGTGTTGCTTGCAAATATATTTTCCCATTCAGATGGTTGTCTCTTTACTCTGATGATAGTTTACTTTGCTGAGCAGAAGCTTTTTAGTTTAATATAGTCCCATTCATTTATTTTTGCTTTTACTTCTCTTGCTTTTGAGGTCAAAATCATAAAATCCTCTTTAAGTCCAAGGTCCTTGAATTTAGTTCCTATATTTTCTTCTATACATTTTTATTGTTTCAGGTCTTATATTCAGGTCCTTAATACATTTTGAGTTAATTTTGGTCTGTGGTGATAGACAACAGTCTAGTTTCATCTTTTGCAAGGGCTTTCCAGTTTTCCCAGCACCATTTATTGAGGAGACTTTCCTTTCTTCATTGTATATTTTTGGCATTTTGTCAAAAAACATTTGCCCGTATAAATATGGGTTTATTTCTGGACTCTTGATTCTGCTCCACTGGTTCGTGTGTCTATGTTTCTGCCAATATCATGCTGTTTTGAATACTGTCGCTTTATAGTATAATTTGAAATGAGGCAGAGTGATGCCTTCAACCTCGTTCTTTTTTCTCAGGATGGCTTTGAAAATTCAGGGTCTTTTGTACTTCCAGACAAATGTGATGATTTTTTGTTCTATTTCTTTAAAAAGTGCCAATGGGATTTCAATGGGGATTACATTAAATCTGTATAATGCTTTAGGTAATAAGGTCATTTTAACTATGTTGATGCTTCCAATCCAAGAACATGGAATATCTTTCCATTTCTTTGTATCTTTTTCAATTTCTTTTAATAGGATCTTATAACTTTCATTACATAGATCCTTCACATATTTCATTAGATTTATTCTTAGGCATTTTATTTTTTTGTTACAATTGCAAAAGGAATTATTTTTTCCACTTCTTTTTCTGACACTTCCTTATTAGAGTACAGGAATTCTACGGATTGTTGAACTTTGATTTTGTATCCAGAAATTATACTGTATTTTCTTATTATTTCTAGTAGTGTTCTTGTGGAGTCTTTAGGGTTTTCTATATAGAGAATCATGTCATTCGCGAATAGTGACAGTTTGACTTTGTTTCCTATTTGGATGCCTTTGCTGTCTTTCCTCTTGCCTGATTGCAATTGCTAAGACTTCCAATGTTATATTGAATAACAATGGCGATATTGGACAGCCTTGCCTTGTTCCTGATCTTAGAGGGAGATTTTTAGTTTTTCATCATTAAATTTAATGTTGGCTGAGGGTTTGTCATATATGGCCTTTATTATTTTAAGGTACTTTCCTTCTAAAATGATTTTGTTAAGTGTTTTGATCATAAATAGGTGCTGTATCTTGTCGAAGGCTTTTTCTGCATCTATTGATATGATCATGATTCTTATTTTTTAATCTGTTTATGTGGTGTATCACATTAATGATTTGCATATATTGAACCATCCCTGTGCCTCTCGGATGAAGCCCACTTGATCATGGTGTATAATCTTTTTAATACATTGCTGTATTCGGTTCACTAGTATTTTATTTAGGATTTTTACATCTGTGTTCATGTGAGATATCAGTCTGTAGTTTTCTTTTTTTGTGTTATCTTTATCAGGTTTTGATATCAGAGTAATATTGGCCACATAAAATGAGTTGGGAAGTATTGTCTTCTCTTTGATTTTTTGGAAGAATTTGAGGAGAAAAAGTATTAGATCTCCTTTGAATGTTTGGTAGAATTCACTGGTGAAGCCATCTGTTCCTATATTTTTACTTTTTGGTAGGTTCATGATTGTTTCAATTTCCATACTGCTGATCGGTCTATTTAGATTTTTCCAGTTCTTCTTGATTCAGTCTAGGAAGGTTGTATTTTTCTAAGTACTGGTCCATTTCTTCTAGCTTATTGAATTTGGTGTTATATATTTTTTCATAATGCTCTTGTGTGATCCTTTGTATTTCTGCAGTGCCTGTCATAATTTCCCCTCTTTCATTCCTGATTTTGTTTATTTGTGTCCTTTCTCTTTTTTCTTTAGTGAGTCTAGCCAGGGGTTTGTCAATATTATTAACCTTATCAAAGAACCAGCTCTTCGTTACATTTATTTTTTCTATTTTCTTTTTTGTTTGTTTGTTTTCGATTTTATTTATTTATGCCCTAATTTTTATTATGTTTTCCTTCTGCTGGCTTTAGGCTTCATTTGTTCATCTTTTTCTAGTTTTATAAGATGAAGGGTTATGTTGTTTATTTGGGCTCATTTGTGTTTTTGGAGATAGGCCTGTAATGATATGAACTTTCCTCTTATGACCACTTTTGCCATGTTCCAAAAGTTTTAACATATTGTACTATCATTATCATTCTTTTCTATGTATCTCTTGATCTCACTTTTTATTTCTTCACTGACCCAGTTATTCTTCAGTAGCACGTTGTTTAACCTTTATGTATTTGTGGTTCTTCCTGCTTTCTTTTTGCAGTTGATATCTAATTTCAAAGAATTATGATCAGAAGATATGGGTGGTATGATTTCAACCCTCTTATATTTGTTGAGATTATCTCTGTATCCCAGTATGTGGTCAGCTCTTGAGAATGTTTCATGTGCACTAGAGAAGAATGGATAAGCAGCTGTTTTGGGATGGAAGGCTCTGTAAATGTCAATTATGTCTAGTTGTTCTAATGTATCATTTAAGAATGTTATTTCCGTATTGAGTTTCCGTTTGAATGGTCTGTCCATATCCGACAGTTGGGTATTTAGGTCCCCTACTATAACAGTGTTTTGGTCTGTTTCTCTCTTTAGTTCTGTTAGTAATTGCTTTACATATTTCAGGGCTCCCTAATTGGGAACATTGATATTAATTAGTGTTATGTCTTCTTGATACATGATTCCCTTTATCATTATGAAGTGTCCCTCAATATCTTTCTTTACCTTTTGATTTTGAAGTCTATTTCATCCAATATTAGTTCCGCTACTTCCGCTTTTCTCTGAATGCCATTTGCTTGAAATGTCATTTTCCACCCTTTCACTTTGAGTCTATATTTGTCTTTGGAGCTGAGATGTGTCTCCTGGAGGCAGCATATAGTTGGGGTTTTTTTGTTGTTGTTGTTTGTTTGTTTGTTTGTTTTTGTTGTTGTGTTGTTTTTAATCCATTCTGCAACTCTATACCTTTTTATTGGTGAGTTCAATCCATTTACATTTAGGGTGATAATTGAAATATGAGGTCCATTTTATCTTTGCTTTCTGGTAGCTCAGTGTTTCCATTGCTTCCTTGTCCTTATGTTTCTATTTTGTTTGTTTTGGTTGGTTTTTGTGGTTTTTCTCTCTGGTCTTTCTTTTTTTATATTATATATTTCAATTCTAAATCTTTAGGATAGTTGTATATATACAGTTGTCCCTTTTCTTCTGCGCATGCCTTATCTCTATTCCCCTTTGCAAATTTAGATCTTTGAATCCTCTCCTTTTCAGTCATTGTCATTTCAATTTGTCCCTATGTATGCTGAATGTACATTACTATCTCACTATAACAAATTTCTTTTTATTTTAAGCTGTTCTTAGTAAGGGTTGCACTCCTCTGCTTTTATCAGACTGCTAGTCACCTTACTCCTAATTATGCTTTTTATTTTTTATTATTTTTTTGTCATTTTTTTTAGGTAAGCTGACCTCTTTTATAATTCCCCGTAGTGCAGGACTCGTAGTGGAGAATGCCCTCAGTTTTTGTATGTCTGGAAAGATCTTTATTTCTCCTTCATATCTAAAGGAGAGCTTAGCTGGATACATTATTCTTGGCTGGTATTTCCTTTCATTTACTAGTTTGAATATTTGATTACACTTCTGTCTGGCTTGTCAGGTTTGTGCTGAGAAGTCTGACAATAATCTAATGGGTTTTCCTTTATAGGTTACCATCTTCTTTTCCTTGACTGCCCTGAGAATTCTTTGCCATTGAATTTTGATAAATTTAATATGATATGTCTTGGTGAAGGCTTTTTTGGGTTGAGATAATGGGGTGTTTTATCGACTTCTTGAATTCCAAGCTCCAGCTCACTTTTTAGATTTGGGAAATTCTAGTCCACTCTTTGTCTGAGCTTGCTTTCTATTCACTGCTCTTTTTCCTCCCCTTTGAGAATTCCTATTATTCTTAGGTTTCCTCTCCTGATATTATCAGCTAGATCTTGAATTTCTTTTTCATTATTTTTCATTCTTCTTTTTCTCTGTTTTTCCTTCTGATTTCTTTCTGGATTTCTGTCTTCGATATCACCACTCTGTTTCCCTAACTTGCTATTTTATTTTTCAACTCTTGCAGTGTGCTCTTTATCTCCAGAAGGTCTCTTCTGTTCTTTTTTGAGGGTTTCAATCTCCTTGCTAAAAAACTCATTCTGCTCATCTAGTGGTTTTTTTCAATTTCTGTAATTGTTGATATAATTCGTTTTGGATCTAACTGAGTTTTTTCAGAAGTATCATTCTGAATTCTCTGTCATTTAAGTCTCATATTTCCATGTTTGTAAGCTTATTTTCTGGAGATTTTTCTCTTTCTTTCTGAGCTAACTTGTCACCATTGTTCATGGTGTTTAATGGACTATTTCTCCACCTGGGCATTAATGGAAATGTGTTCTGCTTCCCCACCCCGCACCCGCAAAAAAAAATAATAATAATAATAATAAGATTTCTTACATAATGGTCTCTAGCCTGTGGCAAATAAGGTGTTTTCTTTTGGTTTCCAGTAGGTGGCACCTAAGCCTCTTGGCTCTCTGCTTTGTATAAACTGTTAATAATATCTTTTTTTTCCCCTTATAGATGTTTAATCACGCTTGCTACCTTCAATCTCAGTTCCTGTCAGTGTTAGTGACAGTTTCAGTAGCGTTTGCTCAGATTCCCCTGGGTCTCGAAGGTATGGGGGGAGGGGTCTTCTGGGTTGAGGGTTGTGGCTGTGACTCAACCTCGGTTTCGCAGCCGAGAAAAATCAGCTGTTGTTTCTCTGTGGTCCCGCCTCACTTCTCTGCTTTCTGCCCTGATGACTGGACCCTCCGGTCGACTGCGCCCCAGCACTTTCAGGAAGGGCTATTCAGGAAAGTCGCTGTGCCTTCACCCCTCCCCTCCTCCTACAGGGAGCTCCGGCAGCTATAAGAGGCAGATTCTTTATTACTCCTAGTCCACTGCCCGACACCCAGGATTCTAACCTGTGGTAGCTCTTATGCACAGATCCCATGGTCAGACGTGCTGGTATGCAGTTTGGGTGTTTTTTGTTGAGTTTTAGGTGTTCAGCTTATTATTGTTTTAAGGTGAGAGGTCTGGGAACATCTCTCATGCCGAAACTAAAAATTAAAGAAGAAAACTGAAAAATATAGAAATACATGGAAGCTAAATAACATGCTACTAAACGATGAATGTGATAACAATGAGATCAAGGAAGAAATCAAAATTACCTAGAGATAAATGAAAATGAAAGCACAATGACCCAAATGGGACACAGAGAAAGCAGTCCTAAGAAAGAAATTCATAGAAATATAGGCCGACCTCAATGAACAAGAAAAATCTCAAATAAACAATCTAACTTCACTCCTAAAAGAACTAGAAAAAGAATTACAAACAAAGCCCAAAGTGAGTAGAAGGAAGTAAATAATAAAAATAAGAATGGAACTAAAGAAAATAGAGTCTAAAAAACAATACAAAAATTCAGTGCAACCAAGAGCTTGTTCATTGAAAAGATAAACAAAATTGGTAAACCTTTAATGAGACTCATCAAGAAAAAAAAGAGAATACCTAAATAAATAAAATCAGAAATAAAAGAAAGGAAATAATAACTGATTTTACAATAATACAAAGAATTATAACAATACCACAAGAACTTATATGCCCAAAATTGGACAATCTGGTACAAATGGACACATTTCTAGAAATGTACAATTTTCTAAGACTGAGTGAAGAAGAAACAGAAAATCTGAACCAACCAATTACTACCAATGAAATTAAATTAGTAATCAAAGAATTTCCAAAAAACAAAGGCCTTCACTGGATGTCTTCTGAAGTATATTTTTCCAAACATTTAAAGAAAAATTAACACCTATTCTTTTCAAACTATTCCAAAAAAATTCAGGAAGAGGAAAGGCTCTCAAGCTCATTCTACAAGGCTACCATGACCTTGATTCCAAAACCAGACGAAGACATTACAAAAAAAAAGAAACTTATAGGCCAATATCCCTGATGAATATATTAGCATACCAATTTCAGTAATACATTAAAAAGAAATACACAATGATCATGTTGGATTTATTCCTAAGTAGTTAGGTTGGTTCAATATCTACAAATTAAGTGATACGATACACCACAGTAACAAATTGAAGGATAAAAATTACATAATCATATCAATAGATGCAGAAAGGGCATTTGACAAAATCCAGTATCCATTCGTGATAAAAACTCTCAGCAAAGTGAGAATAGAGGGAATATGCCTAAATATAATAAAGACCATATATGACAAGCCCACAGCTAACATCATACTCAATGAGAAAAGCTAAGACCATTCTTTAAGATCAGGAACAAGATAAGGATGTCTACTTTCACCACTTTTATTAAACATATTATTGGAAGTCCTAGCCATAGCAATCAGGCTAGGAAAAAAAGGGCATTCAAATTGGAATGGAAGAATTAAAATGGTCATTATTTGTAGATGACATGATACTTTACATAGAGAACTCTAAAGATTACATACACACACACACATATACACACACGAAAAACTGTTAGAATTGATTGATAAATTCAATAAAGTATCAGTATACAAAATTAATATTCAAAAATCATTTGGATTTTTATATACCAATAATGAACCATCAGAAAGGGAAATTAAGAAAATAATTCCATTTACAATTGCATTAGAAAATACCTACAAAATAATTTAACTAAGAAGATAAAAGTCTTGTACTCAAAAATTTTAAGTCATTGAAGAAAGAAATTAAATAATATATTTGATAAAGGGTTAATATCCAATTATTATGTATGAGTAAGGAACTCATACAACTTAATACCAAAGATACAAAAAATCCAATTAAAAAATGGGCAAAAGATCTGGATAAGCATTTCTCCAAAGATGATATACAGATGGCTAATAGACTTATGAAAAGGTCCTCAGTGTCACAAATCGACAGAGAAATTCGAATTAAAATCACAATAAGATATCACCTCACACCTGTCAGAATGATTATCATCATAAGTCACAAAATAGGTGTTGGTGAGGATGTGGAGAGAAGGGAATCCTTGTGCACTGTTGGCAGGATTGCAAATCGGTACAACCACTATGGAAAACCATTTGTAGAGTCCTCAAAATATTAAAAATAGCAATACTTTATGACCCAGGAATTTCAATTCTGGGTATTTATCCAAGGAAATCCAAACACCAATTCAAGAAGATATATGCGTCCCTATATTCACTGCAATGCTATTTATAACAGCCGAGATATGGAAAGAACCTAAGTGACCATCAATAGATGATTTAAAAAAAAAGTGGTACATATATACAATGGAATATTATTCAGCCATAAAAAGTGAAATTTTACTATTCGGAACAATATGGATAGACCTAGAGGGTTAATGCTAAGTCAAATAAGTTAGACAGAGAAAGAAAAATATCATAATTTCACTTATATGTGCAATCTAAAGAACAAAATAAATGAACAAACAAAACAAAAACAGACTCATAGATATTGAACAAACTGTTGGTTGCCAAATATTATTGGGGTTGGGGGGCTAGGTGAAAAAGGCAAAGGGATTAAGAAATTCAAATTGGTAGTTAAAAATGGTCATGGTGATGTAAAGTATAGCATAGAGAATACAGTTAATATTATTGTAAAAACTATACAGAGACTAATCAAAGGGATCACTTTGTAAATCATAGAAATATCTAACTACTATCCTTTACACCTGAAACTAATATAAAAAATATTGAACAACTCCAATTGAAAAACTAAAATTAAAAAAAACTATGATTATGAAAAACTGTAATTTTATTTTTAAAATAATATAATGTGACCATATTGACAAAACAAATTTTTTAAGAAAAATGTAATAATGCAATATTATAAACAGGTTAGACTAATGCAGTGAATAAAATATATGAATAAGTGGCAAGAATTAATTCACTTATTTTGCTTTTAATATTCAAATCATCCATGTAAATTTTTTAACAAATTATTTAAATATAGTATACAATTGTTAAATTTATTTTTAGAAATAATTATATCAGAGAAAATGGTTTTTATTAATTTTAAAAAGATCATTAATTATTATATATTTACATATAATATTTTATGTACTGTATTATGTATTAGTATACTTTAAATTATTATCTAGTAGATAAATATTTTAACTTATTTTAAATAACATATATTAAATACTATACTTAATATTAAATTATAATATTAAAAATATTCTTACATTTTTTTACACCAATAAATAATCACTTTTGTGATGTGTACTAAGATATTTAACTCTTTGTTATTGTAGAGAAGTTTGGATGTTTGTTTCTTTTCTCCCTATTTTGCTCATTAATACACATATTAAATGGATAGCTCTCCATCTGCAATCCTAGCTATTTTGTTAGGATGAATTCCAAGTACTGGAAGTTTTGAGTCCTAGAATAGGGACTTTTTAAAATTAAATTGAAAGATATTATATGTTCTCTGAATACCAGGAAATAATAATATTTAAATTCAATACTTTAAAGAAAAATAAATTATTTATAATAGGTTTTAAATAACTAAAAGTATCAATAGCACTTTGTAGAAAGATAATGTTAAGCAAATAATATGAATGCTTTACTTGTGAAAACTACTTTTAAATAATTACATTTTCAATTATATTTCTAATCTAAGAGAGTTATTAGGCACTCACCCTGTTCTGGGCATTATGTATAGTGCTCTAAGTCTTAAGGTAAATAAGACACAGACACTATCCTTTAGGGATTCTTCTGTTAGTGGCTAAAATGCAAACAACAGAGGTAATTGCCACAAACACTTGCAATTGTTACAGTAGAGCACTTGAGGGCAATGAGCATAGAAAGCAGCTGGCACCTATTGCTGAAGAGAAGGGTTGGGTCAAGCTAGCATTAGGCAGATTTCATAAGGAACATAATAAAGGAACTGAGTCTGACAGTAGAGGAGGGGGAAAGGATAAATATAGCGGTATAACTTGGACAGAGTCCTCGGATTAAGAAGAGCATGACGTACGGAAGGAACAGAGAGATGATTCTGAAGTGGATCCAGATAGTTTCCAGGGCTAAATTGGGATAAGACTTCTTTTTCTCACTATGAATGTTCTCATTGTATTAACTTGCACCTTCGTAGCTGGAGCAGCTATTTCTGCTACTATTCTACCTAGTATCTTCTCTCAAGATATATTTATTGATACCTTATTTTCTGTATTCTGGATACAATGCTATTCCTCGGTAACACAATATTGGATACAACAGATAAGCACAATGACAATGAACAAGTACAAAATATGACAAATTAAAATAATGACGAGCATCATGAAAACAAGTTAGAATTTTAAAGAATGTTTGTGCTGGAGTTACATGGGAAAATATTCGGGATTAAGAAGTCAGGAAGGGTTCAATGAAAAGATGATACGTGAACTATAGCGTGATGTTAAAGAGGGTTTAGTCATCTTTAGTAACAGAGAGAAACTAGTCTAGCTGCAGGATGACAAAATGGCAAGTGCAAATGCCCTGGGGCAGGATCAGGTATGGAATGTTGTTTGAAGAACTGGAATAAAACCAATAACTGAAGTTCCAGAGCAAAATAAGGATGAGAGAAGTAGAAGAAGAGAATGTAGAAATAAATGATAAAATGCCTTTCAATCTCAGAGATACTGGTGAAAGGTTTGAATTTTATGCTACAAGCTATGGACAGCTACTGAAGTTTTCTAGAGTGAAATAACATGACCTTAAAAGTGTATTTATTTTTTCTATAATTATAATTTAAAAATTCAATTACACTGTTACTCTATTGTGGAAGGGAGTATTTACTACATGTATGTTTCTCAGAATAATGTATTTCTTGATTATATTTAATATTTGAACATATAACTTTAGATAAAACTAGAGTGTAGAGCTCGAAGATGGTTATCAAAATCTGTTTTGCTTTTTTTTTTTCTCTTTTGAGTAACTATACAGATTGTTTTTATTGAAAAGAATGCTATTCTCTCTCTAGTCTCAAACTCTGGGGCTCTTCCTGAGCAGAGATGGGGTGAATCACCTATACAGGACTATGGTGCAGTGTAGAGGAGATAGTACAGGTCTACCTTTTGAGGCTCAGTTTCAGCCTTGTAAACTTGAATTATAATAAAGCCTTTCTGATAATTTTCTTCAAGTACCTTATTATTTTAGAAATAAGTTAATTTCCCTTCTCATTGTCCTTATGTCTGTGTTTACCACTATTTTGACTTTGATTGAATTTGCCTCATCCTTTTTCAAGGAAGTAATTATCTTTTCTGAAAAAATTGCAAGAAAGGAACAATTAATGAATCTTGTAGACATTTAAAATAAGTAAAATTAGTGGATAATTCTCTGTTAAATAGCATATTGTTTGTATATTCAAAATAGAAAGTCTTAAAAAAGATTATGCACATTTATATT
>NW_006442484.1:2686159-2693871 GCF_000325575.1 Pteropus alecto
ACTATTAATATTCATCTATTCTTTTTCTGTCTTTACTCTATGTATGTTTTATATAATTTTGTTCATATCATAGAGGCTGCTTTCACTTGATTATAATGCTAGTGCATATTTTTTATGCTATTTGTCAAAGTAATTAATGTTAGCTTCCCACAACAGAAAAACACCCTTGAAATCTCAGTGGTTTAATGCTGCAAAGATTTATTTTTCAAGACCCTCAGAGGTGATCAGTGGTCCATCCTCCATCCTTTTCTACACTATTTAGAGCAAGCACTCTGCAAAGTTGCAATGGCAAGGGAAATAAAATGGAGAGTGCATGCATGCTAATTCTTAATTGCCCAGAAATGTCACAGAATGCATATCCTAATAGCCCACTAGGCAAATCTGGTTTTATAGCTAAGTGAAATGGAGGACATGGAATGTTTGATGACCACTGACTCTGTCACCACTTGCCCTCTGTCACTTAATATCTCCACCCTCATACACACATGCACTCCTACCTTCTCCAGTCTCTCCAGACACTGGACTTCTCATACCCCACTTGAAGGAAGACATTTCAAAGTCTCATCCAGTTATTGCATCTGCATCCAAGTCCAGGTGTCTGGTAGCACCTCTATAAAGTCTGGATGTAGCTTCTCTTGATACAAAGATCTTGAATTGAAGAAACAAAACAAAACAAAACAAAACAAAACAAAAAAACTAGTATCATATCCTTTCCTTATTATGACCCCCCATATTCCATACTCATGCACGCATATAATCCAACATGCAAAGGTGGAACAGGAACAAAATAATAGCAATGCACATTGTCATTCAGATAGCAAAAGACTGGGGAAGGTGACAAATGCCACACAGCAGTCACTTGCTTATCACCGTTCTGCAATCCTGCTCAACAAAGGCTGCGACTTCCTCCTATCCTGAAAGATAGAAATATTTTGCTCTCTGGGGCAGCTCTTTTATCAATAAATGTCTTGGTTCTTAGACCCCTGTCTAGAAGGTTCTTCTTTTCCTATGTGGCATCAACAAAAATGAACATCAGGGACATGCCCCCTTGGAAGCCTCATTTCACTTTCTGTTTACAGAAAGTTGAGACCATAAGGAATACTTTACGAGTTGAATATTAAATGTCTTTTTTTTCCCCTCCAAATTCTTATGTTTATAATCACACACATAAGAGATTTCTAATCAATATGCTTCCACTTACTTTTACATGTCAGTGACCACACTCAGTTGTTTTTTTTTTTTTTTTAAATACGTTTATCTCTGTCTTAGTAACCCTGTTCTTCAAGTCTTTCTCAACTTAAGGGCAAATGCCTGTCTGGAAAAAAAAAATATGAAAATGGCACATACCTATTTTGACATCTGCCTTGACTTGCTTTATCTAACTGGGAAGTTTTCTGGGACCTTTGTTGCTTGAAGTCTTTTTAAAAACCCACAATTCCCTCTGTGTCTCAAGAAGCATTCAGTTTTTTCCAATCAGGAAGACCTCACGTTTCTGTAATCTCTCAAGTCTTATTATTTCTTCACGTAATCTTGTGGATCCTTTCCTGAGTTTACCTCTTTCTTCTAAGCCTTAACAGAGACACCCAAAACACACGTCTCATATTCTGATTCCCAGACTCCTCTCTTAAGCCTTAAGTCCACTCTGCATATGCTTTGTCCTCCAAATTAATGATTTCACTAAACGTTTCCTAATGCCAAACATAGATCTTCATCTTTCCTGCTTCCAATATCACACTCTTTACTATCTATCAAAGTACTCTAAACCTGGCCACCGACATGTAATTATTCTTCCTCCTTTTTTTCTTATTTGTTTCTTTTTGCAAAAGCTCTTCACTTCAAGGTTGCAATTTCTGTATTACCCTAAGTAATTAGCACTAACTGTTCACAAAAAGCAGACTTTTGAAGTCTGAATGCAAAATGCAATAATTTGTTCCTTGCACTTCAGTGGGATGTGGATGGGGCAGGCTCCTTCATTTTACAGCTTTGTCATCTGGAACGATGGCCTCCACCTTGTTCCATGAGTAGTACACAGCACTTCCACTTATGTCAATTCAGTGGAACAAATTTGATGACCGCAATCTAAATTCAAGGGTGGCTGGGAAATTTAGGGGGACACATATAATATTTGTTAACTCTCTGTGCCACATTATTGCAAAGCAGTTTACCTTTTTAAAGTTGCTTTTACATTCATGATTTAATGTTAATTTCAATTTTCTCTAAGAAATGAGGCAGTAAAGCTACGACTCATTCCAAATTAGTGGATGAGAAAAGTCATGTGAGTGTCCACCTGTCTTTAACTGTACTAGCTTTTGTAGTGTTTCCTCGTATCTTTAAGCACACAGAAATCTGTTTGCTTATATTCCAAACAATATCACTTCGCTCAAATAATCCTGCAATAATGAAGGTATATTATCACAAGGAAGGCAAAACATTTCAAAAAACATATGACAAGTGCTAAGGGAACCTATAATGGAGTGCCCTCGCCTAGTCTATGAGCTAGGGAGGATCTCCTGAAGCAAGGGGCATTTAAGCTGATATATTAGGGATGGGTAGAAATGAGCTATGAGAGGATTGTGGCCTAATGGTAGAGCACAGAACAGAGAGCAGAGCAGGCCAGGAGGAAGAAGGAGCATGGATCCTTGGTATAATAAAAGAAATTCAGAGGGGCTGCGAGCTGAATGCAGAAGAGGCAGCAGTCGGGAGGGAAACTAGCAGTTAGCTGAAATAAAAGGTCAGGTAGTCTGCATTTAGGGCTTTAGAGTTTTTCCCGGGGAAAGAAGATTTAAGCAAACTACTGCCAGCAATGTTTCATTTCTCATCTTACGCCTATGTACTGCCAGCTGCAGGGACTTAGAAACACTCCGGCCTAAGATTGACAGCTTTTCAGGACTCAGGTTCTCCATTTGCCTCTATACAGGTAATTAGAGGGCCAAAGGGTTTGACACTCTTGCATTTTAACTTTGAAAAACAGGGAGAAATGTATTTATCCAACAGATGGAGTTACAGGAACCGCAGAACCCAGGCATTCTATCCAGAATGTATTTACGCTTTGGACACAAATGTATCTTCATAGCTTTGCATGCAATATAAAAATGAAAAGTAAACTAAATAAATAGATAGATAAATTAGATAGATAGATAGATAGATAGATAGATAGATAGATAGATAGATAGATAGATAGATAATAAAAGTGTTGTATCTTTTTAAACAAAATGAGCTCTCCAGAAGACATTGTTCCATCCAAGGGCACACTTGCTTCCTCTCGTTTGTGACTTAGCAATATTGTGATTAGGTATTGCAAGCTTTACAAGGACTTGGTCTGTAACTGCTACAACCACTAACCTTTGCTTTGATGATATATTATATAACACTTGCAGTTGATAGTTTCTGAATCTTTATTTTCTTTGCAGAGGCAGTATGTAATCTCCAAAAACTGGACAGCTGCGCTTGATAAATAAAGTGTAGTATTGATTGCCCTCTTAAACTATCATACCTTTTGCAATTTGTGAGCTAACATTACACTATTCATTTTGCCTTTATCTGTCACATTTGAGTCTTCTCTTTATTCCCCAACTCCTCTGCATGTGTGAAAGGAAATCATTAATAAAGGATTTATACATAGTGTGGTATTATTGGGTCTTGTACTACAATTAAGTTTTATTCATATCATTTTGAAAAACAATCTTTTATTTATTGAATTTATTGTCTTCATAGATTATACTACTCAGATTGGCTTACTAACTTTACTTCTGCCTGGCACTCACCTGCACACTATTCAATGAAAGCATGCATGACACCTAGTCATATCCAATTCACCATTGGGTTCCTAAATGCTCATTCCCAGGAATTTTTGTTTGGACACTGTTTCTATTCTGCACTGGTTCTGGGACTGTTATCAGGCCTATGAGGATCCTCTTGACTCTTTGCTCTTGCCATTTTGTCTCTAATCCTCTGGAAACTAGTCTGTGGGTTTACCTTAAGCACTCTGCTTGAGGTTATTTGTGAGAAGACACCCACCAGAGATGTCTTCTTAAAGAAAAACTTTACTGAAGTAGACTGTTTGATATTAAGAGAAAATAAATAATAATAAAATCAAGGTTTCTCTAACTCTTTGCTTTGATGTGCATCTAATGCCCCTTTCGTCCTCTATCCATTTGGCTTCTCCCCTCCATCGAATCAGTTCTATGCCTGAGTAAGCTAAGTATGGTATAAGAAATAATTTAGGAAGTAGTTAACCCACTATACATTTCCCTTTTTTGCCCTTTGTGAAATACGCCTCGTCTCCTGACCTCTGGCCTGGATCATGTCCTTGGTGCTCATAGCTTCTGTCTGGTAGTTGAATCCTTTGTTTGTCTTTGTTTTTATATTCTGATTGCATGTATTTTATCTTTGACTATGTAAAGGTACAAATATACACCTGCTTGTTGTCCCTTCCTCAGCAAATTTATCTTCTTGTCTTTGACTGAAGTTCACCATGAATTATTTTCTACAAGCTTCCCCTGTCTTATTGAAAACCACTCACTCCCTCTCATTAAACATTTGGGAGGTCTATTTTGTCATTTGTTTAAGGCTTGCCATATCGTTTACCAGCATGTAGAGAAGAGGGAGGCAGAAACCTAACATCATTTCTCAGAGAAGTACCTACCTATGTATAGCCAGAAAGTATGGAAAAAATATATGTATAAATCTATGTATTCAGTCATTTTCTAAATTGTAATTTTTAAAACTAGATGGTTCTACCTTGCTAACTTGCTTGCAGATTTTATAGCAGACTGATGAAGCAGCTGTTCATGGTGATACAGTCACAGGAATGTCTGACCCTTTCTCTGAGGCTAACAGCAGCTGTTGATATAGTAACAACAATCAAGACAAGCATTCAATTTAGAAATAAGCAATTGTCAAAAATACTATTTTTGCCTATTTTTATGAAACATCAACATATTAAAGTGGATTGTAATTTTCAGCAATTCATGCACTAAATACACAAATTATCTGAAAGAATTGAAAGGGCATCCTCTTTGGGCTTCATTGTTTTGACACAATGAGACATGACCTAACTCACTTCTCTGGATTACCATCATCATCATCATCATCATCATCATCATCTCTATTTGTGCTGGAAACTATGCTAAGTGACAGGAATTAATGGTGAATAACATAGACAAAGGCCTAGTTTAAAAAAAAAATTGTATGTTCTAGCAACACAGATAATTAGAGAAATAATTAGAAATACAAATAATTTTAATACTATTCTAAGTGAAAATACTTTGTGCAATGATAATTCTTAACTTGAGAATTTGACCTCAGTTAAAGGACCAAGAAAGGCTTCTCTGAAGCAGTGATATTCAAGGCAAAATTTGACTTATATGAAGAAATAATGACAGGAAGAAAAGTAGAAGGATAGACCCAGAAAGGGAACAGACTATGTGAAAACTCTGATCCAAGGGGAGCTCATTAAAATTGCCAGAGTTAGAAGAGCGAGATAGGAAGCGACCAAATCTTTTGGGTTCCTGATGGCAGTGATAAGTAATAGATAACTCAGAAATCCGAAAGAAGTACAGCTGTCAAAGGATCTTACATGTGGAGTGGTATGATCAGATCCCCCATTTAAAGATAATATTCTGGCTACACTGTGAAGAATAAATTGGAGGAAGCAAAAAACAATTATGAGAAATTGAGGGAAGAAACTATTATCAATCAGAAAGTGACAGTAGCATGTTTCAGTCCATGCCTCTTATAATACTGTCAGAGACTTTTTAATTTGCCTTCTACATTTTCCAAAGTATTCACAGGCCCCAGATGCTTCTCTAAAGATGACTTCAGCCATTCATTCACTTACTCAATCTTCCTTTATTGTACACTGACCTCGTGTGAGGAACTGGGCTTCAGGGAGGGAATACACACACCTGCACCCAAGGAGCATTCTGGGAGAGGAAGTGAATTTTAGCTATCACAGGAGTAGGCAGGAGAACAAGAGTTACACTGGAAAAGCACCTAACCAGGCCTTATCCAGAGAAGTAATGCATGGAACTGAAGGGAGAATACAAATGAGTCATTTGTCTCTGATGAATACTGACTTTTTTGTTGTTAGTTTGGGACTTAGGAGAATTGGGGAGAAAACTCTCAAACACTATTTTTTTAATTGTATTATCTTTGGGACATTAAAAGAAAAAGGCTATTATGTTTTTGTCTGTATTCCTTATTGCTTGGTCTATTAATTTTCTACACATGCCCTGGCTGAGGTTCCCAAATTTTGTTTTAATCAGACCTTGTGTTTTCTACTCAAATTCATTTTCCACTCCTTTTTAGGATCTCTTTCTTGTACTTAGTTCTGCCTTTTAAATACCTTTTATCAGTCAGAGATCGTGAAATTACATTTGACAGAATTTTAACTGTCTTAATAAAAGAAGGAACATGATTGGTTTATCTAGTTGATAATTTAAGACAACACCAATTCCATGCATCCCTGGATACAAAAATCAAAATAGACCCTGGAGCTTTGGTCTCTCTCTCTCTGTCTCTCTACCCCCTACTGCCAGACACTCCCAGTCTCTCCCACATGCTTAGTCACTTTCTCTTCCTCCTACTTCTGGTTCACTGCCAGGCAGACGTCTCCATATGAAGGCAAGCTAGCCATAAGTCCCAGGATTACAGCTTAACCATGTGTCAGACACAGGAGAAAGTAGTCTTCCCTCTCCCAGTTGTTTTAATGAAGTCTAAAACTGAGCTCCACATGGTCACATCCTGGTAAGAGAATTAATGTCCATCACCAGGAATATGACCTGTGTTAGCTGGCCAGACCTAGGCTACACAAGCATCCTTAAAAGAGAAGGAGTTTGAATGCCATCTGCTCAATGCCAATCAAATGGCAGACAGTGGGCATGCTGCAGGCTCCCCAGGACAGTGCTAAGTGTCAACAGTAGAATGAGAACTAATACAGGACAGTGTCTGCTACACTTCTCCCAGAACACCTCTGCTCACACTGATCTCCTATTTTGGCTAACTTGGTTTCTCATTAAAGTCTTTTCCTCTGACAGAGGCAAAAATGAAGAAACTGCTCATGAAATCTCCCACATTTGTTACATCTAGAATGCATCTTAGTCACTGGTTCCAACTTTGATTTTGGAAACCATTTTTTTTTTTAATTTTAGACATATAATCTGTAGACTCGAGCACTTCAGGTTTATCCCCAGCCATCTTATTTTTTT
Source organism: Pteropus alecto (assembly GCF_000325575.1). Lineage (NCBI taxonomy): Eukaryota > Metazoa > Chordata > Mammalia > Chiroptera > Pteropodidae > Pteropus > Pteropus alecto. Next base: position 2,693,368 of record NW_006442484.1, read on the forward strand.
CTCATTGGGAAGTTTGAAATCATTCTGGAAAGAAAAAGTCCATGTATCAGAAATTAGGGACTCAAAAGGTAGGAGGTTAGGGATTTGTTTTCTTGGGCTGAAGTACAATGTATGCTCGATTGGTATTTTCTAGGTCTTGAGAAAGGAAGGCAAGATACTCCTGAAGAAACAAAAGATGTTTTAGCAACTAGATCTCATTGTTCCTTGATTTGTATTGCTTTATTTCCCCACTGGTTCTTCATAGCTGTAGCAGAGTCTTCTCTAAAACCTTGTTAATAGTTGGTTAGAAATGCAAAATTCCAAACCCCATTCTAGGTAAACTGACTCAGAACCTGCAATATGTAACAAAGCTGTCAGGTGATTTGTAATCACTTTACAGTTAGATAAACATTGCTCTGAAAGTTTCAGTCTCAAGTATCCTGTGCTTCATGGTATAGGGAGAGATTCAAAACTCTACTTTTGGCCATAATATTAATGGGCATAAGTAGTTAGCAAGGTGAATTC